>NC_092651.1:14207348-14807348 GCF_032118995.1 Asterias amurensis
ATGTAAGTTTGGATGGTTCAGGTTGAGTAAGATTCAGGCCATTCTTGGTTTAAGTGCAAGGCGAGCACTTTTACAAAGTTGTTTACCGGGGCCCAATTTCAGAACGCTGCCTAAGCAGAAAAAATTGTTCCTACATCTATGCGAAATTTCTGCTAAGCAACAATGAGGAGGATACCAGTCACAAATGGTTGGGACTTTGCTTGTCCCAGTGCGCATTATCGGCATGCAAAGGATTGTGGGTAAAATCCAAGTTCAAATGTGGCAAACTGATTTTGATACAATGTGGTACAAAAATATAAAACCTTACAAACGTGCACATGTAGAACGTATAAATTTTTCAGCATGGCAGCATCCATCTTGGCAGCTCGATTTTGTTTAACTGTACTCAGTTCCCCAGGATGCTTTGCAGTATATTTTAAATGTGATGCTTGTGCAGATGGGCTATTACATTGCAGTTAAAAGAACCTATAGTTGTAACTTGTACCACACAATCTTGTATTTGATAAAATACTTTACTATTGTCATGGCGCATTTGGTAATGCCCTTTAATATTAATAGGGCCAAAAGAAAAAGAAAACATGGAAGGAGGAGGACCCTTTTTCCCTTTTTTTTCTCTACACAAAAATGGCCGTCCGACACATTTTAAAAGATTTTAAAGGCTGGGCTATTTTTCAAAAATTATTTGTTGTTGTCTGAGATCGTTAAAATGTATCCTTTATTTGTAAAATAGAAAAGGAAAAAAAAAGAGGTTGCCTCTAAAAAAGGAAGTGGGCGGGGACGCTATAAACATAAATTGTTTTTTTGTTTGCCCTTGCATCATTGAACTTGCAGAACTGAACAAATTTAGGAGCGCACTGAAAACTCATCTATTTAAAGTTGAATATTTTCACTGAAGGGTTATTAATTTTTAATTGTCAATAATCCATGTATTTTTTAACCTACTATTAATGCTTGCAATGTGTAACAATGTTTTGCATTTGAGATTTTAGACCTAATTGCTTTTTAATACTTTAGGATCTCTATTGATTAAGTTTGTTGTTGAATGTTTTTAAGAATGTTTACTCCCGTTGTTATAATTCAGTAATTTCTTATGTTTTAGTTTGTCTATTTTTCGATGTTCAGCGCCCTAGAGCATGTTTACACATGATTAGGGCACTATACAAGTTTTGGTATTATTATTATTATTTTTTATTGAACAAATCTCATGGTGAAGTGGCGTGTACAGTAGCAACATTGAGTTAGTGCGACACAGTGGTAATGATAGAGTGACCTCACCTACTAGCCTGAGTGAGGAGTGCATGAGATGTCATACCATCAAGGAAGTCATTTATCCGTCAGGGGAATAATGGGGGAAAATGCTTAAATTTGGGTAATTTGTGATTAAGTACTGGTTGTATAGGGTGGAGATGGTGAAGGAAAACAAAGTGACCCAATTCTGTTACACTGGATGCACTAGGAATGTACACGTTATGTATTTGTCTACAAACACTAAATGTACAGTAATCAGTATGTAATATCACCCAAGCCTAACCTTACACGTTCTTCAGGTGTATTCACATGGACACGTTATGTCACTGAAACTCATGCTGTACGGATATGTGTAAACATTTAAATACACTATGTACTGAACAGTGTATGTGAATTGATGCTGAAAATTCAAGCTTGAATGTTGCTTTTACAATGTATGCGTGCTCCATAATTTCTTTGCTGTTAAAGACAGACATATTGAGTACATTAAATTATTACTACATTTTTCATTGTACAACAAATAATGTAACAAATAATGTCACATATATGCATTATTTTAATTATTTTTGAGTACAAGCGAGCATGTGTAGCCCCATAAAATTGGCTATCACTACTAGGCCTATGTAATATTTCTTATGTGTAATGTATAATAAGTATGTAAGTGCACTTAAGGTACATGTGTGGATACTTTATGGACGTTTTATGTGAGCGTAAGTGACACGCTGGAGACCTCGCTAAATTCAACGAAAGTGCCCAAGACTGCGTTCAGTTTTAGCTGAAACACTACATCTACAATATTATGTGTGGACATGATATTGAAGAAGTAGTATGATAATAAATGCATTTTCGCGTACACACACTGCTGAACTGGTTTTTTTTTTAAGCCACTCTTGTACACATTTCTTGCACAATTGTGTAAGTAATGCTGTGCAGGGCGTTCACAAATGTGAACGCCCTGAATGTATTCTTGCTTGCTTGGTGGTTTTACCTCATTGCTGAAATATTGTGGCAATTCTTGCACGTACTGTACAACTAGAAAAGAATGGACTTACACCATGCAAATAATCCATGTATAGTGTACACATGTACACTCCATGTAAGGCCGAATAAAAAAGGAAACATGTTTAGCGTCCCCACCCGCTTCCTTTTTAGAGGCCGCCTCCTTTTTTATTTTATTTTTTATTTTATTTTTTTATGCACATTTAAAAACAATTTTTTTATTTAAATGATTTGTTTGATTTATTTATGAAAAAAGGGTTATTTTAAACGATCTCAGCTAAAACAATCTGAATGTCTTGTCTGAATGTCTTCACCAAAATGTTTCATTTATGTATTGTGTGTTTGAGCAGTAGAAAAAACAATGGGTATTTGACATTTCAAAAAGAATGGCGGCCATCTTGAAATAAAAAATTAAAATAAAAAGCCCCTCCTCCCTTTTTTTGAGAAACCCGGACGCTAAACATGTTTCTTTTTTTACTCGGCCTAATGTGATTGTTGTGTTCATGCATGAATGTTGTTTATTTGCCGTGGTAGAATGATGAATGAACAGCAGTCTGCCTTGGTAATGGGGCATGCATTTTCACCTGAAGGAACGAAGCAGGGAAAAACCACATCATTGATTTACAGAACTGAACTTGGTGTATTTCCACCTGAGATGGCACTGTGTGAGGAATGACTGCACTGTGCAATTTCCCTCTGCCCTCCCATTGAACCCTGATCTCCATTTTAGTGGCTGACGTTGATAGTGGTGAATACGACAATGCGGTGTTGGTTTGATTTTAATATTGAACCATCTTTAATATTATAGCGCCATTAGTTTCCTTGCATCACACTATGATGAAAAGCACTATGCAGTGTTGATATGATTCTGATATTAAGTATAAATTGAACCATATTATAGCACCATTAATGTAGTTTCCTTGCGTCACACTAAGGTGAAATGAACTATGCAATGTTCATATGATTTGGATACTAAAACTTGAGCCATCTTAAATATGATAGCGCCATTAGCTTCCTTGCGACACATTATGGTGAAATGAACTATGCAGTGTTCATATGATTTGGCTATAAGTTGAACTATCTTTAATATTATATAGCACCATTAGTTTCCTTGCGTCACGCTATGGTGAAATAAACTATGCAGTGTTCATATGATTTGGATAATATAAATTGAACCATCTTAAATATTATAGCGCCATTAGTTTCCTTGCGCCACACTATATCGTCGTACTGTCTGGGAACCTCTACATCCTGAGGGGTATAAAGGAGGGACAATTCACATTTATGAAAAGGACGTCTGCCATTCTTTAATCATCTTGAGTATGTTGTAAAGTGTGATGTGATTCTGCAATTCACCGTTTCACAGTTCAGTTCCATCAACTATTAGAAGCCCTTAAGAAATTAGGATTGATTATTATTATTATTTATTCAGCCATTTGAACTATACAAGACAATACAAAAATACTTCCAGATGGGCTAGGAGAAACAAAAGCAAATTAATTACTGTGGTCCATAGACCTGCCTCTCCTCATGTACATGTACACCTGCCTTCCCACATTTATGCAAGAATCTGCAGAGTTGCAGACTGCATATAATAAATGCTTTGCCCTCAGTCATTAGAACCATTTAAACAATTGAATTCAGATAAAAATGTGATGCCCAGCGGTAAAATCAGGAACTTCTGGCATGTATCGCATTAGAAGTGAAGCCTACCGTGACATCAGCCTTGATCTTAATGTGATGTGATGTATTGTTGAGAAATACATACTATTATTTATCACACAAGTGCCAGTGGATTATGGAAATATGTACACGTATATCTACTCCCATATCCAATGAATACAAAACGTACTTACTGTACAAACATGTATCATCAATACAGTTTTACTCTGAGAAGTGGGAGTGCCCAGCCGCCAACATGACCCAATTTTATTGCTCTGTTTTGGTTGTTAGTTTTGCATCTGGGATAATGAATATCATTTTGACATACCCTTACAGTGTGTATTAAAAGCAACGCAATACTCAGTATTTTCCTGAGCTCCTCGGGAAAAAACCCCACACAAGCAAATCACTTGGGTGGGATTCGAATCCATGACCTTTGCATTGCTAGAGCAGATGTCCTACCACTAGACCATTGAGCTAGCCAATTGGATTGGCTAGAGACAGTTTTAATCCTTAACAGCATGTACCGCAACGATTTAACATGTTTATTTTTGCATCGAGATAAAGAAAATAATTTGGTGTAACAAACAAAGTTACATTCTTTACCCCTGATGCAAAAACAATAATGATTAAAACACTTCTGCTGAGCACAAGTTAGCAGGAACCCAGTTGCAATAGTTTCATGTTACTCATGGTAATCTTATTTCTGCAAGCAAAATCGTTTCATGCTAAGCTACTTTACTTGCTATAAAAGTAGCTGAATGAAGTTTGGCCCCTGGCCTCTTGGTACCGCGTATGAACACAGTGTACTGAGACTATTTGAGTTTGGGGTATGCAGTGTTTTTACTATCAAAGCAAACAGGGATCTCACACGTTTACTTGTACTATACAAATATGGGATGCATGGAATACAATACAGCATAATATAATTACAAGATGAAATCTGGACTGTTCACACATTGTTGAATGGAAGGGTTTGAACAAGTGATTTTGATTCTACTGTTTTATATTCCCTCAAGTCATTCCCTCAAGTCCCTCATTAATTCATATATAATTCATAGTTACTATTTCCAAAATAAATTTTACACATTTTGATACAAATCCTGTATTAAAAACAGCTGATAAAGACATAGAAGGAGCTGTTAAAGACCGGTGAGCCAAAGGCATGTTGGTGCGCAAGCTTATGGGCGAGTGTAATGTGTAGCGCAATCAATACATGATACTTAATGTTATGAAGATCTATAAATATGTGTGAAGGTTAGCTGTGAAGCGTCCCGAGCGTCCTATATTTACATCTATCAATATACAAACGTTCTATATTATTATCAATATAGGACTGAGTATTAAATTGATGGGTGTTGGAACAGTCATGAAAAAATAAAGTATGACATGTTATGCATGTTCTTTACATTTGTAAATGACAAGGATCTATTCAGTTGTGTAGTTGGAACGATGAACAAGCGTCGTAGACACAGGGCTCCAATTAAGGGGGAAAATCCACTGGGCTTGTACATTAGGTTACAATATTGACTGGACCAGCATTTATTTTACAATGACCAGAATGTTATGAGATAGAGAACTTTCTACACAGTTTAAAATGTTCCGTTATTGTACTGTTTTTATTTGAACAAGCGCTAAGATAATATCGATGCTTCAATACTCTACAACTTTGAAAGATATTTAAAGATGTTATTACACAGTGAGGTACTTTTAATAATAAAATAGTATTCATAAATACCTCGGACAGTTTCACTATTCCTATTGGCGAAGACCGCGTCACGTGGGGGTGTTTAAACCGTTGATAATGACCAGTGTTTATAACCGATTGTGAGCGGAGACTCCACACTAGTCTTGATACAAGCCGTTTCTTGTTACGGGCGATGCAGGCGCTGTTGGTGAGTTAGCCGAGCTGTGTGTGAAAGGAAAACCAGCGAATATGCACCAAGACTATATGCGCATGTGCACGAACGGAAACGGAAAACACACGCGTACGGATGTCGTACATGTACATTCAACATGTATACTGAACATACCATGTAGGTGGAAACATACAGAGCTCAAGCACTCGGAAACGGATTAGTTTTACAGAGTTTCTTTCTTTATTACGCCTTTTAACCAAAAAGATTTTTATGAATGGGAATCAAAATGTGTTAAACCCACCGAGGCCTGGTTCTTGATAATTTACCTCGACTTCGTCTCGGTAAAATTATCAAGGACCAGGCCTCGTTTGGATTAAACCACTAGTTGAAAACGTCTTCACCACACATTGATTCCCTTAGTAAAAGTTCTTAAATATAGTACTTCACACAATTGAAAAACACACAAACTTGTCCTGTCATGAGTCTAGCAGCCTAAGGTTGTAATCTCTGGCCTCAGGGCTGCTGTCCAGTGTTATTTTCGAGCCCTGAGACAGCATAGCAGATACTGAGTGGATTCATCCTATAATGAGGTTTTTATCTTTAAGCACCGAGTGGATATTACTTGAGTGTAGTTGATTGATGATCAAGTTGATGATGATGATGGCGATTCAGTTGGTTTGCTTTGGCATACATACACAAAGTATGTATAAAGTATGAGGTTTACACTTGGGCAGGATCCTTCTATTTTGAGTTGAATGAAGAAAAATTTACCAGAGTAGGATTTGAACTTGGGTCCTCTGGTTAATGTCCCGGCACTCCAACATTATATCCATCTATTCCTAATGTTGGTGGTCTCTCAATGTTGTCAATATGTTTAATCGGGGTTGCCAACTAGAAGCCAATCAACCTGTTAGCTGGGGATCACACCCACGTTTACGATGCAAGACAGGAAAGCAAGACAGAAAAGCGGCAGAACAGTGATCACTTTAAGGTCTGCTCCTTTTCACATACAATGTACATGTACATGTACAAGGCCTTGATGCCCCCTTGAAATTAAATGTTCCGGTACCCAAAGAAAATTCTGTCTAAAGGCTGGTTTATAGTCGCGATGGTCTCGCGATGGAAACCTTGACATGCGATCCTAAAAAACACAGTTTACAGTCATCGGTGAGGCCTTTAAACTGTGTTTTTATGATCGTCGCGTCAAGACTTTCATCAGGCAGGCGACCATCGTGTGACCATCGCACAACCGACTATAAACCAGTCTATAAAGATGCTCTTTACTAAGAAAGAGGTACGTACATGTATACTTGTCCTAATGTCCTTACTATTTACCTTCAGGGCATCTTTATAACAAGTAAGCTTTCGAATAGGGAAAAATGGTCATGAAATTATCACTTCTGCACTCCAAAGTTGTCCCTCTCCATTGACTTCAATGAAGCATTGTGCTAAGTCAACCTTTCTCAGAGGATAGGCCTATCTGTCTACAACTAAATAATTTTCTTTCCCATCAGATAGTCAGAATCTAACGCTAAAAAAGATATACAGTGTAGTTCCAATTACTTGTATCATTCAAGTTTGAAACTCATCTAGCATGAGGAAAAAAAAACTACAAGTCTGTAGTTACATTGTTAGTGAATGTGTCCCACATTCTTAATGCATGAACACAATAAGAAAGAAATGTACTTTGTCCTTTGGAGTCAAGAAATGCGAGAGTACAAAAGAAGAGGTCCTTCTCAGACGTCATCGGTTTTCCAACATGGGAGATATTTGCCTGAGAGTGACCTTTACAAGACCTAATTTATTCAGTATGATTTATGAAGGAGTTCATATTACATACATAGTACGGTCAGCGTGTGTACAGCAACAATGCCGCTAGCTGACTCATTCTGAATATAAAGCCAGGCAGTTTAAGTGTGCTGCCCGACTACAAACTTGTCTCCATCTAACTGCCCTGCTTAAAAGTGTCTGCCAATTAAAGCATGGATTCAATTCGGGATTAAAGCCGGCTTCTTGTCTACAACATTGTGTCTTGATCGTGAACATTCACCAACATGTACAGTTGTGTTCTCTTTAACAGCATGGTGAAGCAAGTACAATCGTGCACGTACAACGCTAGCTTTTGGAAAATATCATATTATTCAGTTTATTACAATAAGCAAATCCATCTATCAAATCGTTGCGATACCCGTTGCTACATAAATTTGAAATGCTTCTAGCTACTGGGCAATCTCGGTGGTCTAGTTGGTAAAACACTGCTCTAGAATAGCAAAGGTTGTGGGTTCAAATCCAACCCTATGGGTTATTTTTTTTCTTCACAGAACTCAGGAAAGTACTGAGTATACAATGTACAGTGCTAATACACATCGGTGTATGGGTAAACCAAAATTAAAATTTTTTATCCACGATGCAAATTTCCATCTATTAAACAAGCCAATTGTCTTAAGTTTTTGCAGTCTTGCTCACATTTTGAGAAAACTGGATTACCTTCAGGTCAAATTTTACATTAGTCCACTTCAATAAACCACGTCTAGGATCATTCCGACTGGCACAAACAACTATCACAGTCCCATATGGAACAACACTGCACGTGCTCATAATGTTAACTAGTAACATGTCAATGTCTTGGCCCAATTTTATGGAGCTGCTAAATGCATAAAAAGTAGCTTTGCACAAGAAAACTATGCTTAGCAGAATAAGGTTACCAGCCAAAAGACCATGCCACATGTACGTTTTGTGACTGCAGAAAAATGTTAAGCAGTATTGTCTGCTCTGTAAAATCGTGCCCTAGACTCCCCTATCGCATCGTGCTTCAAAGATTCTTGATCTTAAACTATGACAGTAAGCTGTTTTTACTCTTGAGCTGGCAATTATTGACACAGTCACACACAAACCTATAGATGCAAGATTTGGGACAAATGATAAAAACCTTCATACCCAACAACTACATTGATGAACATGTAAAGCACCAACATGATTACAGTTCAATCTTTGTGTATAATAGACCAATCCATTAGGCTTCGCCCATGGCGCACGTGTGAGCAAGAACACGTGAGCCTCTCCATGCCATTCTGCACAACTCTGCCGTGTGCGCCAAGCATACATGTATGCGCACGCGTGTCGGACCTTATTTTGTCAGACCTTTGGTCATTTGCAATGGGTTGTGATTGGTCAATACGTAATGGGGCGAAGCTTAATGGATTGGTCTATTATGTCAAAGACCTACATTTACTATAGCACTCAAGGCCGAGTCACACTGCAGCGATAAAACGATAACGCTAGCAAAGCAAAGAGAACGCATTCTATTGGTTGAATTGCTCCACACAGAATACGTCTACGCTCATTCAACCAATCAAGGGCGTGCATTGTTAACGTTGTCGTTCTCGTTATCGAGGCCTTTGTGACCGGGCCTTTACTGCCTGTTACATACTAACTCCCTTCCTACTCCCTGTTATACACAAAAAGCCTTGTGGGTGCAGACATGTTTCACGTGTATGTGTGCGTGACAACAGAACGGTTTTAATTTCAAGAACTTTTTGGACAGTGAGATGTTTTGCATTAGGCACGCTCTGCTAATGCGCGTAATCACCCATGATAAATCTTATTTGGGCCTGAGATTGCCTGTGTGTTACTGCACTGTTCTGTGTGGGGCTATTAAAGCTATCAAATGATAAATGATCGTAGTGCTTTTTACTCGACAAGTTCATTTGTTGTCAGTGGGGAGCAAAATCTGCTTTACAAAAGATGGCACAAGAAGACATTTATTTTGAAAAGTCACCACACCGTTGTACAGACAAATGGCAGGAGTATGAGCGTTGTAAAATCGGCTCCCTGTCGCAAAAGGGTGGGTATCGTGTACATGTACATTGTAGCTCACAGTCTCGTACTTACATTAACAAACTGTGCATTAACACTAAAAAAAAAATGTCATTCGATGACGCATAGAAAAGAATAATCGCACTAATATGCAAATAGCTGTACAAATGTCCAGCTTTTACAGGTGTGTATGCAAACGTGGATTAGATGACAATGCTGTCAATCTTTATGGTTTAGTGAACTCATTATCATAAAATTATTATTTGCACTGGGACATCATCTTCAATGTGATTATTTTTCTAAAGTGATGGTACATTTTATAACATACCTCACAAACAATTTTTGAGTGGTTATTTAAATATTTAAAATGAGCTTTCAGTACTTAACATAAGAAAATTAATTTGTTTTTTTCATTCACTCATGCTATAATTGTTCATGCATAGTGCTGGTTGAGTTTTGCACCAAGATTCTTCCACAAAGAGTTGATGTACAGTATTGTAGTGGATTAAAGATCTGTCTGCTGGGCTTGTACATGTACAATGTATAGTAAAAGCTGGCCTTATTCACAAGATTTGGTCTATTTCTTCCTTGTTGGTGAAGTGTTGGGATCAACGTTCAAACCTCTTTCCCGCTGTAGACCTACATTATAGCCTGCCTCTGTTCTTCTTACAGATAAACCAACGGTTCTTTTCAGAACCACCCCCAACTCATTAGAGATAGTCATTACATGGTATTACCGCAAACCTTTCTATATCGTATTTCCACCATGCAAAGTTTAAAATCCTACTTAAATATTTTCTTGGTAAATGTGCCACCAGTGTGTCTGACCTAGTTCCACCTATCAGAGTTTTTGAGCGTGAAACCAGAGTTTCTGCTTCTTCTCACCCATGCACTCTTGATCTGCTGAGATGTAGAACAAGGAGCTATTCCAACAGCTTTATTCCTGACTGCATCTCTTTGGAACTTCTTGCCTGGTGCATGTTTCCCTTCATCCTACAATCTGGAAGTCCTGTTTTAAGAGGAATATCAATTTATACATGTACCTTCAGCTCACCTGACGTCTTTCCAATAATTTTTTATTCTTGTGGCACATAACCAAGAGTGGCTTTACGGCTTGTTAGGGGCGAGCTTGAAATAAAAATAAAAATTCCCAATTTCATTCCATGTACAGACTATGGATTTGTGTCAAAAGTGAAACAATCAAAGGCGCTAAGTTTAGCGCTCAATACTTGTATTTGACTTCGAAAGGATCAGATGGACAATGGGTGAGAAAAGTCCTGTAACACTAAACCATGCGCTTAAGAAAAGAAGAAAAAACACCAGACACCAGAGGTCAATTTCATAGAGCTGCTTTTAAAAGCAAAAAATATTGATTAACAATTTCCTGATAAGCAGAAATGAGCAGGACTCAGTGACAAATGGTAGGCGTTACATGGTAGTTTGGCTGGTAATCTTACTCGGGATAGCTAAATTATTGTTGTACTTTTTCTGCTTAGCAGCTCTCTGAAATTAGGCCCCGGTGAAGATCTATTGGTTATAAATAGATGGTGGAGTAAGGGAATATTATGTCTATGTGACCAGGTAGTTTCGGTCAGTATGGCCGTGATAAGATCAGTATGACAGAAGAGCGGACGCAGTGAGTCAGAGGTGACATTTATACGTCCACATGTGGTGACATATCACTAGCCTTTAAGCCTGTAGTTTGGTTACCAGACAGAGAATGAGCTTTTGACTGTTATGCTTATAATGTAATTTATATGGGATGAAAATGAGGCTTGGGGGGAAAATAGACAAAGCCCAATAATTTGCAGTTTGAGTTTAGGCCATGTGTTACATCCTACCATTAATGCCATTAGACCCGTAATGGCACTTGGCTATCATCGTTTATAAACTGGGAATACATTGTGTGATAGTTGCCTGAATCTCTGTATTAGTGTTTGTAACCAAAGGGGGTACCATGATGAAGGCATTTGCCTTCACCCCACATGCACCCTTAGTGTTACGTCCAAACTTATGGATCCTGCTGAGTCAACCAGCGTAAACGTAAACACTAGCTTTAGAGATCATTTAGATTGGTAGAGGAAATGTTTGTGCAAACACTCTGTGTTATCTTAGAACTTTTACAAAGAACATAAAACTCAAAACTTTGTCATAAACCAGCTGAGCTTTTGAAATTGGTCCCATGAAATGTAAGATAAATTTAGAGTATGAGTCAAAAGTGGACACTGACACCCAAAAAAGTCACAGATGTACATGTAAGAAAGTATTAGTTGGAGCAGGCCTGATACTTAACGGAAGCTACAAAGGCGATTGCCTCCATGCCCCCTGGTTATTGCCTTGGTGCCCTTGAAATCCTTTTAGAAGAAATGTACGCTTTTGTCTTACGGTGCCCTTTACTAAGGAGAAAGTGCCTTGGTGCCCTTGCCTTTCCAAAGATGAAGCATACATGCCTGAGTTTGGTAAATACACGTACCCTTTATACTACTTCTTAACAATCAATAATTTGTTTGTCTTTCTCCATTTCCCTGCAGAAGGAGATTAGTCCAGACTCTGTACGATTCCAGCCACCCAACATCGAGCTCCAGGGCAATGCGTCAGCCTTTAGTATCTACGCCACGGTACGGGAGTACGTGCTGGAGAGGGACATGATGGAGCGGGCGCTTATCCTGATACGGGCTAACTCTGCTGCTAGTAAGAGCGACGAGGCGGGACACGAAGATGAAGACATCGGCAAGATGGAAGACGCTTTCCGGTTACCAAAGGTTATTATTCTGTTATTGTTGATATCTTTCTGCTAATAAAACCAAGAAGTCCTTAAAAGTGTCTTGGATTTAACACTTGGCATGAAGTTTGAAGATACTTGTGAAGAGAGATGTTAAGGGCCCAATTTCATGAAGCTGTAGGGCGCCCTCAACTACATGTAGAGTTCAGCAGCAGGTTCTTCATTGGCCCATTCTGTCTAACTTAATTCTGTCTACCACGTAAACACAGTTTTCTATTGTTTCATTATAAATTTACCTTCGAGATGGCATCATGGTGACGTCAATGCATAAAGTCTTTTCGATCAAGTTTTCTACACATGTGCTAAGAAAATGAAAATGTAAACTTTCAATTTTACGCTCATGTAATGCCCGGCTCATACTTCCTCCAAATGTGAATGTGATACAAAATTTGACGTCATAAATTTGCAACGAATAATTCGCAACAGCTGAAATGTGTTCAACTCCTGCGAAACGTTTGCTGCAAATGCAGCCATGTGACGTCAAAATTCGCTTTGCATTCGCAGGAAGTATGAATCTGGCTGTAGACTGCTTTAGGCAGAAGTGGTAGAAAGTTACAAGTAAATGCATTCATCTTAAGCCATTTGTTGTTCATGGAGTGTTTCATGAATCTTTTTTTTGATTACAACAGTTCCCTAGAATAGATACATGTACATACATGTACACATGTTGGTTTGGATTTGAATTTCTCTCTAAATAAACACAGTCTACATTTGCAAAACCTAGATATGTAGAATGTTTAAAGGAATGCCCGATACATGACGTACATTTATATTGATCTTGTTCAGCTATTCAAGCTCTATGTCCGATATTTCTTCTATGTTTTCCCACAGGTGGTTGGTATTGGATTACGGAGTGTGTTTGTTCTGATCCGAGATACCCACAGCTCCCATCCGATGTTGTGCGCTAGGGCACTTCAAGCTCTCTTGGATATGCTACAGGGACAGACGCCCGAGGGGCTAGCCAAGGAGCCAGATGATATGATCGGTAATTTAGATAAATATTAAGTATTGTTTTAAGCTTTGCAGGGTGTAGATAAAAAAGAAGAAACTATAAATAAATAGTGAACTTGTGGGTACAACCATGTTTAAATCTCTTTTGTGGGAGGGTTTGGTCTCGACATTTCGAACATTATACTCTGATCGTCTTCAGGAGAAAAGAAGACGAGCAGAGTATACTGTTTGGAACAATGAGACCACACCGGCTTCTTTCAGAGCCAACACTCCCACAAAAGAGATTTACACATGGTTGTCCCCACAAGTTTACTACTTATTTATAGTTTCTTCCTAGATAAATATTACTCGCCATCCGTAAAACTTTAGGGCGCTTACTTCCTACTGATTGCCAAGCTTCAAATCGTACTCGAAAATGTTCATTGAAAAACTCCCTAGAAAAAGAAAATAAACCTAAATGCATGCATCTATTCTTTAATTTATTGTACCCTTTCACAATCAAAAAGGTCAGCAGAGATAATGCCACTGGGATTTACGTTGAGCTAGAATCCAGAAATAAGAGGGGTGTGGCGGGAAATCAACAAGAAAGGCTTGAATGTAATTTCCTCACCTGATAACCTTTTCCTTAATCAAAAGCTTATTGAAATAAAAGCTCTGAAAACAAAAATAAGCTGAGCCCCTTGCAATCGCACTCCTGCACACTGCTTAACCTTAAATGAGCATGGCAATGCATTGTACTCCTCATAGGCACTGGACCGTTTGGTATTTACTCAAAATAGTTGATAGCATACAAACTCATTTGGTAATGAGCAATGGAGAGCTGTTGATAGTAAGAAACATTGTGAGAAATGGCTCCCTTTGAAGTAACATAGGATTTGAGAAAAGGGTAATTTGTCACTCAACTATTATTAAAATACTTTTATTAGGCTTCTGTAGGCACACAAAAATGTGCAACAAGGGTGTTTTTCGTTATTCTCTTGCAACTTCGATGACCATTTGAGTCAAAATTTTCTAAGATTGGTTATTTTATGCATATGTTGGGATACTCCAAGTAAGAATATTGGTCCTTGACAATTACCCAAGGTGTCCAGTGTCTTTAAACTTTATAGTGGATTTAGAACATTTTGAAGAAAATCAAGTCGCTTACAATATCTTCAGCGATCAGCTGGTTCACCCACTAGTACACCCACGTGGTGTTAGGTTCAAGAATGCTTCAGATTTTTGTAAATCTGGGTCAAGTCTGATTCAGATCTCAAGCCATTTGCCAAATTGTCTGTCTGCGCTTTACAGCACACCGGTTGCCGGATCTCTATTTATTTGTGTATAATTCTGCAAGTTGCTGCTTTGGTTAATATTTTACCTTTTAAGGGTGGGTGAGGGATGAGGGTGGGGTTCAAATTTAAAGTACCACAGTTAAGATTTCATGTACATGTTCATCTTCATTTTGTGTAAAAATCTGCAATTTACAACTTTGGGTGATAACTTTTTTAAGGGGTGGGTGGGGGGAAGCTGGAGGTTGGGGTAATTTGAGTACATGTACTGTGGTTTAATAACTTCGCATGAAACATTAAAAATTACACAGACTTTTACAGTAAACTGGCTGAGGGCTTTCGGTTCAAAAAGGTATTCTTTGCCTGTAAGATGTAATTGGCTTATAAACATTCCCCCAATTTCTGACTATGCTTATTGAAAAGTATGAGCAGAGGGAACATTTATTTTATATTTATTATTAAATCACAGTTGGAATCACTTCTCCTTAAAAACTGTTTCGTCAATTTTTTTTTAAACAAAGCTTTGAACAAGCCTGATCCTTCACGGAGGTAATGAAGGCGCTTGCCTCCATGCCCTCTGGTCATTGCCTTGGTGTCCTTGAAATGCTCCGGTAGAAACTTACAGTTTCTTCATAGGGTGCCCTTTACCAAGCAGAAAATAATGCCTTGGTGCATTTTTTTCCCATCAGAGTTGGAGTCACTTCTCCTGAAACCATTTCCTAAAAATTCACCTCTACTTTTTAAAACAAAGCTTTGAACAATTCCCTTCCAGATTCTTTGTTTGAGTTGCTGTTAGACCTGTCGATCGACCACAGATTGGAGAGCCAAGAGCCCCCAGGCACTCAGTCCATCTCCTCCTTGAGCTGTGCCTGCCTACTCAGTCTCATCATTGCCAGCGGCAATACAGGCAAGATGCTGTCTGGGATCGCTGCAATCCTTATGGGTACTGGCAGGCTCTCCCAACAAGCATTCAAGGTTAGTCAAGTCATTAAAGCCGAGGTTATTTATTTATTTATTTATTTTAATTCTTCGGACAAGCAAAACAATAAAACAAGCACAGGCCGTCCAGGGAAGGGCAAAAGTAAAAAAAAACTGTCATCAAAAAAGATGTGCCCTCCCAGACCTAGCTCATAAAAAAACCCACATTTATATACTGTACATTAAACATTCTAAAATTGCAGTAAAAATTTAAGCAAAAGATGGCAGGTTGTGCTTGTGCCTTTGCGTGCTTAATAAGCCTGGGCGACTTTTACTACTAGACTAGTCCCACCTCAAATATGTGCGACTTTGACACTAGTCGCAACTAATTTTTAATTCCCAATATGCATATCGGCATATTGTTTGCCGCAGGCGCAATATAGTTAAATTCGTGCTGAAAGAATTGAAGGATTGTGTCATTGATGTCTGATTGTGTTTCGTTTGTAAATTATGTTGTTGTTATAAACAGAGTAGTTTAATAGTCACGACTCGACTAAGCAATCAATAGTCAAGACTTTGACACTAGTCGCACTAGTCGCCCAGTAAACTTCTCAGTACCTAATTCTTTTTATAATAAAAACAACTAGTTCTTACACAGTTCATTTTACAAATGCACTTTCCGTTGACTGCCCTGATGAATGGGCCGATTACATTCCTGTAAAAAAGATCCAAGCATATTTGCAATGCAGCTCTGGTAGACTTGGCAAAGAGGGGAAGTTAAGAGATGACCCAGTCGGGGTTCAGTTTCATTCTGTCTGATAAGGAAAATCCGATACACAATAGAATATTTCCAGAAGTAGAGGAAGTTCATCTTGCTTCATATTTCAATACCCAATTCTTCAGGTCCCTTCCATCCTGTCGGCTCTACAGCGCAGCGTGCTCGCTGTACTCCTCGGCAAAACCCACTTTCCTGATTGGCTGACGTCGGGAATCCCCAATCAATCGCAGCTCGACTCTTGGCAAGTCAAGGAAATCGATATAGGTGAGTGGCTTTTTATGTCTTGGGTTCCCTCTTTAGCCTCAAATAATTTCCTCCAGGAAGGCTGTAACAATGGCAGGTAAGGGGAAAGTCTGTGTTTATTTCGTAGTGCAGTCTTTCCTTGTGCTTCATCTGCTTCTGCTTGATACTGTGCAAACACCGCCAGTTGGCTGGTTATTATGCACAGATTTTTAATGTCACTTAAGCCAAAATAAACTAAATGAAGGCTGGGAGAAAGACCAGACCGGCGTGCTATTTATTTATTGATAACAAGTCGGTGTGCGTTTCTGCTATTGTACATGAGGAGCATGATGATGTTGGTGGAAGCATTATAGAAAGTCTAGAATAGCTTGGTAAGGACACGCCCTTGCTGTCGCCTCGGCATCTAGCTTGGTATGCCAAGTTTGAATTGTTATGTGGATGTGAAGTTGAAGCGAACTGCTATCTTTAGACATAAATCAGACTTGTATTTGTGTGCCAAAGACAACTGTACCCCATTGTACAAATAATGACGTCCAGGATAGTTTTTTATTATTATTTGCAATTACCAAGTTGTATATGAACTCATCAATATGCAATCAATCGATAGCTGACTTTTTTTGACTCAATTTCCTCAGGCTATGTTAAAACACTCCTTAGGCCAATGTCCGCTACTTAGGCTACAGCTTCGGCTACACATCTGCCTATTAATCAACACTGGCAGACTCGCTGATCTAGCTGTAGCTGTAGCCGAAGTAGCCATTTCGGACACGGCCTTACCGTGTTTATATCATGTGTTTAAACATGGCCACGTTTTTTTTTCTTGACCAATCAGAAGGAATTCAACAGTTCCAGGTATTTATGACTTTTAAGTAACAGCATTCCTTAAACTTTCTACTTTGTTGCAGATGCTTGCTGTGATAATAACAGTGCAATAGCCAGCGATGGTTCTTATCTCTACATACATACTGGCACTGGCCTGTATAAGATTGGCTCTGGATATTCCAGTACGATTAAGGTAAGATTGACGCTAACATTTCAACTTGCAAAGATCACACACTCAAGCATATCAAGATTTCGGCGTACACTCATGCGCATAAAAGGGACTAGGAGTTCCTCGCTCCTGACCTGACCTCATTGAGTGTTGTTCCTAGTAAGGAGCTGTTCAATAATTGGATCAAGATCAAGATCAGAGTACAAAGGCCATTTTTTATAAAGATAAAGTTTTGTCCATGTTCAACCTCCTTTGCCAAGGATGTTCAACCTCCTTTGCCAAGGTTGCAATGGTTAAAGGCACTGGACACCGTTGGTAATTGTCAAAGACCAGTATTCTCACTTAGTGTATCACAACATATTTATGAAATAACCAACTTGTGAAAATGTTGACTTAGTTGGTCATCACAGTTGTAAGGGAAAAGAGACAGAAAAAAATACCATTGTTGCACAAAATTGTGTGCTTTCAGATGCCTAATAAAAGGCTTCTAGCCTGAAGTCTTATATTTGATTGAGAAGTTACCTCTTTTCTTGTGAAAATACCATGACAGTTTTTTTCGGTTTTCTCAGCAAGCAGCACTGTATTCTGCTGAAACTTTAGCATGTGACTTTATTAGTAACTTTACAATCTTGGTTATAATTTGGTATGTAGCGTTGACAGAAACCAATACTCTACCTTTGAAGTGGCACAACCATTCAGTCACCAGCGTAGCGGTTATTTTTGTCCAAATAGTTGGGCGAGGAGAAGGTTAAAGTGTAACAAATTTCCAATGATGATTGAAATTTTATATCCCTGGGGGTTTTACGCAGGATGCACGTTTTGGGAAAAGTTTTTAAAATGTCACTTGATGACAACTTGTTACTAGAACAGATACATGTACCTGTCAGTTCTGAGAACAGTCTCTGCTTTCAGATTGTGGATGGGTGAACATTGTGATGAAAGCAGCTGTTTAAATTTATAAAAAAATACCGAAGGAAATTGTTAGAGTGTAGAGTGTCATGGCCGAGTGGGTAAGAGCATCAAATTCAAGTTCTGGTGATAATTCACCGGAGTGTGGGTTCGAATCCCGGTTGTGACACTTGTGTCCTTGAGCAAGATTCTTTACTAAAATTGCTTCTCTTCACCCAGGGGTATAAATTGGTACCTGCGAGGGAAGAGGTTGATATTGTGAATGAAAAAGCCTTTGGAGCGATATAAACTGTTGCCCAGGTTGTATACTCCCAAGGGAGCTGAGAAACATTAAAAAGGGATGTTATTGGCCCTATGACCAGGGCACTAATGTAAAGTGCATTGATACGGTTATTGTGAAATGCGCTATATAAGAATTGGTTATTTGGTTATTATTAAACGAGAGCATGTACAGTTTGAGCATCAAAACCAAGTTTGTCTACTTGTTTACTTGTAAGCTACTAATGTAGTACTTCAACATTGTAAATGCATTTTTGTCTTTAACTGATCTACATAATGTATGCCCAGTTCTGTCTGATTTCCTCAAAACATGCCAAATGTACTTGTTAAGTACATGTTTCCCCAGATCAAGATAACTTTAAAGTTTTTGTTGGTTTTATACAAGTTTGCTCCGTTTTAATTGTAGGGTCACATCTATGCGGTCAACAGAGATTTTCATCTTCATGAGCGAGGTTGGCTTGGGGTAGCGAGGGGGCAGCTTCTCTACAAACCTACCACGTTGGATCTCAGTGGGTCATCATCATCAGTCAACACGGTGGTCACAGTCAACACAGAAACCCTGGTGGAGACTGGATCAGTTGACATTCCTGCCACTGGTATGTCTGATTTATCAATGACTTATCAATCTTTTTCTAGCCTAGTGCAGTTGTGAGATGGACAAACTGTTGGAGTGGTTATGGACTTCATTGTGAAGGAGGGAAAAAATACTGGAAGCATGGAGCGAACTATTTTGATTTGAATAAAGCGTTGTGGTACCCGCTGCGAAAATAAAGGATTCAAACTACCTCTAGCTACGGGCAATCTTGGTGGTCTAGTTCGGAAGACACTGCTCTAGAATTGCAAAGGTCGTGGGTTCGCATCCAATCCGAGTTACATGTCTATATGCCTGTGATTTTTTCCCCACAGAACACGGGGAAGTACTGAGTGTACAGTGCTTACACACATCGGTGTAAGGGTAAAACCAAAATAGATATAGATCAAAATGCATCAGATGTATCAATTCAAAATTCATCCTGATTTAATTTGTCTCTTTAGGGAGCACCTCTGCATCTCTACTCTTCAGTGACGGTGAAAACTTTGGATGTGTATCAGCGTTAAATGATGTAAGTCCCTTAAGGGTGGAATACACAGTAATGGCTTTAAGTGATACCATATGAAAGACATCACCCATGACTAAGAGGCCCAAGAAGTTAAAGGCGCATTTGCATGGCAATGCGGCATTAAAACTGACCTTTTTATCTAACTAAATTACTTAAAAGTAAAATGTTTTTGTTAAACGCGATATCGATAGCTGCTGAAGGCCTCAAACTAAAAGTTGTTATTGCCATTAAATTTAAGAGTGATTACCTTACATGTACTTTCCCTTTAAATATCCTGTTGTAAAACAACAATAAACGCTTTCATAAGCCCAGAGAGGTTTGAAAAAGTGCTTTATCTTCGAGCAGGCTTGAATCCTTGATTCTAATTGGTGGATCCATAGCAACATGAGTGTATTATAAACATATTGCATGACCCACATCACACCCTGCGTATTGTGTATTCTAACTACGCGTATTGGGCTTCTGTGAGCTTTACGCAAGACGTAGGCCTACAGCTTATATAACAAGTTATTGTTGATTCAAAAGTGGCGCGTTTGCGCCAAATGCTGATCGTCACATGCGTTGCTTGAAGTGTGCTTGAAGACAAATCCGTTATCACCTGCTATCCGATATTGATATGATACGCAGAAGTGCTATAATTTTTGGCATTCCACTCGCTCTGGTTTGATAACTTATAGTATAAGAACCCAGTATTATTATTGTTATGATTTGTCATTCTAGGATTCCTTTGTAGTTCAGAGTTTCAACCCTCAGAGTTCACCGATGTCTAAGATTGGAGAACTCCCAGTGAAACTTGCCAGAAAATCATTACTCGCTTACGGCCCTTCAATGAACGGCAATGGAAAAGAGTCCAACACAGAGAAACAAGAGATTGGTAAGTATTGACAAAAATATCATTTGTTTGTTGCTTCTGGGCAAAGATAAGTAGATTCTTTAAAAGAATTCAAAGGATTGTATGTCTTTACTTTCAGGCAATACAAGTAAACATTTTAAGTAAAATTAAATCATATTGTTTGTTATCACTGAATGGAGTTATTAAGTCAGTCAAAAGGAAGTTTAATATAATTGATCAATGCGGGTGTTGGGGATAGTAATGGTATTGATATGATGACTATTGTGAATATACCATTTAACTACATGTATCTAGTTACCGAAGCGTCTTGAAGCCTCCCTGCTCTTTCATCATGATACTATGTACATGTAGTTGCAAATTAGTTTTTATGCCGAGGATTATTGTGAATAGACCATTTAACTATCTACATGTATGCAAAGGTTTGCAGTAACACTATGTAATGACTATCTCTAAATGAGTTGGGGGTGGTTCTGAAAAGAACTGTTGGTTTCAACTCTTGAGTTGAGTTGAAACCAACTCTTATTTCCACCATGCAAAGTTTCAAACCCTCCTTATCTACATGGTCTCTAAAGGGTTTCATGGTACTGTCTCACAGGGTAACCTTGGCCCAATTCCATGAAGCTGTTGAGCAGAAAATACTGCATGACAGATTTCTTTGTTAAGCAAAAAATGAGTGAGACACGAGTCACAACAATGTAAACTCATGTGATTTTGTCTGGTAACCCATTTCTGTTAAGCACTATATTCCTGTGCTTAGCAAGGTTTTTTGTGCTTACAGGCTTAATGAAAGTAGGCCAAGCTCTGTTCATTCCATTGATACAATGTGGTAATTTCTGTATGTTTTGACTGTGTAGAAACTGGAGTAAGCGATGAATGCATGTATATAGCAGCTGGTAAAGAATTCACTCTCATCCGGACTGTCTCTGGAAAGGTAAGCAGGAGCTTTAACAGATAATGGCAATTAAGTACACTCATAATGTGTATAATTTGTTAACACCCTTAGAATGACGTGCTTAAAACACTGTATACTGAGTATACTGAGTGCTTCCTGAGTTCGTTTTCCAAGAAGTTCTTTATCCCCGATGCAAAGCAAAAAAACTAGACACTATTGGTAATTACTCAAAATAAATGTTGCCATAAAAAGTTACTTGGTAGCGAGCAATGGATAGCTGTTGATAGTATAGAAACATATTGAGAAACGGCTCCCTCTAAAGTAACATAGTTTTTGAGAAAGAGGCAATTTCTTACTCAAATATTAAAAGACTTCAGGCAAAATATCTCTCTCATGACATACATGTACTCTGACTGTGTATCATTAAAAGCACAATCTTATCACCTATCTGCCGTACTGTCAGGCTAATAGGGCTTCATTACCAGAATTTATCATGATTTATAATACAATTCTCCCCCACCCCTAGATGCTGTTTGCAGGGAAAGCACAGAGTCTGGGCATCAAACAGAGTGCTCAAACTACCACCAAGTGGTCGGAGCTCCCTATCACGAAGTCGCCTAAGATTGTGCAATGCAGCGTTGGACACGATGGATACCATGCTGCCTTACTTGGGGATGATGGAAGTGTTTACTTTGCAGGGACGGCCAGGAAAGGGGAAGATGGTGACCAGGGTATGCATTAGAATTTGGAATTACCATTTTTGTTAAGCTCTGCAGGGCTCCCATTTTAAACCGGACCACGGGCCCAGTAATAGTGATGTTAAGAAATACTTCCCCTGATAGGCCCTTTCTACATCTACATCATAATAATAACTATAGTAGTGGCTTTTTATACGGTGTTTAAGTCCGTCACCCGGTGACACTTGGGGTGCTCCAAACATTCAGTCTTTTTCCTGCAAGTTATGTGGAGCTACGATTTTGAGGTATGATACCTTTTTCCTTTATAGTACCATTTACAAGGTGCTGTGGCGCAATATGCAGCCACTCAAACCAGGAACACCGGGGCCAACCCCCTGCTCTTTATAATAAGTGCACTGAGTTCTTTTACCTGCATTACACAACACACGGGCTCCGTGGCTTCAAGTCCCATCTAAGTGTCATGACAGGGACTCATACCCACACCCTGCCCATCAGAAACACCAGAGTCCGGCACTCTTACCAGGGCCCAATTTCATAGCGCTGCTTAACGGTAAGCAAATTTGCGTGCTTACTGTAGCAGAAAAATTTGCTTAAAGCCATTATACACTTTCAGTAAACAGTATTGTCTAAGTCCCACACTTCGTGTATCACAACTTATATATAAAATAACAATCCTGTGGAAATTTAGGCTCAATCGGACATCGGAGTCTGGAGAAAATAACGGGAAAACCCACTCCTGTTTTCGCGCTTTTCGCCGTGTCATGACATGTGTTTATAACAAATCCGTAATTCTCGTTAACGAGAATTTATATTGTTTTACCGTTTTCTCAAAAAGTAAAGCATTTCATGGACTAATATTTCAAGAGAAGTCTTTCACCATTACCTTCTGTAAACCCTGTAAATTATTTGTAAATCTGTGAACTTTTTTTTTTTTTTCTGTACCGAAAGGGTCCAATGGCTTTAAACCTTAGCGTATTTCACAGGTTAGCAGAAAAATTGGGCGGCCATATTGCGTATTTACCGTGGATTTACATTGTGACGTCATCTATTTTCGTGCGGTAAGCACTGGAGGGTTAGCATGCCTTTTTGTGTGCTTACGGTTAGCAGCGCTATGAATCGGCCGCTAAGCAGCGCTATGAAATTGGGCCCAGCTCGGCCACGACATGCCACATGTATGTATCATTTGAAAGCTGTTATTCTCATCTATTTGCTGAGCAAATAAACCCAGGTTTTAGTTTTGTTAGAAAAAGATTTATGCATGGAGCGTAACAAATTGTGACAAATTTTTGTTGTTCCATTTTTCTGTTTTCAGTGAAGGGTCGCCGTCAACTCAAAGCCTCCAAACCCAAGAAGATGTTGAAGATGGATGGGAAATGTGCAGTATACGTAGCGTGTAATAACGGCAGTACAGCGGTAGTCACGAAGGATGGAGAGTTGTATGTGTTTGGCAAGGACACCCACAATGCTGACAACAGCACAGGTGAGAAAAGATCCAATCATGTCATTCAATGACAACCACAATTCTGTTTGGACTACTGTTGAAATATTATGATGGGGAAGTTAAGTCTGAGAGTTCCAGAATGCCGTTGCTGATAATCGGCTGTCGAATATTGCCAAATGTTTGGATGATTCACAGTGAACACAAGCCCCATATTCTCGGCAGAGAAAAATAAAAAAAAAATCCAGGTCATTCGTTATATTATCTGAAACTTCTGGACTGTCTTATTCATCTTCCCATACATCGGAAGTCCTCGCTTCATCTCCAGCCCCAAGCAGCAACAGAAACAAAACCAAAAGTTACCATCTTGGCCTCAAAATGGAAATCAAAAACAAGGACAAACCATGGACAAACCCCTCTTTGCCTTTGAAATTTATTAATTATCAAGAATAAGATTTCCCCTTTATCTTTTCAAAACAGTGCCATAGGAAACTGAAAAACACTGTACAAAAGTAAAGTGTGATCGGCCATTTCCTCTTTTTTTTGCGCAATTAGAACGTTGCGTGTCTGTTAAGTGTTACAATGTTACTTATTACGTAAACTCCTTGAAACATCTCTATAGGTTTGTTAACTGATCTGAAGAATGTGAGGGTAACAGGGGTTGCCCTCGGCAAAGCACACACCTGCATCCTGACCAATAACGGCATCGTCTACACCATGGGCATCAACAACAAGGGGCAGTGCGGCAGGGGCCCCTCGCTTGGGCAGGGCACTGGGAAGGACGGTAAGAACGCAAACATCTCTGGGAAGGAGGCTGTGAGTCCGGACGATGTATGCGGTAATGGTGTACAGCCACAGGGCGGTGAATCAGCGGTTGCGCAGTTCATGGGAAGACTCGTCACAGAAGGCAAGTAACAAATATTCCACAAATGAGGAGCTATTTGATCATGCCTCTGACAACTTACTGTAGTTGCTCAATATTCTTTTTATATTTGTTTCCCCTACATACAGAACATGTAAAAAAATAGTTCTTTCCGAGTGTTGGGGGAACAAAAATTACATCCTTTATCCCCAAAGCAATTATGTACATATTAAATTATTTGCGATAACTGCTGCTATTTCCTGGATGCTAATTCGTCTCTAATCACTGGAAGTGATCTCTTGTGTAAAATCCATAAGATAAGATAGATTTGCTAGAGGTATCTAAGATGTAAATTGTTACCTTCTACCTCCACCGTTAATAAATGGAATGTTGACGCTTTCACTGATGATAACTGGACTTTTTTCTTTCTTAACCATCTTAGGTGAAGCAGTAGCGGACATCCTTGCTCCTGGTGCTGAAGATGATGCAGAAGAGGATGAGAGAGATGATGAGCAGTGTGATCATGAATGGAAGGCGGATCAGTGCAAGATCTGTTCGTTGTGTGGACTGTGTACGGGATACGGTGATGCATGCGTCAATACCTACCAGCCAGGCAGGAATCCCGGAATGTGAGAAATGTTTCTTACGTATTAATTTAACCTTCAGACAAAACTTGCACCTGCATCATACCAAATGCAACAAGATGCTGAAAAAAATAACAATAAATAAAATTAGAGACCATGTTACTATTCGCTAAATTCTGCTTTGAATTTATATTTTTATGTATTGAATTGACCTCTCACGCTTAAGTGTCAAATTATTGCACACAAGTTTCAAACTTGCGCGAGCCTAATATGCAACCTCCCAACTTAAATAGGGTCATGAAGTTTTCATGCTCTGTCCAATCATCTGAATCATCTGACAGCACCCTTGTTGACTCAATAAGGCCAATTCATGTTTAATCATTTGTTTTCATTGCACGTTTAAACATGATCGCTTCTTGGACAATCAGAAGGGATAAACTGTAAATAAGAATTATCAACATTGATTATTATTTTGTCTTTTGCAGGGTTTGTGGTTGTGGCTCTGGTGACTCGGGCTGTACCAAATGTGGCTGCTGTAAAGTGTGCGCTGGTGAGTCGCAAGAGCACCGTCGTGGCCAGGGAGGGGCTCTTCAAGCCGCCATACCCGGGGCAGTACCCGGCGGGGGTAACTTCTTCGGGGCGCTAGTTCAGCACGGTAACATCTTACAACACAAGCTGCTGGCACAGCTACGGTACGGGATGAACAAGCAGCAAGACGGGAAGCATCGACGACTAGGGTTTATCATGAATCAGGACAAAGGAAAAGGTAATCAGGGATGTGATTTTTCTGTTTTAAACCCGAAACTCCCCCCCCCCCAAACAAAAACAAAACAAAAAATCAAGATAAAACCATATGGATTACCCCAGATTGCAGAGTAGGGCTTTAAAAACCAAAGATAAATGTACATTAGCAGGCTTCGTACCCCCAAGCTTTCAAACTTGCAGGCTTTCATGCTTTGTGCTCGCAAGCTTTCAACAGCATATCACAGCCCTGGGTAGTTAACAAGAAAAGTATACAGTATGTGTAATAGGAGTTATAGATTATGAACCTCGCTGGTTGAAGGGAGAATGGAGACTGGACTGACAGAGCCCACGTTCTGCACCAATAAACATGATGATTAGGATAGTCTTAATTGATGTGCACCTGACGAACTCACTACAGTTTAATTCAATGGTGAATTTGTGTCCATCAGATGAGGGTAGCACCAGCGGTGATGATCGTGAGTTAGAGAGAGACTACGGCCAGCATGTGATGCATCCAGCAGGGCCTATTACACTCCCATCAGCTGCAACCCAGGTAGCTTGTGGCTTGCACCATTCAGGTATGAAGGCACATTATGAAAACGGGTACAATATTATTTGTCTTGGATTCCCAGTGTTGGTATTGTGACATTTTTTTAAGGTGCAAAATTCTCAATAAATCTCAAATTTTGGCTTATTTACCCATTCCTCACGGATCAAATGTCTTTTATAGTAGTCTGTTCTGTATCCTATGAAACCATTAAATTACCAAAAATGTTTTGACCCGAAATCTGAAAATTCTCAGTAAATCTCAAACTGTTGCTTGTTTACCCATTCCACACCGATAAAATGTCTTCAGTAGTCCTTTCTGTATCATAAACCATAAAATCACCCCCAAAATTTTGACCCGAAATCTGAAAATTTTGTTATGCCGGAATCGCAGATTTTTTAGATTTTGGACCAAAAACCCCAACTTACAAAAAATTCTCAGTAAATCTCAAACTTTTGCTTGTTTACCCATTCCACACTGACAAGATGTCTTCAGCCTTCATTTCTGTATCTTATGAAACCATAAAATCACCCAAAATGTTTTGACCCGAAATCTGAAAATTGTGTGATGCCGGCATCACAGATCTTTTTTATTTGGACCAAAAACCCAAACTTACAAAATTCTCAATAAATCTCAAACTTTTGCTTGTTTACCTCCTCACAGATAAATTGTGTTCAGTAGTCCTTTCTGTATCATTTGAAACCCAATAAACACTGATAAATTTCACATGGCGTGTGTGAGCGTAATGAGTAAATTAGTTGCTGTTTTGTATGTGGCTAATGGCTGCAGGACGCAGACCAATTGTATGTCTGCTTAGAGCACATTTCCATTGCTTTTGGCAACCAGTAGGGTCCGATTGCATGCGTGAATGGAACATGCATTTGTCAATGGGAAAAGTCTAATCAAATATAATCTTGGATTCCTACATACACTGACATGTACAAGGTCAATCGTGATTAATGATGGGTTTTCTACTGTTTGGTTATTTTGCAGTGGTACTATTGAAGAATGGTGAGGTGTATGGCTTTGGTCTGGGTAACCATGGCCAGCTGGGCCAGGGAGATTCTGGAAGCAGGTAAAGTCACCCCCATAACGCCCCCCCCCCCAAACCCCCACCCCCTGATTAACCCAGGAAATTCATTTTGAATTGATCACATGGCCAAGTCCCCTGCATGTCTGTACATGCAAACTGTGGTCTAAGACCTCACCACTTTTTTATTTCTCAATTCAAGGCCAAGAGTTGGACTCTTCACGCTATTTTTATTTTTTAAAGTATTAAAGACCTGCTTGAACAAAAATGTCAAGTCGTGAACTTTGCTAAATTTCATATAAAATGTTTTCAATGAATAAGGAAATCGAGTCATATGATTATAAATAGATTTTAATTGTGTAAAAAAAAGATCATTTCGAATACCCTTATCAAGCGCTTTTCTCAGAGATTGCGAAAAGCTCCATTATGTAATCACTCTCAAAACGTCTTAGTTGGGAGCTCCAATTTGTATAGCAGCTAAAAAATTCAGAAGTGTACACATATCAAAATTACATTTAAATGGTGAACAAGTACATTACAAACAAGTTAAAATACCTTTTCCATTGTAACCCATCCGCTCAAGAAGCTGTTTAATAAAATAGGAGAATCTGTAAAATAACCCATTGCATTTTCCGTTTTGGGAAGTTTAAATTGCTGTTGTCTTAGCCATGTTTCACAATGGTTGTAAAAAGTGCACGACTCTTGACAGTTAAATTGTAATCAGTTTATTTTGTTCATGGATTTTAGGTTCAGTAACGGTATGTATTGATCAGGCATTGATTTTTTTTCTTCGGATTTTTGTTTGTTAGCCTAATATATGCCTGGCAACAACAGTGTACAACTACAATCATGTAAAATAAGCCTAGTACATGCTAACAATGCACCTAAGAGCATAATAAACCTCAACATTTTCTAGGGTACCATTGTGGGTCTCATGTCCCGTGGCGTTTTGACTGCCTCGGTCCGCACTTGCCTTGTGCCTTTGCAAATTTTCCTCTTTTTTTCAACGGGCAGTTGCATGCCTGATTGATTGTGTAAGGCCCCATGTGTTACACGACTTACGTGCCCCTAAGCCATGTACATGTGTCTTTGTCATGTTTGTAGCACAACACGTTATAGGTTCTCTACTAGTAAGAATTTACAATCTTTTACCGTGGTTTATCAATATTATTTATAGCCACAGCGTGATGAAGTGTTTTAGATCTGAGTAGTGTTATTATTTGATGGAAGTTGTGATAACTAAGCCAGCTTGGTGTTCTAAACATCTTCTTGGTGACGGCTTAGTGTCCCGGTCATCTGGCTTTACTTCCTACATTAACAATGGGGGTTTCTGAAATCATCACTGGAGCCTCTGTGGTGGTTTTCGTTCCCCTCCAGACATTCTTAAGATCTTAGTTGCACATTATATTGTTCTGCTGTAGTGCATCGTGGGAAAAACAATATATTTTGTAGCCATATCATACTGGCCTTGTATGCTTTATTATTATTATTATTATATATCTTTTTTGCTTCCAGTTTTATGCTTCCAGTTTCTATTATGACTTTCCCCAAACTTACATTGTGTATTAAAGGTATTTGACACTATTGGTAATTACTCAAAATAATTGTCAGCGTAAAAACTTACTTGGTATCAAGAAATGGAGAACTGTTGATAGTATAAAACATTTTGAGAAATGGCTCCCTCTGAAGTGAAGTGACATACATGTGTAGTTTGTGAGTTTTTGAGAAAGGGGCAAATTTCTCACTCAGATATTAAAAGACTTCAGGCATGAAGCCTTTTATTTGAATGTTTTATTAAAACATTTTGAGAAACGGCTCCCTCTGAAGTGACATAGTTTTTGAATTTTGAGAGAGAGGTAAATTTCTCACTCAAATATTAAAAGACTTCAGGCCTGAAGCCTTTTATTAGGCATCTGAAAGCACACAAGTTTGTGTAACAAGGGTGTTTTTTCTTTAATTATTCTCTTGATCTTTCTATGACCAAATGAGTCTAAATTTTCACAGATTTGTTATTTTATGCATATGTTGGGATACACTAAGTGAAGTGAGAATACTGGTCTTTGACAATAACCAATAGTGTTTAGTGCCTTTCAGCATGGTTTATGCTGTGTAATTCCTCTTGTTCATTCTTGATTACCAGGACTGCCCCAGTGCAACTACAGGTACCTGAAGCTGTCACCCAGGTAGCTGCTGGTAGTAATCACACTGTCCTGCTTGGTTCATCAGGGAATGTCTATACATGCGGGAACTTCCAGGTATGGAATCTTGTTTTATTGTAATCTAAAAACAAGTAGAAACTAGAAAGGAGGTGTTTGTGACATCATAAACATCCAGCGCCCAATTTCATAGAGCTGCTTATTATAAGCAGAAATATTGCTCGAACATTTTCTGCTTAGCAAAAATATGCAGGATACCAGTCACATATTGTACATGTAACATGGTACTTCGGCTGGTGACCTTATTCTGGTAAGCATAAGCAATCAATGAAATTGGGCCCAGATCAAAAATACTGGATGTACTGGAATTCATAAATGGAAAGACAGCAATCATAAAAATGTTAACCTCAAAAGGCCATCAGAGGGCGCTCTTTGCAGTTGATAAAGTCCTTATTAGTTCATTTGCAGAGGTTAAACCCTTGTAGTCAAAATATTTCTTGCCTACTTTTTCAAAAGGACCAAATATTATGCCTTTCTAACAATCTTTCCCATCTCTTTTTTTCCTGAAAACCAGAAGGGTCAGCTCTGCCGGGCCATCCTGGAGGAGTCCAACGCCCAAGGGGCAGTGTCCCACTCCAGGCCGGGTCCCGTGCCTGACATGGGTCCCCAGTATGGGCGTAAGGCTACGTGGATAGGAGCCAGTGGGGATCAGACCTTCATTAAGGTAGATGAGGCATTGATCAACCCAAGGATGTTGGAGAACTCACTGGTCTTTGCAAACCAGAGTGTCATTGGTAAGTCAGTGGTGCCTGTTGGTTTCTTGGTAAGGTTGGTCCGTAACGGCGACTTCAGCTACAGCTACGGCTAGATCAGCGCGTCTGCCAGTGTTGAAGAATCTAGCCGTAGCTGTAGCAGAGGCCTTCGTTTCGGACTTGGTCTAATTCATCTTCATCGGTATCAATATTATGGGTGCACTACACTCGAATCTTCTGGTGTGTACCTGTCTTCGCTAAATGTCTAAGGCCAATGAAAACAACCACTGCACCTGCGTTCTGTTTACATTCAGACAGCCATGGTATAACAATATTATTTATAGACGCAGCGTAATAAAGTGTTTCACACTCTATTGTGATGGAATAGATGTTTAATAGTCATTCCAGTTTCTCGGTATCTGGGAGAAGGAATGCAGTCATTGATTTTTGCTTTGTAATAATAGTCATTCCAGTTTCTCGGTATCGTGGTATAACAATATTATTTGTAGCAACAGCTTGATCAGGTGTTATTATTATTTGATGGAAGGTGTGATAACTAAGCCAGCTTGGTGTTCTAAACATCTTCTTGGTGATGGCTCAGTGTCATGGTCATACGGCTGTACTTCCTACATTAACAATGGGGATTTCTGAAATCATCACTGGAGCCTCTGTGGTGGTTTTCGTTCCCCTCCAGACATTCTAAAGATCGTAGTTGCACACTTCATTGTTTTGTAATAGTTCATTAATGGTATAACAGTACTATTTGTAGCCATAATCCTACTGTTCTTGTATGCTTCCAGGTTATAAAAAAATGTTGTGATGTAGTGTCCATTCTCTCTCTCAGATAGCGTCTGACATGGGTCCACAGTATGGGCGTAAGGCTACTTGGATAGGAGCCACAACCATTATAGTCAGTTCTGGGATTGGATGTCGGCATTTGAGAAAATTGAGTAGACCCTGTTTTGCAGAACCTTGGCCTTGGGCAAGGCCAAAAAAATTGCCATGGTACATGTATGCTATTTCATGCATATGTTGGGATACACCAAGTGAGAATACTGGTCTTTGACAATTACCAACTGTGTCCAGTGCCTTTAATAATGAAGTAGGCATACAACAGAAAATATTGTCCCAGCCTTCAAACAGGCTCTCAAGACCCACCTTTTCACCTAGTTGGTAGCTGGTTGACAGCGTCTTTGTACTGTCTTGTTTTCCTTCATTCTTCAGCGCCTTGTATCCTTTGACAATTGTTGCGCTTTATAATTACAGTTATTATTATTATTATTATTATTATTACCATTTCAACTTGTCTAATTGTTGTTGCAGGTGTAGTTCCACGTAACGGCCTGACAGGTGTGAAGTGTCTAATGCTGAGTAGAGTGGACGGCACGTGCAATAGCTACAGCGAGCAAGAATCATCTTTCAACTTTGGCGACTCGAGTGTCTGTCTGGACCCACTGTATAATGTACTGTGGTGGTGAGTAAAAACGCCCCCGCCCTCCCTGTATCCGCGCCCTCTTTTATAATTACAATCATAATTGTCAACATAATCGTAATCATAATCAGTTCTTCTATAGCGCTTAATCACACGTCATCTTTAAGAGTTTATTATTTTGTTTCTAAAGGTAATCAGAGACGTGTTCAAAAAAAGACCCATGTATTTAACATTGTACCATGCAAAGGTACTGTGGCAAAATCTGCAACGAATCCCTTCTCTTATTGATAATAATAATAGTGGCTTCTTATATAGAGCGCATGTCTGTCACTCAGTGACGCTCAAGGCGCTTCAACATACAGTATTTTCCTGCAAGGTATGTGAGACCATGGTTTGAACTAGGAGACCTACTCCATTTATGGTTTATAAGGTGTTGTGGGGCAATATGCTGCCAATCAAATCAGGAATACCGGGGCGAACCCAGCAAGATCTTGCATTCAACATATGATTCTACTTTTCTGTTTTTCTTCTTATTAGCTTCCAGCCATCCACTGGCACAATCACCTGCCACAGTGTCATCAAGCCCTGCGTGCGTCCAATCCCCACCCTACCCTCCACCGCCTCAGTCCTGACCCCCGAGCTAGCCCTCCCTTCTACCCCATCCATACTGGTCTCTCGCTCTCACTGTGCCCTTCACATGCTGGCATGTCTGGATACGTTGACGGCCTCCCAGGAGGCCCAGTTGACTGTCACAGCGGCACAGACTGAAAAGCAGTGCATCACCAAGGTGTATACCAAGGAGGACTTCAATGCTGTCAACAGATTTGAAGGTAAGGGAGAGTGTACTGGCAGCCAGTTCCAGGCAATCTCAAGCCTTGAATTACACGAAGGACTTGGCCTTTGTTGCCCATGTTCTTAGCCTTGGTGCCCTCCAAAAGTTTCCCGCGGTCTTAAAGACATTCCAGTAGAAGTGCCCTTTGCAAAATAAAAATGGCCCTGTCCTCTCAAAAGTGAAATTCCAGGCCTGCAATCTCCAGGCAGGACAAGTATTTACACTTAAGTTTTCAGGCAGATTGTGAGACACTGTAAACAAGAAACGTATGGTGCACATTATGAAAGTGCAGTTGTAACTGTTCAACAAGTACAGGAACAAGACCACAAGGTTCTAGATACATGTACAACTGTAGTATTGCATTGTACTGACAAGTTGATAATTTCCTTCACATGTCTATTATTTCTATTCTGTAGTTTGCTTAAAATTGTTTCATACTGACTAAAACATTTTGTTCTTTGGAATTTGGCTGGCAGCCGTCCTTCTGATTGGCCCTGGCCAGCCAAAGCCTTTTAAAATCCTTCCTAGTCCGTCCAACCTTGCTAGATGAAACACAGTTAAGGAACATGGATGTTTTATACTGGTAATGATTTTGTTTGATTCTTACCTCAGGTTATGGTGGAGGTTGGGGTTACTCGGGTCATTCTGTTGAAGCTCTTAGGTTCAGTGTAGACACGGATGTTGTACTCGGTGGTCTAGGACTATTCGGTGGACGAGGGGAATACAACGCTAAGATTAAGGTAAGACCAATAATATTACACAGTTCTTAAAAGCGCTTTATCACAAAAACGAGTTTTAGACTTTGGGAAAGACTCTACTAGGGTCGAAATGTCAGGATATTAAGTGTGCTTTGCATTTATACCATATGTCCATTTGGTTGGTAAGCAGTATGCAACAGCTGATTTTATGTTCTCATTCATTTTTTAAACAGTTACATGTAGTTAGAACTATGTTTGCATTAGACATGTACGTGTAAGACCCATTTATATAGCACTGTGTAAATAGTTTATACTATCAACAGCTGCAGTGTTCTCAGCAAGTTTATAAGTTCATAATTTTGTTGAGTATGTACCAGTCTATGACCCTACCTTTATTTGTAATGTGAGGTAGTTTGATGGTACATGTACATGTTGATTCTTTGCTTTCTACAGCTGTATGAGCTAGGCACCAAGGCATCAGAGTACGAGCCTGATGGAGACCCACTTGCAGAAAGTGATGATATCACCTTTGAGTGTGGAGCACGGTAAGAAAGAGATTCCCATTGTTCTTAAAGAGGAAGGGCAATGTCAAATTCAATTTTAATTAGTATTTTGGTTTATTTTATTTGAATCAAAAAACAACCAAAAGGTTAATACATTCAAGTTTACAAAGTTAACATTTTTTAAATTAACAATAAACACGTTAAATCAATACACACACCCAAAAGCATAGTTAAGAACATTTCGTGATGTATTCATTTTCCAATATAGAGACCTCATGTGAGTGGAGGAAAACTAACAAGTATGTTAATTTGGTGTAAATTGACATTGCATTCAATACCTTTCCAAAGCATATTTTGTTAAAATCTAAAACTTCTGATGACATCATTCTGAGAAAAATAGGTCTTTACCTTTTGGGGTCTGTACAGGGCTTTTTCTGTTGATAACTGACTCTTTCAGAGTGAAATTTGAAACATGTCATCATTGGTTTTCAACAGCTAACTGGTCTTTACATTCCACAGAGGATTTTTTTTGTCAAAATGTCAAATTCAAGACTGTTTGATTAAAAATCATTGAAAGTCAGGAATGGACCAATAGTTCCCCGTATAAAAAGATACAGAAAATTGTTTCTCAGAATGATTTCATCAACTGTTTTAGATGTTTAAAATATTTGTATTTTTTAGCACATGCTAGCCGAGGGCTGTATACTTCCAAGGAATGTTACTGGCCTAAGGACCAGGGCACTAATGTAAAGTGCATTGATACGCTATTGTAAAATGCACAATATAAGAACTAGTTATTATTATTATAATAGCTGCCATGAAAACAGCATTTTGTGTCATGTTTATTTGTTTGTGTTTACAGAGAAAAGTTCCCTGTACTATTTGATGAGCCAGTGCCTCTGACTGCCGGATGTTGGTATGTAGCCTGGGCCAGGGTGAATGGTCCAAGCAGTGACTGTGGCTCAGGGGGTCAAACATCCATCACAACAGACGACCAGTGAGTAGATATACCAATCAATGTGCCAAATTTTTGACCGCGCTATAAATAGTACTTTTATTCACTTCCAGGGGTATGTGCGATTCTTCCTGCACAGTTTTAATTGGTGTTCTATCACTTTTGTTGCGCCGAAGTTTCAATTTGTTTTAGAGGTGGGTTATAACGGCTCCTTTAAAGGTCTTATTGTCCGTGATGGATTTGATGTCTTTGGTGGTAATGTGTTCCATTCTTTAATAACTGGTTTGGGTATGAATGAATACACCCACGGAAGTGATACAAATATGTTTGAGAGCGCCCTCATCGTGCGGTAAAAAATACGGCGCATTGAAACTTACAGCCCTGTTTGTCTGTTATAGTACAGCTATTATTCCTAACCTAATGGATGATAGGCCACAAATGCAGGAATACAGTAAACTCCTGATTGTTATTTTATGTTGAGTTTCTACTCCATGATGGAAATCTCAATTACGCGTTGATCAGACATTCGCTCTATATAAGAAGCCACTATTATTATTATTATTATTAATTTACTAAAACTTAAGTAATACACCAGAGTCATAGAGTCTTAAAGACACTGTACACCTTTGGTGATTGTCAAAGACCAGTATTCTCACTTGGTGTATCCCAAAGTATACATAAAATCACAAATCTGTGAAAATATGGGCACACTTGGTCATCGAAGTTGCAAGCGAATAATGAAAGAAAAAAAAACTTGTGTTGCACAAATGTGTGGATTTTCAGATGTCTTAAAAGGCTTCATGCCTGAAGTCTTTTAATATTTGATTAAGATATTACCTCTTTCTCAAAAACTATGTTACTTCAGAGGGAGACGTTTCAGACAATGTTTTATACTGTCAAAAGCTCTCCATTGCTCGTTACCAAGTAAGTTTTTATGCTAACAATTATGTTTAGTAATTACCAATAGTGTCCAGTGCCTTTAAGTGTCTTGCTTAAGGACACACACTCTGCCGCTCAGAAGCGCAAGAGCTTGAGTCCGGTGCACTTGACTGCTTGGCCACGACACGCCACGGCATGATTCATTATGATTTTTGTCTGATTGCAGAGTGACGTTCCAGTTTATGAGTTCCAAGAAGTCAAACAATGGTACAGACATCAACGCTGGTCAGATCCCACAGTTACTCTATAGGTAAGATCTGTCAACAAAAATATTGGAAGTATTCATCTAGAAGTTAAGTAGGAAGATTTCTGCTGCAGTTACTAACAAGAATAAAGCATATTGATTTTGGTTTTACCCTTACACGATGTGTGTTGAACTGTATACTCAGTACTTTCCTGAGTTCTGTGAAAAAAATCACGGGCATAAAACATAAAAGACAAACTTTATTGATCTTCAAAAGAAGAAATTGCTTACACTCAAGTGGGATTAAAACACATGACCATTGCAATTCTAGAGCAGTGTCTTACCAACTAGACCACAAAGATTGCTCGATAGCTAGAGGCAGTTCGAATCCTATGTTTTAGCAACGTTTTAATAGATGTTAAATTTGAATCAGTGGTTGAAGTTGGAGATGTCAGTAAATGTTTGAAATTGTGTTTCTGTTTGTGGGTTGGGAAGGAGTTGTTGAGAAATGACAGCTTAATAAAGTTGACATGTAGACCCATTGCAATAGAGTCAAGCATGAGTATTGTCTGCTAATGGTCTGCCATTTTTTTTGATGAAATTGTGTGTAAAGATATGGGCCCCAAGTTTTGCTAAACATTTCCTGCTAAGCGGAAATGAGCGGAATACCAGTCATAAATTGTACATGTGACGTGGTATTTTGGCTGGTAAACTCAATCTGGTGAGCATAATATTTTGTGATTAGCTACTTTTACCAGCGCTTAACAACACTCCATTTTAAAAAAAATTTCTATAAAGCATTATACAAGAACCCATTCTTCTTCTTATTGATTGATGGAAGTTGTGATAACTAAGCCAGCTTGGTGTTCTAAACATCTTCTTGGTGATGGCTCAGTGTCATGGGCATATGGCTGTACTTCCTACATTAACCATGGGGGTTTCTGAAATCATTACTGGAGCCTCTGTGGTGGTTTTCGTTCCCCTCCAGTCATTCTTAAGATCTTAGGTCCACATTTCATTGTTCTACTATAATTCATCTTAGTTTGAAATCTTAGAACAACGTTGAAAAACATCTAACCTTCAAGTTTCACAAAAAATCTTCAGTGAATAAAATATAATCATATGGAAGTAGATTAAATTTTTGCTTGACTTTTGCTTGACCTCTGCTTTCTGTTCTATCATGTTTTAGGCTACCTCAACTTGACGTTAGTTCATCAGGAGGAGTGGCGTCCCAGACAGAACCTGTTCACATTCTCACATCAAGATTCAGCAACACTGTTACCTCGGTAAATAAATCTCTTTCCAATTGTTTTCCCACTTTAAGGTGACAAATGTTTGTTCCTATTTATTGTCATCTTTTAAAAAATGTATTTATAGGGCTGTTTTTAATTGCAAGGGAACCCTGTGTTTTTTTAGGTTGTTTATATCATAGTGGGGTTTCAAGGTATAAAAGGGTTCCCACAACACCTTGTGCATTTTAATATATTGCCTTTTAGTGGTTTATCAAATTTATATTGCTATTTGTTGTCATCTTTGTAAAAATTTATTCATGAATACCTAAGACAGTTTATCCATTCTGATTGGTCGAGAGGGCATCACGTGTTTTTTTATTTATTGAATGATATAACACCAGTAAAAAGTGTTGAAACATGGGCGTGACATGCGAGCTTGCACCTGTGCTTATAAGACAGTTTCTTCGTTTCTATTGGTCGAGAGCAAGGGCTGGAACAGTTGTGCTACATCACGCAATACGCACGACACGCACAGCAATCTCCTTATAAGGAGTTGTTTACCCGAGGGCCTTACCATTTCATAGCTGGAGGGGTGTTGTGTTGAAAGAAATCATTGAACAATTATAATTTGTGCATTTATTTTACTTTTTGACCAAAAAGTGTTGATGTTTTTTGACCGAAAAGGTATTTATGAATGGGAATCAAAGTGTGTTGAATCGGTTTTTAACTAGTGGTTTAAGCCCGCCGTGGCCTGGTTCTTGATAATTTACCTCAACTTCGTCTCGGTAAAATTATCAAGAGCCAGGCCTCGGCGGGTTTAAACCACTAGTTGAAAACCTCTTCACCACACTTTGATTCCCTTATCTATGTACCCCCATACTGCGATGTGCAATTTATGTCTTATTTGTATAATTTTTGACAAATTTGTTTACCTTGTAATGCCACATAATTCAGCTCTGTGCTGCCATTTTTTTTATATTTTTTTTCTATATATATTATAAATGAAATTTTTTTTAAAATACAGGTTTGGTAGAGCAGACAAATTAGTTGCGGGTAGTCTGTGTATTTGAGCCTACATAATGTGTACATGTAGGCCCTTGTACCCGAATAAATTGTACCTACTTTTTTCCAACATGTCCAAGGACCAAATTTCATGCATGACAAATATATAAATGAATAAATTGATTTGTATTTCCTCTGTATCTAATCAACCTACAGGAAGTCTTTAAGTCACTCCTCCGTCTCCTGAACTGGAGCTGGAACAAGCTAGCCGAAGGCATCCTCGTTGCCTTGAAGCAAGGAGGGAAGAAACTGGTAGACTTCACTCTGGATCTAGAGAGACTCATGTACATCGCTACGGCTTGCCTACGGTTGCTACGGAGCTATGTGTGCGAGGTCTACCCAAGCCCTTGTAAGAAAACTGTGTTTTTGCTCGGGGAATCTAGTTATGTTGGGATAACCCTCAGTTTCTGAAGAAGACTGTTTACAATGCTTAGAAAACGAATCTTGTTGGTAAAGCGCCTTGCACAATGCTCAGTGCACTCACACAAAAGATTTGACTCTCAAAATGATGGAAATGGTGGACGCGCATTGTTAGGAGGTAAGTGCGGCATTGTGGGAGGAGTCTAAAGAATCAATAAAAGACCACGTGCATCAATTTGAAATGCTATAGGTACCTTGAAGTCACGTGTCCTTTTATGGACAACAGCTATTATCACATGGGATGGCCTCGGGGATGGCGACTTTTGAGAGTGTGACGTTATATGCACGGGGTCATAATGCAAGGGGTAATTGTTCCCGTGACAAACTCATTTTTTAAACCCTTCAGCTTTTTCCCATACGAGAAAAAAAGTAAATGTGGAATTATCAAAGGGTTCCAAAAACCAAAGGCATACTTTCCAACTAAGTATGATTTGTTTATCTTCCCAATAGCATCCATCTCCAAGAAGCACTCCCAAGATAGTGCCCTACTCCCTGAGTCCATCGCATCATGCTGTGATCTCCTACGCGTCATCCTGTCTAACTCCACGCAGCCATCTATCCAGCATCTCATGAATAGGGTAGTGATGGAGACTCAACGATTCAGGGTGCTCTGGGAGAGCATCTTGGCGGAGTGCCATCGTACCTTTGTGGCCTGCTTTCATGCCTTCTACCCGTCGTCCCAGCTCAAGTGGCTGTTCCTGTGCGACTTGCTCGGCTCAATGAGCTCGGTGAGATTTGTTTTGAGTTTTTTTTTAGTCTGCTTAGAACTATTCAATTTAATTCAAAGCATGTTTATTTCCACATGTCATCATCAAAAAGTAGTCAATAATAAATGAATTAGGAGGCATGCTCGAAAAAGCGGGGCTTTTGTCAAGGAACAGCCTACAAAACAAAACAAAACAACAGCTACACATGTACAACAGCTACAACATGTACAAGAAGTATCAACAGTGTGTGTTTATGTCAACAACTAGCAACAGCAGTAAGATGGTCATTAGTGCAACTTGTATGGGTTTTGATAAAATTGCTTTTGCATTTTTTTAAGTTACTGATTATATGGATATGTCATCATGACATTTGGTTAGATGCCAACAGCGTTGTTCACTGATAATTTGTTCCTCTCCATCTTGCAGTCGGATCAACTGGAGCCCAACGGCAACCTCTTAGCGGCCGTCTTAGAAGCCCTCTGCCACCCCTCCGTTCATCTCTCCAGCGTTCTACCAATCCTCAGGGATAGAGACTGTGAGCCCAGCATCGTCCTGACTAAGCAGTGCTCCATGGAGGATGCGTCACCGTCTGCTGCCATCGCCGGCACCGACGTGAGTCCAAACCCAGTGGCACTGGTTACCTTAATGGAGGAACGAATTCAGGTTTGCATGCAACTAACCCTCTATGGCCCTTTTCCAAATCCACAGCTTTCGGATTCGGCTCAGGCTAATTATTCGGCTCAGGCTAGCTAGTTCCTTCGGTTGTTTTGACTGTACACATGCTATGCGTTCAGGGCTTCAGAACAGAGAACAGAGCCTGAAGCCGAATCCAAAGCCAAAGTCAGGGATTGGAAAAGGACCTATGTTGAGTTTCTGTGGATGGGTAGGCTTAAGGGGCCATCTTCATGATCAAAGCATTGCCCTTAATTTCATAGAGCTGCTTCTACACAAAAATAAGCTAAGCTTGAAGCAAAACTATTCTAATGAGAATAAGGTACAATTTTTGACTGGCATCCTGCTCATTATTGCTGAACAGGAATTTTTGTAAGCAGTATTTGCTGTTTGAGCAACTCTATGAAATAAGGACATGGCCAGTGGCTGTATATACATGTAGAATTATAAACTCTTACCCAGTTACTGTTCTTGCTTGCCCTACCTCCACATCATAAGTATGAAAGGTGTGCGCTTGTGTCGCAGTAACTGGGTGAGAATTCATAATGATGCTTTGATCACGATGACTTGGTCCCTCTAACTTACCCATGTCTCAAAAACTCGCTACTCACGCTGTTACTAATCTAAGCTAACCTCACCAAAACTAACTTCACACTTACCACAAAATAAACAAGAACAAAAATAGTCAAATTATTTTGAATGATTTTGTTCAAGTTGATCTTTTGCATCACTGGACACGTTGGGTAACTACTCAACATACACAACAACTGCCTCTGAATTAACATAATTTTTGAGATTGAGGTACATTCTCACTTAAATATTTGAAAATGAGAAAGATTTCAGGCCTGAAGCCTTTTTAAGGGATCGGAAATCACGGGTGTTTTTCTTACATTATTTTCTTTCAACTTTGATGACCAAATTAGTCAAATTTTTCAAAAATTTGTTATTTTATGCTTATGTTGGGATACACCAAGTTGTGACTTGTAGAGGCACAAGTGATGCTAAGAACATTTCCTGCTGAAACAGGCACACAAATTTATTGACTGGTTAAAAACAATCTCTGATTTTAGGGCCTGTGGTTTTGCTGTTGGAATTCAACTCATTCAAAAACAGTTTACTTCTGCATTTCCTGCATGATTCTTAAAGGAACACGTTGCCTTGGATCGGTCGAGTTGGTCTTTGAAAAGCGTTTGTAACCGTTTTTTATAAAATGCGTATGGGGAGAAAGATGTTGTAAAAGTAGAATACAATGATCCACACAAACATGCCTCGAAATTGCGTGGTTTTCCTTTTACCTTGTCGACTAACACGTCGGCCATTTATGGGGGTCAAAATTTTGACTCCCATAAATGGCCGACCATGTTAGTTCGCACAGTAGAAGGAAAACCACGCAATTTCGAGGCAAACTTGTGTGGATCATTGTATTCTACTTTTAAAACATCTTTCCAACCATATGCATTTTATAAAAAACGGTTACAAACGCTTTTGTTTTGACCAACTCGTCCGATCCAAGGCAACGTGTTCCTTTAACACACTTGATTCTTAACTCACTTGATTCTTAACTCACTTGATTCTTAACTCACTTGATTATGATCTTCATGTAGGTGCACAGTTAACTGCTTCACTGCCACTAACCGTTTAACCTAGTGTTCTATTTTTCACATAATGCACAATGTTTAAATGCACTGGACACTATTGGTACTTACTCAAAATAATTGTTAGCATAAAAATTCCTTATTATTCTGTTTCCAGCTTGATGGTGTCAGACAAAGCCCAAACTTTCATGACATTCTTGACAGGTTGTTGAATGTACTCATCAGTCCCGTACAGCAAGCCTTGGAAAAGGTAAGACTGGCCAATGGTATTCAATGTTTTCATATAAGTTATGTACGACACAAATCCCCCTCTAGTTAATTTGTCTTTGTTCAACCCCAAATTATTTAAATTTTGCAAAGTCAGCTTCCCTTGCGGTTTATTATTTGATAACCTTTATATTTTAGTGATTAATATTTGATGAAGATTTTATTTGTCATATTTGTTTTCAATTCCCAGAAGCAGCCAACCAGTTACCCTCTACTAGTCTCCAATACCAGCCGTCTTCTTGCTTGTGTCATTGCAGAACTTTCTGCCTCGGCCATCTCCTCAGATGTAAGTATCCAGATAGGTGACAGGTTTCGAAATTCATCTTTGAAAGGGCAAGGCAGTTTTCAAAAATCTGTAAGTCATTTGGAAACTTTGAAAAAGGGCACCAAGGCCATTACCAGGGCAACGGACGCCGTGGCCTCTGTGGCCTGCGTGTAATTCCAGGCATGAGGAGAGCCAGATTTCATTTCGTCAAACATTCACTGTTCATGTACAGCAAGATAGACATTCTGGTCTCTTGTTGTTCATTATCTTTTACATACATGTACTGCACACATATATCCTTGTCATAGCATTGGTGGATTAAGTGTCACATGTCATACTTTTTGGCAATGTTTGTACTGCCCTGTTCTTGACATGTGACACACCAAAATTTTAAATATGAGTCCTACATTGATAAATATAGGATGCTTGGGCACCACACAGTGATACATTGCAGCAGAGTTTCGCAGCATTGTTTCCTAATTAAAAGTTCCCGCCTTTTTCTTCCCAATTAATCAAGGTCGTGTAAAGGTTGGTGTCTATGTTGAATTATCCATGTTGTTTAGAAGATTTTTAAAAAGTTTGTTTAAGAATTTTCACATTGTTAGTTGAACAAGTTTCCGTGTCTATTTTGTGTGTATTTAAAAATTTCAATTGACAAGGATCTATGTATGAGTTGAATAAAACAAATATTAAATGCTTTTCATTTATGCCTCGTTGCAAAATCTGGCTTTTTCATTTCACTCGGCTTTACCTCTTGCAATGGAATAGTCCATACTTCACCTGTGATTGTATATGCAAGTACACAATTCTACATGTATATCTCTGTATACAAAAAATGATGGTTATTTCTTTCAGGGGGAGAGCCAGGCTACAGGGCGACCTCTATTTTGCACTCCATCCCGCTACACCAGGGTGAGCCAGGGCAGGGGATGGAGTACAGGGAACGGTACACCAGACGCTGTGTGCTTCAGTGTGGACAAACCAGGGATACTCATTGCAGGGTTCTGTGTGTATGGAGGCGGGGGACACTACAACTACGAGTTGGAGCTGCTTGATGGGGTATGCTGTGGTGTATATCAGTTACCTTTGTGTTCGGGTTGTGCATCTGCGTTTGTTTTCCAAAATGGTTTGAAACCGAACTTGTGACTTCCGTTTCACCGTTTACCAGTTTCTGCCATTTCCAAGCAGGGCTCAATTTTGAAGAGCTGCTTAAGCGCAAATAGTAGCTTAACACAACAAACTTATGCTTACCAGAATAAGGTTACTAGCCAAATTAACATGTCCTTGTACAAATTGTGACTGGTATCTGGCTCATTTCCACTAAGCAGAAAACTAGTAAAGTTCTGCTTGAGCATCCTCAATGAAATGGGGCCCAGAAATATGGGCTGACCAGTAAAATAAAAGGACCCTAATACTAGATGCTGCTTAAAGACCCTGGACACTATTGGTAATTGTCAAAGACCAGTCTTCTCACTTGGTGTATCTCAACACATGCATAACATAACAAACCTGTGACAATTTGAGCTCAAATGGTCGTCGAAGTTGCAAATGAAAGAAAAAACCCCATCTTGTAACACGAAGTTGTGTGCTTTCGGATGCTTGATTTAGAGACCTCAAATTCTAAATCTGAGGTCTGAAAATCAAATTCGCGGAAAATTACTCATTTCTCGAAAACAACGTCACTTCAGAGGGAGCCGTTTCTCACCATGTTTTATACCAGCAACCTCTCCCCATTACTCGTTACCAATAAAGGTTTTATGCTAATAATTATTTTGATTTATTACCAATAGTGTCCATTGCCTTTAAATACTTGGCTCAGCGGTGCGCGAAGGCAAAAACTGAAAATAATCAGAGCATACTGATCGAAACGTTGGGTCGCTAACCACCAGATCTTTTTAGAACCAACGCTACTCAATAAGATATTTCCACATGGTGTTACTGTTACTGCAAACCTCTCTTAGTTATACTTCCACCATGCAAAGATTCAAAGCCTGCTTATTTCCATGGTGTTACCGCAAACCTTACTAGAAGCTTTGTTTCCTTCTTTTGTTTAGAGTGAGACTGGAGCTGATGGTCACAGCCATCGTTGGAACTCTCTAGAGATAGTTAAGGGATCCTACGGTCCCAATGATCTCATTAATGATGTTGCTGAAATCAAGTTTGACAGACCTGTACCCATTAAGGTAGGTTCCAATCAATCAATCCTGCCCTCTGTGGTTTATGCACAACAAAGTTTGTTTGCAAGCAGAGTACAATATTTTATCTTGCCACCCCATTCCCCCCCCACACATGTTTTCTTCTTTCGACACCATTTTGAGTTTTTGCCCAGACTGCAACTTAAAAAAAAAAAAACATAAAAATTGAATTGAGGTTTCCTTTGAAACCTTGCTACTGTTAAACCATTCAATATCATTTACATTGTTTTGAAGAATCAATAAAATGCAAAAAAAAAAAGGGTCTTCAAATATTTCCTCAATTTGAAGTGTTTTAAACACAAACATTTCTCTTGTGGATTGGTACTGATATGAACTTTGTACTCAAACTAATAAATATTTATTTAGATCACCGTAACTGTATTTTTTTTTAAACAAACGAATGAAAACTTTAATTCTTGATGCAGGAGGGTGTGAAATACGCAGTGAGGTTACGAAACCACGGTAACAGAACGGTGAACGGGGACGGTGGCACAACCCACGTCAAATGCCACGACGGAGTAGTGTACACATTCAGCACCTGCCCACTGAGTAGCAATGGCACCAGTCAGACGAGGGGACAGGTCCCACAAATTCTCTACTTCAAGTAAGTTCAATCATTGTTTTTATGGGGATGACTAAATTCATTGCCATCCTTTGCATTCAATAACCAAGGGTTATGCATCTACATTTATTTCCTTTACAGTTAAACAGAACTTGTATAACCGTTTCCATCAGTTCCAATCCAAACTATGAGCCTTTTTGTTTTAAGAGCACTGGACACCTTTGGTAATTGTTAAAGACCAGTATTCTCACTTGAGGTATCCCAACATATGCCTAAAATAACAAACCTGTGAAAATTTGGACTCAATTGGTCATCGAAGTTGCAAGTGAATAATTAAAGGAAAAACCACCCTTATAGCACAAATTTGAGTGAGAAATTAACTCTTTCTCAAAAACTATGTTACTTCAGAGGGAGCCATGTTTCACAATCTTTTTATACTATCAACAGCTCTCCATTGCTTGTAATCAATTAAGTTTTTATGCTAACAGTTATTTTGAGTAACTACCAATAGTGTCCTGTACCATTAAGAAAGAAAGTCATCAACACAGGAAATACCATTAATCTTTTTTTTCTTTCTCGGCAGTTCAACAGCAGACAGTGAGCACACACAGACTGAGTCTAGGTCTGTAGTGATAGAGAGACAGGCAAGGAAGAGTGCATTATCCATCACTAGTACCATCATAAAGGCTGCTACTGAACTCCTATATCTAGCCCAGGGATTACAAGGTAAATAACTCATCAATCTAAAAAATGTTAAATTTGAATCGGGTATAAAGAATATTAATTTTGGTTTTACCCTAGCGGTACCCACTGCTTAAACATAGGGTTCAAACTGCCTCTACTTGTAGCTACAGGGTAATTTCGGCGGTCTAGCAATTTTAACTTTGGGAACAGTTGTTAGACTTTTGGATGTGCAAGGAACGCACCTTGGGATTATTGTGTTTCTAGTACTAAAACAGCTGCAAACATTATTGGAAATATAATGATGACTCAAGTGTTGATGAACCTCAATCCAGAATGCAAGGATCTATCGACTAACTTGTGCAGTGGCATGAAATGTGCTCTTTACTGTATGAAGCCTGGTTCATACTTCCTGTGTTTGTGAATGCAAACAGTTGAACTGTGTTCAACTCCTGCGAAACATTCGCTGCGAAAATAGCCTTGTGACGTCATAATTCGCTCTGCATTCACAGGAAGTAAGATCCAGGCTTAACACACAAGGACATTGACTCTGAAAATGGTGCAACCAAGATTATTGTGATGTTGTCATCAGGTGAATTGGGTCATTTTGCTCTACTTACACATCTATTAAGTTATCTTTTTGTCTCTATTCTATTCCCACATAGATGCAGAGTTGTCTGAAATCTTAGGCTCAGCTCATCTATTCACCAGCTTATTACCCCTAGTGTTGGCCCATATTGGGCCTGTTGCTATTACAGATCCTAAGGTAGGCACTTTTGTCAATTACAGTGATTTGTTTTTATCAGGTGTATTTTAAAAGATCTTCACACAAAAAGTCACTTGTTTTTGGTTGGATTTGTGTTGTGCTTTGATCTTGTCTCAAAAGACACCAGACACCTTTGGTAATTGTCAAAGATCAGTATTCTCACTTAGTGTATTCCAAACCTGTGTAAATTTTGACTCAATTGGTCATCGAAGTTGCAAGAGAAAAAGTATGAAAAAACACCCATGTTGCAAAAATGTGTGTGCTGTTAGATGCATAGGTTTCAGCCCTGGAGTTTTTTAATATTTGAGTGGAAAATTACTTCTATCTCGAAAACAATGTTACTTCAGAGGAAGCCTATTCTCGCAATGTTTTATACTATCAACCTCTCCCCATTACTAGTTACCAAGTAAGGTTTTAGGCTAACAATATTTTTTAGTAATTACCAATAGTGAAGGATATAAGCATAACAATTATTATAATAGTTTAACATTTTTTCTGTTTTGGCAGAGTGCTGTTCAAATCCTGGACCTTATACAGGAGCTCCTCCCCCCGGTTGCAGATGTCAATCTCCAGTTCTCCCCGCCAATCATCACTGCCTCGGCAACTGCCAATCATTCCATGGACAGTGCAGCCAGCCAATCAGGAGAGATGGGCGGAGTCACCACATCACCTCATTATGCGGTGGTGGAGAGTGACCATCCATACAAGCCGGCTACTGTCGCCAACTACAGGGTATTTAACAAAACCTTTATTTCTGAGAAAATGTCCTGATCATTTGATACTTATATTTTTGGTTTGCACTCTCTCTCTGTAGTCAACTGAGGTCCGTCCGAATCTTGTTGAGATTTGCCCATTCTTGTCTAGCCCTCATTAAGTTGAGGAGATCAGTTGGAAACACCCTGGTGTCCCCGGCAACTACAGCTGTATAGCTGAGCTGATGTCATCCCCTATTTCTCACTTCATGTATTTGTGATCAGGGCCCAATTTCATCGAGCTGCTAATCACAAAAATTTGCTAAGCGTGAAATTTATTCTTTGATATTTGTGTTTTTGTAAAACAGGATTACCAACCAAGTTTCCATTTGTTGCATATTGCTTGTTACCGGTATTCATCTGTTATTTGCTTAATCCTGAAAATCTTGTGGAAATTCGGTTGGTAATCCTGTTTTCATCGAGTCAAAAAATTTTGTGCTAAGCAAATTTGTGTGCTTAGCAGCTCTATGAAATTTGGCCCTGGTGATATGCTGAGAAACAGGTTCTTTGATGTATCTGTATGAGTGCCCTGCTAGTCTCAGACAACGCTGTTGTGGACATTTTTGGTTCATTGTCATACAGTGCGGTGTATGTCAAATGTTGACTCCAGTGTACATTAAAGCAAAATGTTTGCTGTGGGAATAAAAAAAGGTCCACCAGCAGCTCGTTCTTATACCAGGGATGAGATTGTTCAGACTTTTGCCTGAATTCAGACTTTTTATTGTGGCCTGGTGAAGAAAATCAGGCAATATTTTTTTCCACAAATAAAGAAATCCTGCTCATTAGTCTACTTCTCTAGTGTTGTGGATACTGTTCCCAAAAGCTCCTTGGAATCTATAACCCCAAGGGTTACCAAAAGGTAGAAATGGCATTATTTCAACATACCTTTGAATTTGTATAAAAGTTTCAGACTTTTTCGTTCATAATGACTCTCACCCCTGTTATACATGTAGCTTATTATAAAAGACGATTTTTGTTTGAATTGTGCAACTGAGAGATGCAATATATTGATAAATGACTATACAGGCACACTTTGTTTTAGTCTAGCAATGCCTTGTATTAAATATGTGTGTAATGGAATGCACTGAGCTGAAACTTACTGCCTTTTCTGAAACTGCAAATGGAACTTCTTTTTTTAAAACAATGACTGCAATCAAGGCGTTTGAGATTAACTTTGTGTTAACAAAAAGATAATCTGAAGCTTTGCATGGTATAATAAGAATAGGCTATAAATAAAAGTAAACTTTCGGGTACAACCATGTATTAAATCTCTTTTGAGGGAGTGTTGGCTGGCTCTGAAAAGAGTTGTTTTTCCTTTTTAATTTTTCTTCTTTTGAAAACGAGCAGAGTTGATAATCGAAACGTTAAGACCAAACCGGCTCATTTCAGAGCCATTACTCCCTCAAAAATTTATTATGACATGGTTGTACCCACAAGTTTACTATTGTTTATAGTTTATTCTGAAAAAATAATGTATTGCATCAAGTGTAAGTATTCTCGTTCCTTTTCCACAGGTTGCCTTTCCAGAGCATGTCCAGTGGATGTTACTAGAGTTTGACGCTCAGTGCGGCACAGCTCAACCTGAGGATGGACTCCAGCTCTACATCCCGGCCAGGGGGGTGCCCCGGCCCAAGAAGAAGGGAGAAGAGACGTCAGATGATTTACAACTCACTCATTGGCCAGTACTCGGCCGTTTCCACGGCAGCAATAATTGGCCAACTTCAGCTCTTATTTTGCCAGGTGGGTTATTTGTCAGACTTTTTATTGGTTAAAAAAAAAAAAATTATTATTATTATTATTATTTTTTTACGGGTGGGAGGGCTGCTTTATTTTGATTAACAAAATTAAACTATGTAGGCATGTTATTTATGAGAATTTTCTTCAAATGTTCACATGGCCACTCTAAACTGCACACAGTTAGACATGTCACAAGATCAAAAGAAGAATGAGAGGGGACCATTTATCTATGTCTTGGTGCCTCTTTTGATAGAGTGCGTCTCTAAAGGGAAGGTACACAATTGGTAATTACTCAAAACAAATATTAACTTAAAAATTGACTTGGTAACGAGCATTGGAGAGCTGTTGATAGTATAAAACATTGTGGGAAACGACTCCCTCTGAAGTAACGTAGTTTTTGAGAAAGAGGTAATTTCTCACTAAAAGATCAAATGACTATCTGAAAGCACACAAATTCGTCCAACAGGGTGTTTTTTCTCGCAACTTCGATGACCAATTGAGCCCAAATTTTCACAGGCTTGTTGTTTTATGCTTATGATGGGATACACCAAGTGTGAACACTGGTCTGTGACAATTACCAAATGTGTACAGTGCCTTTAACACAGTACTGGATCTTATTAAAATATCCAATATTTGGATATATCAAAGTCAAACTTCCAGGGGTGGATTTCACAAAGAGTTGGGACTAGTCTTATCTCGAGTTAGGACCAGTTACTCGTCCTAACTTAGGACTATCCATGCAATTTGTATATCTCCTAGGACTAGTCCTAAGTTACAAAATGTAGGACTAGTCCTAACTCTTTGTGAAATCGACCCCAGGGGATTATAAGGCAGAATGGGAATAGTGCATGATCCACTACTGTAATTGAGCTTGTTGAACCCTAATGATATATTTGTTTCTTTTTGTCGTAGGTAATGAAGTAACATTTTCTTTGGAGACTGCCTCTGACTATATGAAGGATGAGAAGGCTACAACGTTTGGTTTCAAGTGCGCTGTCGTCGGTTACGAATGGTCTTCAGATGAAGAGGTATGCGTAACAATTCAAACTACATAACAGGGATGTGATTTCTCCGATTTTAACCGTAAATCAAATTTTGTTAAACCCCCACCCAAAAATATTTAAAAAATAGAATCTTCAATAATTCAACGAGATCAAATTCGTTAAAAAAATGAAGATAAAACCATATGGAACACCCCAGATCATAGAGTAGGCCTTAAAAAATCAAAGATAAATTTATGTAAGCAGGCTTCCCATGCGAAAGCTTTTGCGCTCGCAAGCTTTTAACACTTTGCGCTCATTGTTAAAAAAAAAATTCTTCAACAGCCTATCACATCCCTGACAAAGAGAAGGGATATTTTTTTTCTTTTTCTAGAAAGGTGCAAGTTCAGAGCTGAGAAAAGTATTAACAAAACCAGTTTTTGTCTGATACATTTTGTCTGATATATCACATGGTCTATATGCCTCTTGTAGTAGTGACTTGGTTTACATTATCAGTGTATAGACTTTATGCATTGACGTCATCCAGTCGCCATCTTAGAGGACAATTGGTGACGAAACAATCGAGATGCATAGATTTGTACGCGCGGTGCACAGTAATGGCCAATGAACACTCTCTTTTTGACCTCTAGGTGAGGGCGCCCTACTGAAATGACGTCATGTGCATAAAAAGGTGTATTGTTCTATCTTACAGGGTCTTGTGCAACTAGAGAAGGAGCTAGCCTACCTTGGTGGGATGTGTGCCGGGTCTCTACTCAGGAAGGATATTGTCTTACCTCCGATACTTGGAGAGGATGGTGAGGAGGAGGTTGAACCCATTGCAGAGGTTGCACAACAGGTCAGTTTTAGAGTTTCATTTCAGTTATGCTGTTTGTGAAGCCAAGAACGCTCACAAAAGGGAACTTAATCACTGTACCAGCCATAAAGAACCCAATGGAGAGAAGACAGGGAAGGAAGTTTCAGTTTTAGATGTGGGATTCGCGTTTGCTTGAAGGTAAAACATATATGTAGCATTACAATGCAATGTGAGAACAATGCAAGTTACAGCATTGCTCTTTATATCGCAGTCTTGTTGCTATTGATTGACCAATCGGAATAGAGGATTCACTTCACTTCAAGATAAGTTAAGTATACTAATCTGTCATATATTTCTTGTGCAGGTATTTGGGGCACACTCAGGACTTCTCGGCAAAGGTTTTGCATTGTCGCATCCACCTACCATTCACCAGGCGCTAGAGGGCAGTCTTCCACTGAGTACACAGTCCAATGAGAGGGCGTTCCTGAAAGACTTTGTGCAGTGTACGCACGGCACAAGTGGTGGACGACTGGCAAGGTATGTAGAACAGGGCCCAGTTTCATAAAGCATGTAGGCATAAAAACATACTAAGCACAGAATAGTATTGCTTAGCAGGAATAGGTTGCCAGCAAAAAAACCCATTAAGTTTGCATTGTTGTGGCTGGTGCCCTACTCAATTTTTACTCAAGGTCTTAGCCTTGGTGCCCCTTCAAAGGTTTTCCAATGGAAGTGCCCTTTTCATAATGAAAATGGCCATGCCCTTTCAAAGGCCTGAAAGTTCTGCTATTTGTTTGTTTTTTGTGTAGATGGATGCAGCCTGAGTCCTACGTGGATCCCAGACAGTGTGATATTGTATTCCAGCGTGATGACATCCGATGTAGTATGCCTACCATAGTCACCATCATGAGTAGAGATCAGTACGGTAGCCTGGTTTGTGTCTCCAATCTTAAGGTATGTACACTCTTATAGTGGACCCACAAGCAGAAGTGATAGCACAAAGCTTATTATTTTTATTCAACAAGGAGGCTACAGATTGGGTTACAGAGATTGGTCACACCATGGCTATATCTTGTCTGTTTCCCTTTTCCCCCTAAGGTGATTTTTTTTTATTTATAGCAAAACAAGTAAAAGGAAAAAAAATTGTTTCTTTCTGATAACATGTACTACAATCTGCATTACTTTTACAAATAGTATCGTAGATTGTTTTTCTCAACACATCATACATTGGACAAGCATTATTCAAAATGTCAACTTCTACATATATAAGCAATTTGCTTGTTTGTCAGTGCAGTCACAATTTCAACCTCTCTCCCAATATTAGGTGGAAGTTGAAGCCGTACCACTCGGCAAGAGAGAGAAAACCTACCACGGGGCTAAACTCTTCAAAGCCACTCCCCCTGGGGAGAAGGATCTGACCTTCGGAGGTCACCCTCCTCCCAAGCTGGAGTCTCCGTACGAGGCTACGATACGTAAGGACAGCATGGCGTATAACTCCATCACAATGATGAAAGAGTATGAGTTGTATTCATTTGAAGAGTTAAGATACGCTTCACTGCCGGTCACAAGGTAAGAGGAGTTAAATTGAAATGGTTTATTGATACAACAAGTTGTCATCTCAGCCTCGGGCCTTATTAAAAACATTTACAGATAAGCATATTTACAAATATACCTTATTAAAAAATACATAAAATACAAATTCACATAAATAAATTGTGAGATTCTTTAAGATAAAAAAGTGAAAAACCATATAAGTGTTTTTTGTGTCGTACAAAAAGTACCCAAACTCTTTAAAATTGAAATTTCCAGTTACTTTAGGTACTTACTTTAATATCTGCGTAGTACGAGGTGTCCCTTGGCCTCCGTGGCTAACCATTCCCATTCAAGTCTATTTGTAGCTAATTGTTCTGCCTCATGAAGTGGAATAGACCGATAAATTAAGCTCCGCCCCATTGCATATTGACCAATCACAATGCAACGTATGCTTGGCGCGCGCGGAGAGAGTTGTGCAGAAAGGCATTGGAGAGGCTCACGTGTTCTTGCTCACACGTGCGTCGTGGGTCGAGCTTAATGGATCGATCTATTTTGACACTTCTGGACTTGAGCCTTCCAGAGGGCGTGCTCGCTGGCGTGGTGTGATGAAATGACTTTTCCAGTTACTTTTTAAAATTTTGGTTTCCTCTAATTACAGGCCTCATGAGAGTATGCTTGTACGAGATAACAGTGATGGATGCTACAGTGCTAACTGGACACCAAGCTCAATGGGCCTGTATGCCATACATGTTACCATTGATGGGTACATGCTAGGTAGGTTTACCTATGACCCTCTAAACTATCAATTTAGCTTTAAAAAAGAAAATATGTATGTCTCGCTGCGAATCGGATTGCGAAGCGAACGGTGACGTCTCGGTCACAGCGAATGTTTCCCGGGAGTTGAATATGAAATTGCACACGTTCTCACAAATACGTTCAAAGATTGCTTTTCAACATTATCGTATAACGGGGTCGAACATCTTAATTTACTTGCATCATGTGTTTTTTCTTGTGCGCATGTGTGGTAGCTTCAGCTAAACAAACCAAGGTCCTTGATTTACACTTGCGATTGTGGTATTATTTACACAAGGTTGTGTTCTTTTGCCGCTGGTCTCGCCCCGTGCTTATGCAAAGGTACATTTTACATGTTCCTGTTGATTTTGCTCGTGTGAAAAGGCCTTTAGATTTAAATTGTTACTTATCTACCTCTACCATGCTACTTTTTAAGCAACTTGATTGGCTCACATGGGGGGATGTTTTCATCCTGAGATTTTCACAATTTATTTCAAATTTGAAAATTTGATTAGGCACATTATTAGTACAATTATTCTTGACCCCAACAAAACTGATACAATATTAAAAATTAATCCTCCAAATTTTGCTGATTTTTTGTGTGCACTTTCATATCACTAACAGTAACACACCTTGAAGAAAATGCCTGACATATCATTTAAAGGGAAAAACATGCCTCAACTATCCTATGAGGAATAACAAAGTCACTGTACCTGTCTTTTCCTTGTAGGATCGTTAAAGAAATCCCCCAACCATCCTAGGAGGAAAAACACAGTCACTGTACTTGTTCTTATTCCTAGGGTGGTTAAGGAAATGCCTCAACCATCCTAGGAGGAAAAATACACTAACTATGTATTTTTTATTCCTATGATAGTTAAGGAAATGCCTCAACCATCCTAGGAGGAAAAAAACACAGTTACCATGTATTTTTTATTCCTAGGATAGTTAGGGAAATGCCTCAACCATCCTAGGAGGAAAAAACACACAGTTACTATGTCTTTTTGAATCCTATGATAGTAAAGGAAGTTCCTCAATTATCCTAGAGAAAATTTTTTAATTTTTTTTTTTTTTTTTTTTAAATCTTAGCTAAGTTCAGGAAAACCTCAAGCTTATTAGGAGGAACATTGGATGCACCTTTTTGTTTAATCCATCTCACAAGCACCCCGATCTAGCTTCTAGGATTTGTGCAGTGTACAAGAACCTTTTGTAATTATTATTTTTTAATTTGAGGACGGGAAATCTGAGGGAGAAACACATGGAGAACAGTTTGCTTTTTTGGGGAGAAAATATAAACCACTCTCTTTGAATTTTTGTTTTTCATAATTTAAGTTGAACCATGTGAACTTGTAATTTGGATGGCTGCTAAACTGTATTTCGTTTTCTTGATTGATGGTAGATGCTGTGACAGTCTCTTTCATAGGCCTATTGCTTATGATACTGTATCATTCATTCATTCATTTCATTCATTCAATGGTTTATTAAAAATCTATTCAATTCGCTGCCAGCAGCAGAATTACATGAACAGTTACATAGTTAAAAATTTGGAGTAAAACATTACATTACTATTTAAAATTGCCTAAATCTTACACAGAAAAACTGAGAGGGAGAAGTGCTGTACACTCCTATAGGGAGGAGAACAGTTACTTAAAATTAATTAATTAAACATATGAGTAAAACATTACAATCAAAATTAAAATGGCGTATAAACTATTACACTCTAAAACGGAGATTATTTAGAAAACAGTTCACTCTCAATGGGAGGGATTTAAAGTCAATCCAAAGGACCGCAGTCAGGGACCAATCCACTTCATGCACCAAAATCAAACAGTGGCACTGAAAAATTAAATGTTTACCCCTAAATCAAAAATGGACCGGTCTCCAACTGCAATCCCCCAGACCAATCTTTTAATAAAAGCATGGCAAGAATATATACAACACAAACATCAACCTCCAAAAGATTTCACGTAGGGAGTACTAGGCCAAATTGAAGTAAACAAAAAATAAAAAGCTGATTAAGACATATCCTTACCAGTCATTAGAAAGCTGCACCAAATTTGTTACTGTTATTACATATATGAGTCAATTCACTGTAAGCAGCATTCTATTTTGGACAGAGGCCCAATTTCAAATGCTGCTTTCCACTAAGTTCTGCGTTTACAGATTTACATGTTTAACAATTTGTGCAGTTTGTGCAGAATTATGTTTTATTTAAGGCAGTGGACACTATTGGTAATTACCTTAAATAATTATTAGTATAAAACCTTACTTTGTAATGAGTAATGGGGAGAGGTTGATGGTATAAAACATTGTGAGAAACGACTCCCTCTGAAGTGGCGTAGTTTTCGAGAAAGAAGTAATTTTCCACGAATTTGATTTCGAGACCTCTCACAATTGTATATTTTGAGGTCCCGAAGTCAAGCATCTGAAAGCACACAACTTCGTGTGAAAAGTGTGTTTTTTCTTTCATTATTATCTCGCAACTTTGACGACCGATTGAGCTCAAATTTTCACAGGTTTGTTATTTTATGCATATGTTGAGATACACCAAGTGAGAAGACTGGTCGTTGACAATTACTCATAGTGTCCAGTGTCTTTAAAAACACACATCATGTTAATACTGGGCCCAGATTTTACCTACAATATATTTTTTTATATGTTGTGGGTGCTGTCAACTTTTAATTTGATCTGTGATTCTTTATATCTGTATGAATTTCATTCAAACCATTAATTTTTTCCCTTATTAACTTTTCAGATGAGGTGCCCCAGATTGAAGTTAGTGAACCTCCACAGGGAGTGATACCGCCTAATCCAACAGCCAAGAAACCAGCGCAACAGACCAGCAAGGTATGTTTAAGGAAACATATACAAACAACCAACTGCACAAAAGTATCATAGAAGTGAATATGTGAATTTGCCTTATTTGTTACCAAGGTTAATAACGGATGCAATACTTGGGAAACCGAGTACCGTGGAAAATGAAACTAAGCTGCCAAGATGGCCACCATGCTGTAGTTAACATGTAACTGCTCCATGAATTTTAGGTTTTAAGGTTTGCAGGTGTCGCTTGGATTCTGATTTTCCCCAGAATCCTTTGTGCGCAGATCTTGCACATTGGGATATGCATATGGCCTATTCATGTCATCCAAAACAAGTAACTGAGCTGTATTGTGTGGGTTTTTTAATCATAATTTAAAATTTTTAACGTATTTTGCTGGGACGTGTTTGTCAATGTTAAAGTAATTTTACTTAATCAACAGGTGCGCAAGTTCGTGATGAAGCAGAGCAGAGGTCTTCGTATCCGGAGCAGTCCGTCCCTCCAGAGCGAAGAGATAGGAATCGTAGAGGTCAACGGGGTCATCACCTTCATTGATGAGGTCAGTTTGGGGTCACCGAAGTCATTAGATTTTCATTATCACTACTTTGAGGAAGTGTAAAGCTTTCTCTTATGTTGAATTTTAAATTGTAATTGCCCTATGTTTTAACTTGATTTTAGTTTTGCGTTACTCATAATTGATGTCACTCTTTGCAAACTGAATATCTCCGGATATGAACGCATGAATGAACGAATACCATTTTTCTGTACAATATTTACAATCAAGCAGCTGCTCTTGCAGATGCAATTTCACAGTAGCAACTCGCATTAGCATTTATTTACAGACGCAAATCATTGCCCTTCAGTTTAGTGGACAAAACCATACAAAATAACAATTTCAATCAACTGCCATGGGTCTAGCTTTGACACTTTTCCTTGTTGTTGTTTTTGGCGTTCAGGTTCACAATGAGGATGGTGTGTGGGTCCGTCTCAACCCAGAGACCATTGAGAAGTATTGTAGAAGTAATGGACACAGGGAGGGATGGTGTCTTCAGTACAATCAACACATAGGCAAGACCATGCTGGTACCTGTTGAGGTAAGGGGACATCAAGAAAGACCTATCACAACTTTCAAAACAGTTGATTTTGAAACCTGTTTAAAGGCACTAGACACCTTTGTTTTATTACCTAGTCGATAAGCTGCGTCATGTACATATATGAAGGAAATTACAGCATTATACATATCTGTACGTTCTTTATATATTTCTTCTATATAATCTGTGCTCGTTATAAACAAGGTTTGCCTGTAATTCACATTCAAGTTTATCTATGTAGAATATAGTGAGAACATTATTTTCTTTGTGCACTTTTAGTGGGGAGGGAGGGGTTTTGAAAAAGTGTCTGGTCTGTACACTTGTGAAAATGTTGATAATTGTGAACGACCCCTAACACAAAAGAAGATTAGCTTCTAAGCATTACATACAAAGTGTTGACCATAACGTAGTCAACATAACGTAGGGACTTGAAAGACTAAGTAGACTTACACACCTCTGCAGAGTATTTCTAACATTGTTGAAGAACAGATGGATTGCACATGACGTCATTGACCACCATATTTGATGGAACGTGCATGCGTGAAAGGCTATCATTGGCTGAGAGTTGTGCGCAACAAGTACACGCTTGCACTTGTCCATTAATAAATAATAATAATAAGACTTGTAATGCGCACATATCCACCCTGCTGGGTGTTCAAGGCGCAGTAAACCAAAACAAAACAAAACAAAAACACAACACAAAGAAAAACAGACACAACAAAATTAGTCATTGAAAACCTGTGACATAAGATAAGTTTTGAGAAGAGACTTGAATTTTGCGGTACAAAGACAAGATCGAAGATTAAGTGGTAGAGAGTTCCAGATGCGTGGCGCGGCTGAAGAAAAAGACCTGTCACCCCATGAGTGTCGAGACTTGGGTTCAATGAGGAGAAGCATAGAACTTGATCGAAGATTCCTTGATGGAGTGTAAACTTGAAGCAGTTCAGAAATATAGTGGGGAGCCTTGCCATTTAGAGCTTTGTGGACAATGAGCATCAGCTTGAAGATGATTCGTTGAGAGATAGGGAGCCAGTGTAGTTGTTTCAGAATGGGGGTGATAGAACAGGATTTTCTAGACAGTGTCACAATGCGGGCAGCAGTATTTTGGAGCCGTTGAAGTCGGGAAATCTGGTTGTTAGGAAGACTGTAGAGAAGAGCATTGCCGTTGTCAAGACGAGAAGTAACAAATGCGTGAATGACCTTTTCAGTGGCACTTTTGTCCAAGTACTTGTGAATCTTACCTATATTCCTGATGTGATATGATGATAAACGAACAATGTTGTTGATGTGTGGCTGAAGTGTCATCGATGAATCAAAAATAACCCCTAAGTTCCGAGCTTTCAGCGAGGGAGCTATCCGAGCATCACCGATGGAGATGTATGGCACTGAAACCTTAGTTAACTGTTGACGTGACCCAAATAAAAGGAACTCTGTCTTATCATCATTTAACTTCAGGAAGTTTTGTTGTGTCCAACGTCGAATCTCTTGGATGCATTTCTCAAGTCTTGCAATAGATGCATTGGCGTTTTCTTGAGAAGATTTAAACGTGATGTATAGCTGAGTGTCGTCTGCGTACACATGGTAATTCAGATTAAATTTGAGGATGATGTCACGAATCGGTAAAGTGTACAGCGTAAACCACTGCGGGCCGAGTACCGACCCCTGTGGCACAGAGTAGTTCAAAACAACAGGGTCGGATATTGCAGTGCCAATACATACATGCTGAGTTCTGTTGTGGAGATACGATTTGCACCATGCTAGGGCTGTGTCCTCTATGCCAAGGTGATTCTGGAGCCGAGAGAGAAGGATGTTATGATCAACAGTGTCAAAAGCAGCACTCAAGTCTAGCAGGACTAGTGCTGTAAGGTTACCATTGTCCATAGAAGAGAGAATATCGTTGCTCACACGGACTAGTGCAGCCTCGGTCCCATGGAAAGGCTTGTATGCTGACTGGAATACGTCAGACAGGTTGAAAGTATGAATGTGATCAGAAATACGTGATGACACTACTCGTTCGATGACTTTTCCAAGATATTTTAAGTTTGCAACCGGTCTGTAGTTTTTGAATATCTCCTTGTCCAGGTTTGGTTTCTTGATGAGCGGCCTGATGTAGGAAACTTTGAGGCTATCGGGGAAACAACCGGAACTGAGAGATTCGTTTACAAGCTTAGTGATGTAGGGTACAAATATATCAATGTTTTGCTTCATCATGGATGTTGTCTATCATCAATAGGAACCAGCGCCCTTGAATGACATTTTTCTTTGTCAGATACTGTGCGCTCTATTGGTGCTGTATACTATTTTTATTATTATCAAATATGGCGGTCGGAGATGCTATATGTACAATCCATCTATAAGATATCTTTTAAAGTGCACAGAAAGAAGGGAATGATTTTCGAGTATGATACATGGAGTCGCGTGTTTTCTCAAGGTGTAACTTTAAATATTTTATCCAGGAGCCCAAGTCAATTTACGATGAGAAGCCAAAGGAAAACAAAGGTACATTGACAACCTCACAGGTTCAAACTCCACCGTCCTCAGCCGCAGCAGCAACAGCACCAGCAGCATCATCACCTCCACCAGCTGCAGGTGCAGCAGCAGCAGCAGCTGCTACATCGCCGAAGGCAACAGCCCACGTTAGTCGTCTGCCAACCAGGCCGTTGACAGGTGGTCCAGGGATGTATCAGGTCACTAACTGTGGAGCCTCGGGGCACAATATTAGGTGCAGGGCTAGCATCAAAGCCACCCCTATTGGTATGATGGTTCTTGGGAACCAAGTCAGCGTAACACAAGAGGTGAGTAACTTTCTACAGCAAGTTAGGTTAGGAAAGGAATTGTATATTTACACTTGGTTTAGTTCTGTCCAGTTTATTTCCACTCAACTAGTTTGTTCAGCCAATAATATTACTAAAAGCAAGTTTATCAATTTTGGTTTACCCTTATACCCCCTAACATCAATGTTTGTAAGAACTGTGTACTTGGTACTTTCCCGATCCTGTGAAAAAAAATCAAAGGCATACTACTCGGGTGGGATTCGAGCCCACGACTCGTGCAATTCTAAAGCAGTGTCTTACCTACTAGATCACCGAGATTGCCCGGCAGCTAGAGGCTTGTTGGGTAGATATCCCTTGTATGTTAGCAACTGAGTTAAAGAAATATTGAGTATTATTTGCAAAGTGAAATATTTCTCAAAATGCTTCATACTATCTAAAGCTGCTGTAGGCTTTTAACCAAAAGTTTGTATTGCCATTAATTTTTAGAGTGATTATCAAACATATACTTTCCTTTATAACTTGAGCTATGTTGAAATCTTTGTAGATACAGTGTCATGTTTTATTCTTTCTACTATCGAAAACTTCTGTAGGCTTCTAACCCAAAGTTGTTGTTGCCATTAATTTAATGAGTGATTATCAAACGTATAACTTCCTTAAAACATGAGATACAGTATGTGAACATTTTTGTAGAATGAAGTGTCATGTTTGAAACTCTCTCCTTCCCTTCTCCCCCAACTCTCAGATGGCACAAGTTGATGGTTCACTATGGGTAAAGTTGGACAAGGAGAGCATGGCCCACTACTGTGAGAACACTGAGGGTGAAGCCTGGTCCCTGGCCCAGGGTAAGGGTCTCATGTACCTCATCCATGAAGCTGACCTGACCTCTGCGGATAGAGAGAAGGCGCGCAAGTCTCGTCCGTTCTTGTTCTTCGGTGATAGCAGCAAGCATCGTAACAAGGTGTCAGGCTTTGACTTCAAGAATGCGCAGGCTACACCGGCGATGGGGTTTGCGCCTACGAGTAAGTGCATTATCTTTGAATTTCAAAAAACTAAACAAAACTTCTGCTTATATTAGGGCCAATGATTTTCCGTTTCCGAAAAGTGGAAATTCCATATAAAAAACAACAACATGAGTACCGTTTCAGACACAACAAATTCCCTTTCAGAGAATGCAATTTGGGTGGGAAAAAGTGTAAAGAACGTGCCGTGAACATGCTTGCCCTCTGTGTAATGTATACATTCATCTTGAGTCAACGGTTTCGATCTCGTCAGATGCTGCCTGATTATAATATGCTAAGATTTTAGTTTCACTTTAGAAATTTTAGATTTCATTTTAGAAACTCACTTTGTGTGCACTTAATTGAGCAAAGGGGTATTAAAAAAAGTTGTTACAAAATGTAAAATATCACGTGGTATTGTAAACTTTAGTGTGCTCCTTTTCTGTAAGGCAGTAACAGTGTGAATTATGATAATATTAATACAGAGTACTTGTAATGGTTTTTTAATGGCACCCCTGAACAAAGATATTGACTAATTAGGGAGACTGCAAACATAGGGCTAGATAGCTCAGTTTGTAGTGTGCCGACACGTTAAATCATAGGTCGTAGGTTCAAGTCCCAATGTGGTAAATCAACCTTCAACCTTTAAAATTAAACAAGAACAAAACCATTATTTTTACAGTTCTGAATGATTTGAGCGTCTGTTTCGATATATTTTAAAGAAGAAGGGAAATAATGCATTCTCATTTAAAATAAGTATAGTTACCCTTTCCCTACATAACTTTTAAAGTTTTTGAACAAATGATTCTTAAACTCTGCCTGTTTCTTTTTGTTCTAGATCTAACTCCCTTTATGTTTGGAGCCTCTAAGCCACGCCCACCATTTGACCAAAATGGAGAACAGGAGCAGATGGGTGTCGTTGAGAGGGAATCAAGAATGTCCAACTCAGTCTTAGATACCCCCAAGCACAAAGCCCAAGGTCCCTGGCCGCACGGAGGAGTCGGTATGGCCAACGGTTTTGCCGGCAATGGAATTGACCCGCTGGATGATTTCGGAGCAGGCGGTGGCGAGGCCATTCTCAGTCCTCGCCACCATGGAGATATGCCTAGCTCGGCGGTACCCGGTGCAGGAGGTCACCAGGGAAACTTTAAACGTTCTAGTATTGATTCCGAAACGGGGGCCGAGGAGCCGTCGCCCTTTCAGAACTCCAACCACAGGGATATTATTAATTCAAACAGTATACCTGAGGGAATGTCCACTCTGGATGGGGAAAGCTCTCCGCCATTGAAGGCAGATACAGCGACTCCGGAATCTAAGGATCAACAGGCTTCGGGATCGGACGGGTCAGGTGCTGCAGGAAGTACACAATGGACTTCAAAGGGTCACTTCTCAATTGGTGTGAGCGACGGACAGGGGTCACCAAAGACTGGGATGTCACCAAAGCAAGGCAGGAAATCTCGAACTGTATTCGGAAAGCGAGATCGCACAGCGTCACCATCTTCAAAGGATAGATCCCCTGCCAGAATCAAAGCCAGCACTGCCAAGACGGAAATCAAAGAGAGTGCCCAGGCGGCCATTGCAACATCTGTTGCGGAGTGTGCTAGGTGTGTATTTGCAGCCTTCCTGTGGCATGAAGGATTGGTCCATGATGCCATGGCGTGTGCCTCTTTCCTCAAGTTCAACCCCCACCTCGGTAAACAGACTTCCCATCAGCCGAAAGACCCCCAGAGGGAAGCCAAGTTGAAGAACAGACACTCCATGGATTTCTCGAAAAGTTTAAATGATGGAATGTTCTTTTCGGAGACCAGGAACTCAAATCGGGACGTCTTGAATCAAAACGAGGCAGACTTGCCCACTTCTCCAGGACCTGTTATTTCTGGCGAGCAAAGAGAACATGTTCAGGACATTGCTAAAGCACCCATAGAAGAAAGCCCAAAGTCTACTCCAGCATTGCAGCATCTGGCGGAGAAGCTAGCTAAGGCTTCTCCGCTTTCCTCCCCCAAGCATTCACCAAAGCACTTCCCAAAGGGCTCTCCTTCCCGTAGCCCTAAGGTTAGGAAACAACAGGGCACAGTACTAATCAAGGGAGAAAACGGAGTCTCGTCCAGTGACTCTGATCAGCGAGAGAGGGCTTCAAGTACAGGGGCTGATTCAGTCAATCACAGGAATGCTGTTCGGGACTCGGAGAGCCTGAAGCCACCCATGGAAGCCCAGTTTCCATCAATATTGCCCGTAACCCTTAAATTTCTCCTCTCCTTCTGGGAGGAGTTGACTCAGGCGACTATCAACATTGCCTCCCAGCAACTCGTTCTGCCGAGTCCTGCTCCGATCACCAAATCACGCAGCCGGATAGAATCTAAAAGCAGGGATAAGGAGAAAGATCCGAAAGGCAAGAAGCGACGCGACAAATCTGTCCGCGGTGGACGTGGAAACCTTTTCGGCGAGGCTGCTGGCGTACCCGTCGGTGGAAGCGATCGAGAAACTGTTTGTGATCTTTGTCATGGAGTCTTCCCACACCCTGTGACGTACCACATGAGACAATCCCACCCAGGCTGTGGACGCCACGCTGGGGGACAGGGATACAACAGCAGTGGACATTACTGCGGTGGATGGGCGGGGAACTGCGGCGACGGAGGTGTCGGGGGAAGCAGTTGGTACCTGATGTGCGAACGCTGTCGCGAAAAGTACATCCGCGAGCGGCAGGACAAACTCAAAGACAAAGTAAAGAAGCAAAGAAAAAAACTACCCCCGCTGAAAACCCCTAAGATGCTTCCGCCGCTTGAAGCCCATCACGTCATGAAAGCCAATGCCATGTTTCTTCTAGACCTTGCCAGCGCTGCCGGTCCTACCTACCCAGGAACCAGTCCCATGAGGAAGGCCACGCGCTTTGATCTCCCCATCCTGAGCGAGACGGAAGCGCTGAGCTCTCAATTTCCACCGGTGCCGTTTCAGTTTGTGAAGCTGATGAGACGCGGGTCTGTATCGGACTGTCATACCTTGATGGTGGAGGGACGTTCCATCCACATGATGTCTCGGACAGATCATGAAATTCCAGTACCTCTCACCAAGTCTGCCTCGGTTGATGGCAAGAGACTAGGTAAGCTACCAGAAAGTCTTACCAATTATAAATCTATAGTTCACTTAACAAATATTGCTAAAAATAATAATGAACCATTGCTGATAGCGCATATTACATTCACAAAGAAGTCTCAATGTGCTTTGAGATGAAAACATTTGAGACAAATATTGGATGTATGTGAGGGAACTGTCGCAGAATATAGTCACTAAGTGAAATAGTCCACTTCATGAGGCGAAGCTGAGTGAGATTTTAAAGCCCGATTTCACCGAGTGATCCAATATTCAATACTTCACTGAGCATCCCATACCAGTCTTACAGAATACATACTAAAAACCTTGTTGCTTGAATTTTTTCAACAAAAAAAAAATTAAAAAAAATTGATACAAAAAGTCAAAAAGATTTGATACCAATAGACCTCCCAGCTAGCACATTTTGAATCGGTTTGAGAGGCAAGTTAATTCCTTTGAGTTGGCAGCTGGTACCGGAATGATTTAATTGTTGTGACCCTCAACTAACATTTTTAATGACTTTTCAAGTGTAATATCACACCTCGGTATGCAACTTAAATTTGTCAATCTCTATCTTGAGTCTAAACTTGATTGTCTTTTATTGCTTTTGATTTAAATCGTAGTGGATGAAGGTATGGACAGCTCTAAGCGTGTGGCTTACTTCCGTTCCATCTCCATGACGGGGCAGGTCGGTAATCAAGCTGAGACTAAGACCAAGATGAGAAGGCGCAACAACAGTAGCAGCTCCTCAGGTAAGATTGGCAGGCAGGATAGTCTTCCTTCTTTTAGTTTGATTTCCAATTTTTTTTTTTTTTGCCCTTGGGAAAAATCTTACAAATTTTTTTTTTGATATATTTTATTAACATTATCACATTGCGACCAAAAGAAAATAATTAAACAATAATTATAAATTTGAAAATAACAAGTAAAAATCTAAAAGAAGGGAGACCAATATATTTTTTTAGTATGTCAACATAATTACGTGGCTCTCCTGAAAACAATGCTCTGTGTTTTCATTATTTTTCCTTCCTCAAAAACTTGATGACTAATTGAAACTGAAACAGGTAAATTACATAACATACATCTTCATTCACAGTGAGTAGGGTTTCATGCCATTACCGTAAACGTGATCTACAAAAGGTATCAAAACCCTTTTAAGTCTGATTTCCAATTTGTTTTTTCCCAATCTGTAAAATTGTGGTTAAATAGCCTTAAAAGTCTTCTAAAACTCATACCATATGGTCGTGTAGGTCTGCCCTTATTCTCAATGAAATGTTACTTCTTTTTTCTAAAAACCAAATGTCGTATTATATAAAGTTGTATATTCTCAAGATCTTGTCCGTTGTCAATAACAGAAGATGGTTCATCATTACTACGCCGGCCGTCGGCCTTACTAGCCAAGCTGATGGAAGGTGGAAGTAAAGGCTTCCGGGCCCTCCATCGACCAGTCATGTCTTTCATTGTACAACGCCATGATCTTGAAGGGCTACAGCTAGCCATGAAGCAGGCGCTACGCAAAGCATCGTGTCGGGTCTATGCACTTCAGGTATGTCTACATCTTTGGTGTCTTTACACAATGACTGGTAACGCATGTTACTGTACAGAACAACATGTCCCATGCTAAACAAACCTAGTCTGTCTTGCTGCTTTCATTGCCTAAATTGTCATTTTTTGCATTTGTCAGCAAGTGTTCTTGATGGCCAAATCAAGTAGTTCAATGCCACTCATAGATAACCACAAAATTCAATTCAAGAACACATTTATTTCCATACTCTCATAAAAGAATAACAACAGTTACATGTATTATGGAGTAAAGCAAAACATATCTTTAAGTAAGAGTAAACATAAATAAATAAATAGATGAATAAATAAAGTTGAGACATCAAAATTGGTTTTGAATGGAAACGATTTACAATAAATAAAACAATATTATTTAAAAAATAAATCTCTCAACAGGCGCTGAACTGGCTTCTACGCAGTGTAACCCAACTGACATCTCTACATGACCTCCTATGGCACTATGTGGGTGCCTTAACACCACTGGGCCCTGAGAAGGAGGAAGAGGTTGCAGACGCTGATAAGGGCAAAGGGAAGGAAGAGAAGAAGGATAAGAAGGAACCAGAACAGGTTAGTCAAAGGCAAAGGGAGAAAGGGCTGATAGATAGACAGATAGATAGATATTGATAGATAGGTAGATAGGAACCAGAACAGGTTAGACAAAGGTAAATAGATAGGAACCTTCAAGTGTATGCCATGGGTTAGCAGGGAAGTTTGGCCTGTGCGCATGCGTACTCCACGTTACTAAGCATTCTTCGCTTACACAGCTAGCTCAGGAGAATGTTGAATATAAACGCAGAGTTTAGCAGTAAGCAGAGCCATGACATTGGGCCTCGATTCAGGGTTCTCCTCGGGGGAACAATCCTGCAAAATCGTCAAATTGCTCAAACAATTTTAGCACGATCGTCAAATTGCGCAAATATTCCAAAATGATCGGCAAATTGCACAAACTATTCCTGCACGGTAGCTGATTGCACAGATCATTCCTTATTCTTGCAAGAGGAACTGAATGTACAACAAAATTTGCACAAACCATTTCAGATTTGCTTCCGTGTATTTTTTTATCCTGCTCTCCTATCGATCTTGCCTTTTACCGCACTGCTTGTTTCAACTGCCATTGAATTGTCAACCTCAGGGCGCCCATCCAAAACTACACATGTACATGTGAAGAACCCTGCTTATAATGAAGCATTAAACACTTTACTTTTTTTTCACATTACTTTGACAACTTTTTTGTTGTCTCATCTCTCCCCTCTCCCATGCAGCAAGACATCGATGGCTTAATGTGTGAGCATCCCCTCTCAGACATCTCCATTGCCGGCGAGGCAGTACACCCCCTCCCGACATCCTTCCACACCCTCCTCCAGACGGTGGCCGACATGATGATGCTCCTACCCCACGGTAGCGCTCTACAGCAGATGGCCATGAGGTGTTGGTGCCTACGGTTCCGCCCGGCTGATCACGTCTTCTTGCATCACTCCCATGTGTTCAGTAACATCAATCAGATCTTATCACGGTCGGATAGTCAGGAGGGAGAGGGGGAGGATAGCGTGGCTTCCAGTAGCGACTCCCTCCCAGCTAGCCTGGTATGTTGCTATTATTATTACTATGCTGCTATTGTTATTACAGGGTGGAGTGGTTAAGAGCACCAGACTCCAGCTGTGCGCCCAATTTCATAAAGCTGCTTGGTACAAAACCTTGCTAAGCACAATCAAAATATGCTTTCCAGAATGAGCTTACCAACCAAAACAGCATTGTACATGTACCATTTGTGGTTGGTCGCCCGCTTATTTTTGTTTAACAGAAAACTGTTAAGCAATATTTGCTACTTTTAAGCAGCTCTATGAATTTGGGCCCTGGTGTTTTTGGTTAGCAGAGTGTGGGTTTGAGTCCCTGTGGTGGAACTTATGCCTTAAGCAAGACACTTAACCATTATTGCTGCGACAATCAATATTTGTGATTCTCAGGGTATAATCTTTAAGTATTGCCAAAATGCCCTGTAGTGGCAATGGCAATTGTTCATATTACATCATGTAGATTTTGTTTCAAGGAACATGTGTTGAATGTTACATTAAAATAGACAATGAAGTTTTTAAGGGTAAAGAGAAAATAATAAGACTAAACATTGTTTGAAGAGTCGGGAACAAGGTTACTGATAAATCTACTTAAAAATGAAACCAGCCATTTTGCATTTGTTTGTATTTTTCAACACCAGAACACAGCCAAGGTAGAGCTCCTACGTGATGTAACCAATGCCACTGAGCTGTTAGTGTCCAGTCGAGCCGCTATGCTCCCCAGTCTGACAGACGGGTCCACAGAAACATTCTGGGAGTCTGGAGATGAAGACCGCAACCGGACTAAGTCTATTACAGTCACGTGCAATGATGGTCTGGTTGCCAGGATGGTTGCTGTTCACGTGGATAACTCAAGAGACTTGGGGGTAAGACTAACTTAATTACTACATGTAGTGATGTAGTATTTTCAAATCCTACCCGAGGGTAGTCTGAACATCTGTTGCACACTTCATGACTCATGAGTTACGCAAGAGAGCTGCCATCAGCCTAGGTCATTCCCTGTCAATAATCACTTTTCCCCTACATTGATTTCACATGGAGATATGCAGTCAAATCCTACATACCAAGACTACATGCAATTACATGTACTGTACATAATACTCATATGGACACTGCATACAGACCACTGGAAGAAGGCTTTCCATATCTGGCTTTTGATTGGTCCGAGGTGATGTTTGTCAGCTGCACCCACATCACCTTGGACCAATCAAAACACACAAAGGTAAAGCTCTGTCACTGCACGTTTATCCAATGCCATAACTGTATCTAATGAAATCACTGGTTCTAAAAAGCAAGTACCTGTCTTTATCCTTGTGGATAAAGACAGGTGACCAGGCTTTTATCTCGGGCTTTTATCACAAACCTCTCCACAGAACAATGTTTTCAATACTTCTTTACATATAAACGCCCACCTTACTCTCAACAGAACAAGGTAACAGGCGTCACGTTCTTCATCGGCCCCAACTCAGAATTCCTCCTGAAGACCCTCAACTCTAACCTAGAGGCCAGACACGTTGGTTGGGTGACCTGTAATCTTGACCTCTGTACGGAGAGTCCAAAGATCATCAAGGTGGAATTGAGGGGCCCGGATAGTCACCTCAGGGTCAGACAGGTCAAAGTACTCGGACAGAACGAAGGAGAGAATCTAAGCACAGGTACGTTACAGATTTTCCCTGAGAAATATTTGTTTTTAGAAAATAGAATTAGCTGTTGCAAACAACTTACCAACCAAAAGGAGAGCTGTTGTTAGTATGAAATATTATAAACTACAAGTGTATTCATCATTTTGAGAAACGTCTCCCTCTGACATGTCTGAAGTAACATAGTTATGAGAAAGAGGTAATTTCTCACCCAACTGTTAGTATGCATCTGAAAGCACACAAAGTTGTGCAACAAAGGTTTTTTTTTCTTTCATTATTCTCTTACAACTTCGATGACCAACTGAATCCAAATTTTCACAGATTTGTTATTTTATGCATATGTTGGGATACACCAAATGAGAGTACTGGTCTTTGACAATTTCCAAAGGTGTCCAGCTGTCGATTTCACCAAACCTTTTCTAATCTAGGATTAATCTTAGGACTTAAAACGTGTACAGTTCTGTAAACATGTAGACCTTAGAACGCATTGAACCTATCCTAAGCTAGGATGACTTATGCGTTTTAACTCGAGACAGGATTAATCGTAGCATTTAGCTGCTTTGCCTTTAAAAATCAATTGAATCTTCTACAGGTCCTCAGCAGTCTGCCCAAGCCCTGCAGCAGAAGAACTGTGAGGCGGAGACTCTGCGTGTCTTCAGGTTACTGACGTCTCAAGTGTTTGGGAAGCTCCTTAGTGATGAGGAGTCAGGAGAGGACAGGCTGGAGGAGAATGGAGAGAAACAAGATGAAGATGCTGCTGTAAGTTGCTCTTTGACTTATTATACCAATGGGAGGTAGTACTAGCACTTAAAGACTAACTAATTACATGAGGCTGTAATGGCCTAGTGGTTAAGAACTCTGGATTCAAGCTCCGTTGTTTAATCAGCAAAGTGTGGGTTTCAGTCTCGGTCGTGACACTTGTGTCCTTACGCCAGACACTGAAACCATGATTGCTTTAAAAAAGTTGGGGAGCCAGGCTTATGATGGATGATACCCAAGCCTACATCCGTATGGACTGTAAAGGGGGTAACCCTGTTTCAGCCCCAGGAGTAGGTGGCAACGGTCCCCTGGAGAAATAGTTGATTGTAGCTCACACCTTGAAGTGGCCTTCAGGCCTTGTGTGTCTGGCAACTTGCATTAAAAAAAAGAAGAAGAAAAAAAAAAAAAAAAAAAAAAAAACCTTTAGTTAACCATTGTGCACACTCGGACTTGCTCATTGAGTCACATTTTCAATACCATTTCCTCCATTCATTGTTGGATTTGTTGTCTTTTTCATGTTTTCAGGATATTGGAGATCCAGACCTTAGGGAGCATATGGTTGGGATTCTCTTTAGTCGAAGCAAGCTCACAAATCTACAAAAACAGGTAACATAGGACTCCACACACCGGTGTAACGGTCAAACCAAAATTAATATCTGTTATCCCTGATGCAAACTTAACATCTCTTAAAGAATATTACTTTTAAGAATTTTGTTTAAATTTTTTTTCATAAAAGGTTTGCTCTCACATCGTTCAAGCCATCCGCAAAGAAACCACCAAGATGAGAGAGGAGTGGGAGTCCAACCTGGCCACCAGGCCCGCTGCTGTTGTACTTAGCCCTGTGGATGACCCCCAGTCCCTCCTATCAACGGACGCCTACTGCTTTGAGCTTCTCTCCATGGTGTTGGCTCTGAGTGGGTCCAGCGTGGGGAGGATCTACGTTGCTCAGCAGGCCACCTTGCTGCAAGATCTACTGTCACTGCTGCATACAGGGACACCAAGGGTTCAGAGACAGGTGGGTGATCTGTTTTTGGTTTTTACTGAGGTGGTTTGTCATTGAATCTGGCCTTCTGAGTGGTGCAAAAAAAAAGTCCTCAAGTTTTGTTTTTGAATGTTGTATCCACGTATCTGGTCGATCCAGTCTTCAATCCTGCCATAATGTACCGCTGCTGACAAAGTCTTCACAACTGCTGGCCTGAAACTGTGGAAAAGTATATACCATCTCACATTAGATCACTTGACACTGTTTCCTCATTCAAAAACAACTTAAAAACTCACATGTTTTCCAGATGCTCTTCAAATGTATTTGTTTTTTCATTGCGTCTTGTTGCTGAGTGCCATGATCTACGATCCCGGCCATATCCCGTTGGGGCCCCCCTGCCCCCTTTCAAAGTTGGTACTCATTGTACGGTCTTCTCCGTTCGAGTCATTACAAAGCGCGGGACAGGGGACGAGAGAATAATTATTGTCAGGGGGAAGTGGACAGGAAATGGTTTGGGTGGCCCAAGCAATTTGGCCGGAATTGTAGATGGAATTGCGCTATAGAAATCTTGTTATTATTATTACTTTTCATGTTTCAAAGTTCTCCCTGAAAGAGCATAAAATTACACTTTAATGCAAGGTTATCTATCTAATGAAAATTAGTCCTTCACAAAAGTTCATTTGACCTCAGAGCCCCTCTTTAAATGCTTCTTTTTCACCTGTTTCCTCTTCAGGTTACGTCCATAATTCGACGCCTCCTTCCGGAAATCCCTCCCACCCACTTCGCCAAGCTGACCGGCGTCACCTCTCTACCTCCAGCTGACCTCAGCATCCTGACCCAGTCCAGCGACAAACCCAACCCTGAGTCCTCCATCGAGGAGAGCGTAGGCATCTTGGACATCTTCCTGGCCTGTGTGGCCAAGACGCTGACTGTCCAGAGCAAGGTGAAGGGAGGCGGGGGTCAGATACCGGGGCTTGGAGGTAAAGGTACCCACTCCTTGACCCTGGCTCGCCTGCAGCAGCTTTACCCTGTTGAGGAGAGCCCGTCCAAGAGGTCTAGTAAGGGACGCTGGTGGATGAGGGGAAGCATCTCACATAACATCGCTGAGAGGGTCATTGGTCTCATCAAGGATATGTCAGCCGTGAGTTACTCTTACCTTAGTCTCAAAAACATTATTTTTAAAAATTGATAATTAATGTTGTATCTCTCACAAAAGATGTACGGTGAAGGTACATTGTGTGTGTATCAAAGAAAGTTATATGTTTTTATCACACCCCTGAGTGAAATCTGCAATTTTGATTTGCTAATCACTGTTCTGATAAATCCTTTATCATACACCCTAAACGAGTATCATACCTTACACATTGTGCACATGCACAATAGTATAGTTGCGTAGCAACTTTGTTGTATTTACAAACTTGGCATTTCAGTGTCGGGTAAACAAGGCCATTCCTAATACATTTGTGATAGAATATATACATTGTTATTCCCGCTTTGAAACGTAGGTTTGCAACCTTCACTTGGGCAGAAATTGACACAAAATATTTCAATGCCATTCCCAAAAGCACACCGAGGGCTAACAATAAAGCAGCAAGAGGTAATAAAGCAGTATCTTATGGTATGGTAAAAACGCTATTAGGTTCGGTTTAGGGTGTGATACGAACTACATCTAGTCTCGGAGTCAAAATGTTTATCGTGACAATGGACAATCCAGCTTGCCAGGTAGCAATGCAGCTTGCTTCAATCCATTATGTTGTTGAGTAATCACTGGTTTTTTTTGTGATGTTATTCACAGGGTAAGCTGTCTGAAGTGTGGGCCAATGTCACCAAAGGTGCAATAGCTGAAGCAGTGCTTTCACTCACCAAGCTAGATGAGGCTAAGAGACAACCAGCTGAGTGCATCAAGACACACACTGTGAGTTTAGCCTAGGGTTTATTCTTAGAGCTGCTTAAACAGAAAAAGTTAGCTAAGCACAAAAGCAATTATGCTTACTAGATTAAGGTACCAAGCTAGATGAGGCTAAGAGACAACCAGCGGAGTGTATCAAGACACATTCTATGAGTTCAGGAAATATAACTAATGGTAATAGAAACAGTTGGTTTGAAGCCTACAGCATCTTTCGATTGTATACAACATTTAAAAAAAAAAATTCCGAAAGTAATGTGGTTATGTAAAAAATGTATCGGTTTTTACCCCCCCCCCCCCCAAAAAAAAAAAAAAGATGGGGATTAATTTTCCGGCTAGGACATATTCGCTCCAGATTTTTGTGACATCTCAAAAACGGACCACCTTTTGAATTGAGGTTTTCATATTTCAGTTTTATTGTACACATCTTAATTTATATCGGACGGAAACAATCAAACTGTTCCAAAAACCAAAGGTACACTTTGCCTTTAAATATGTGAGTGAGATTTTCTCCTGAGTTTTGATGTCTTATAATTACCCTTCTTATTTCCTCAGCTATGGTTATCTTTATCCTCACTGTGTGTACTGGAGACGGAGCATGTAGAGAGGTTATCATCAAGTCAATGGGGACACAGTAAAGAAGCTGGAGCCATCAAACAAAAGGTAAGAACTTATCTTAAATACAGTGGACACTATTGGTTATTGTCAAAGACTAGCCTTCACAGTTGGTGTATCTCAACATGTACAAAATAACAAACCTGTGAAAATTTGAGCTCAATCGGTCATCGAAGTTGCGAGATAATAATGAAAGAAGAAACACCCTTGTCACACGAAGTTGTGTGCGTTTAGATGGTTGATTTCTAGACCTCAAATTCTAAATTTGAGGTCTCGAAATCAAATTCATGGAAAATTACTTCTCTCTCGAAAACTATGGCTCTTCAGAGGGAGCCGTTTCTCACAATGTTTTATACTATCAACCTCTCCTCATTACTCATTACCAAGAAAGGTTTTTTGCTAATAATTACTTTGAATAATTACCAATAGTGTCCACTGCCTTTAAGCAGGTCTTTATAGTATGTCATGGCCGAGCCGTAAATAGCACCAGACTGTAGCTCTGGTGTGGGTCTGAGTCCCGGTTGTGGAACTTCTGTCCTTGAGCAAGACACTGCACCATACTTGGCCTTCTAGAATATTGTATAATGTTGAAGGGTAGCTGAACCTGATAAAGGAGATGTCCGTCGTGCAGTGTGTCCCATCCCACCAATGTCAGCATGTCAGACATACTTGAATCCCAGTGGTAGTCCTTCATAACAAAATAATGTATCCTTGTATAAAATGTGTACCTTTTATTTAATATGATGTATTCCTTCTTGTTTTCTCTTGGCAGCCTACTTGTGATAACCATGATGACGGTGAGACACCAGCCATCATCCTGTGCAATGAGTGTGCCAACCTGTGTGCTGAATGTGATAAGGTCTTACATCTACATCGCAGGACGAGATCTCATCAACGCAAGGTAATAATAATAAAAAATAACACAGAAGTCTGATATGGCGAATGTATCTACCACTTAAAGGAAACATTACTGAAGAAGTTTGAGATCGATCGGCCATCTGGGTCACAAGAATTTAGTGAAAAACAAATTACACATTTTGCATGACATCAACGCAAAAATTCATAAAACGCACTGACCGATAGACTCCAAACACTCAGTTCGATTATTTATTTCTCATCAAGTATGACATTTCAGAGAGAAATATTTCAAGGGATGTTTTCTACTACCATGTTTTATGTAAATCTGTGATCTTCACAATATTTGTTTTCTTACCAATTCTCTAAATGTTCCTTTAATTAATATTGTGGTTGTTAGTTTTATAATGAGTGTTACTTGTCTTCATGTTTTTGTAGGTCTTTAAGGAAGAGGAGGAGGCAATAAAGGTGGATCTTCATGAAGGATGCGGTCGTAGCAAACTCTTCTGGATCATGACGTTAACTGATTCCAAGACCCTCAAAGCAATGGTAGAATTCAAAGAGGCTGCCTCAGGTAGGGTACAAACAAATTATCTTTCTCTGTTCTCATAAAATTTACTATAAATTACTTTGTAGAGTATGTTCCATATTAGTTTAAGTGTAACTGAGTTCTACGGCACCCATGGCTTTACATCCCACCTGAAAGGCGCAGCAACGATGGTTAGGTATCTTGCTGAAGGACACAAGTGCCAAGACCGGGGCCCAATTTCATAGAGCTGCTTAAGCAAAAAAATTTGCTTAAGCACGAAAACAGCTCGCTTATTTTACACATGTTAACTGGCCAAAATGTTATGCCATATACATTGATTGTGACTGGTAATTAGCTGTTGTTCGCTTAGCATAACAATTGAGTGGAGTCTTGGCCAGTAATCTGATTTTACTAAGCAAGGATTTTTTTGCTTAAGCAAAATTTTGTGCTTAAGCAGCTCTATGAAATTGGGCCCGGGACTTGAATCCACACTCTGCTTATACTGCACAGCATCGACAAACGTTCTAAAAATAAGAAAAAAATATCCCCAATGTCACTACAATTTGACATCTGAATTTAATGACTTTTAACAGATTGATTGTTGGGATCTGAGAAAGATTGAAATAATGTTGTTGGCCCTATGACCAGGGCACTAATGTAAAGCGCATTGAGACGGTTATTGTGAAATGCGCTATGTAAGACATTATTATTATTATTATTATTATTATTATTATTATTATTATTATTATTATTATTGTTATTATTGTTATTATTATTATTATTGTTATTATTGTTATTATTGTTATTATTGTTATTATTGTTATTATTGTTATTATTATTATTATTATTATTATTATTATTATTATTATTATTATTATTATTATTATTATTATTATTATTATTATTATTATTATTATTATTATTATTATTATTATTATTATTATTATTATTATTATTATTATTATTATTATTATTATTATTATTATTATTATTATTATTATTATTATTATTATTATTATTATTATTATTATTATTATTATTATTATTATTATTATTATTATTATTATTATTATTATTATTATTATTATTATTATTATTATTATTATTATTATTATTATTATTATTATTATTATTATTATTATTATTATTATTATTATTATTATTATTATTATTATTATTATTATTATTATTATTATTATTATTATTATTATTATTATTATTATTATTATTATTATTATTATTATTATTATTATTATTATTATTATTATTATTATTATTATTATTATTATTATTATTATTATTATTATTATTATTATTATTATTATTATTATTATTATTATTATTATTATTATTATTATTATTATTATTATTATTATTATTATTATTATTATTATTATTATTATTATTATTATTATTATTATTATTATTATTATTATTATTATTATTATTATTATTATTATTATTATTATTATTATTATTATTATTATTATTATTATTATTATTATTATTATTATTATTATTATTATTATTATTATTATTATTATTATTATTATTATTATTATTATTATTATTATTATTATTATTATTATTATTATTATTATTATTATTATTATTATTATTATTATTATTATTATTATTATTATTATTATTATTATTATTATTATTATTATTATTATTATTATTATTATTATTATTATTATTATTATTATTATTATTATTATTATTATTATTATTATTATTATTATTATTATTATTATTATTATTATTATTATTATTATTATTATTATTATTATTATTATTATTATTATTATTATTATTATTATTATTATTATTATTATTATTATTATTATTATTATTATTATTATTATTATTATTATTATTATTATTATTATTATTATTATTATTATTATTATTATTATTATTATTATTATTATTATTATTATTATTATTATTATTATTATTATTATTATTATTATTATTATTATTATTATTATTATTATTATTATTATTATTATTATTATTATTATTATTATTATTATTATTATTATTATTATTATTATTATTATTATTATTATTATTATTATTATTATTATTATTATTATTATTATTATTATTATTATTATTATTATTATTATTATTATTATTATTATTATTATTATTATTATTATTATTATTATTATTATTATTATTATTATTATTATTATTATTATTATTATTATTATTATTATTATTATTATTATTATTATTATTATTATTATTATTATTATTATTATTATTATTATTATTATTATTATTATTATTATTATTATTATTATTATTATTATTATTATTATTATTATTATTATTATTATTATTATTATTATTATTATTATTATTATTATTATTATTATTATTATTATTATTATTATTATTATTATTATTATTATAATAATAACTTATTATGTAATACACCACTAACAGGTAACTCGGCTAGTGCTGCAGCAGGTAGCACCGTCGGCACATGCCGCTTTTGCGGCTCACTAGCGACAAGCGGCCTCCTGGCCGTAGGCAGCGTCTGCGATGATCCTGACTGTCAGAAACACATCAAGAATGCCTGCACCAAGACGCTGCCTTGTGGTCATCTCTGCGGAGGGGTCAAAGATGAAGACGTCTGCCTACCATGTCTGCATGGGTGCAGCAGGGACGTCTCCCTCAAGCAAGATGCTGATGATATGTGCATGATTTGCTTCACGGAGGCCTTGGCATGTGCTCCTGCTATACAGGTATTGTAGATGATTCAGTAATGATGATAACAATAATAGTTTACCCTCTTTCCTACAATAATAGTTAACCCTCCTACCATTTGATCATCTATCATGCACATGGTTTGTATGATAGATATCTATTCTAGCATGCAATATGATATACATGTGGTGAATGCATCTACAAAGTACACATTCAACCCTCATACTCTCGAACCATTTAATATCACTCTACTTTGATTTTGAATGATAGACACACTATGCTAGCCTGCAATATGATATCATGTGGTGAATAAGCCTTTTTGAGGTATGGTGGACGTGATAGGAGTGCACTGTTTTTACCCAAACCTTAATAGTATTGTGTCAATGTGTCCGCCATATCTCAAAAAGGCTTATATGTTTGGGAGTAACTGCATAATAACCTACAGCAGATGAAGAGAAGCAAGGTGTTCTGGCTTATATAATTTGTAACGCCATATTTTGTTTTACCCTTTGTTTATACAGCTTGACTGTGGTCATGTATTCCATCAACACTGCTGCCAGAATGTGTTAGAGAGACAGTGGGTTGGACCCAGGATCACCTTTGGGTTCTCCCTCTGCCCAATCTGCAAGGTATGAAGCTTGAGATACAGTGCAATATCAGACAAGACTTTCAATTTGTAGAACTATCAATGTGGTACTTTATCTTGACTTAGTGAGCACACCAGAAAAGTACATGCCACACACACACGGATGTCGAGTGAAGGACCACGTGGGCCTCCCCTAGTCTTGGTCAAGTTTTTGGCTTTTAGTAAAGTGCCCTCTCTTGATTTGACAAGACAATGACAAGTAAAATGGGGATCGCAAGGGCAGAGTTCGGCGGTTAACACATGTTCAGTCTGGGTGAAACGGTTCTATACACCAAAATCAGTAATCTTTCAAAAATGTTAAATACGCCTTCCTTCATTTCAACAAAATATTGTATTGCTATGGTTCGAGTCCCGGTTGTGACACTTGTGTCTCTGAGTAAGACACTTAGCTTTAATTTCATCTCTCCACCCAGGGGTGTAAATGGGTACCTGTGAGGGCAGAGATGTTTCTTGTGATTGATTTAGCTTGGAAGCGTATGTTTGTAGCACAGGCTGTATACTCCCCAGGGAGCTGAGATGGTTTAAGGAATGAATTAAATGGCCTAATGAGCAGGGGAAATAATGTTGAAAGCTCTCTGAGACGCCCCACAGGTGTGAAAAGCTTTATATAGAAACTGGTTATTAATACTATTATTATTTCTTCTTTCAGGCCAACATGGAACATAAAGTACTCCATGATGTCTTAACTCCAATCACTGACCTACAGGCGGACGTGAGACGCAAAGCTCTGATGAGACTAGAGTATGAGGGTCTACATAACTGTGAGGCTATCACAACGCCTGGTGCTAGGTTCTATAACGATACAGCAGGCTTTGCTATGAATCGATATGCGTACTATGTGTGCTTCAAATGTAAAAAGGTAAGGAGTGCTCTCAGGCTATAATAATAATAGTGGCTTCTTATATAGAGCGCATATCCGTCACTCAGTGACACTCAAGGTGCTTCAACATACAGTATTTTCCTGCAAGGTATGTGGGACTACATTTGATTTATGAGACCTACTCATAGTCATGGCGGCTGTTGCTCAGGGCCGAATTTCATAGAGCTGCTTAAGTAGAAAGTATTTTATACACATTCACTGTTGAGCAAAAATTAGCAGGATACCAGTTGCAAATGTTACACGTGACATGAATGTTTTGCTGGTAACCTTATTCTCGTAGGCATAATTTTCCTGGGCTCAGCTATTTTTTTGTGTTTTAACAGATCTATGAAATTGGTGCTGGTCCACAGACAGCAATTAAATGTGGTTACATAAGACATGAAGTTTTGCATGGTGGAATGATAATAAGAAATGTTAAGCCCATTTTAGAGCAACATTTGATAGAGAGGCATGCACTCTTTCCCTGAAGGCGGAAAGAGTATAGAGTCCAACTGTTGAGTCCTCCCATTCCTCTCACAACTACCATCAATCAAAAGAGATTTATTTAGATGGTATCATCGCAAATATGTTTCATAATTAAATGCATTTATGTTATTATGTTTCAATGTTTGTCTTTTCTCCCCGGTTTCTTCAGGCTTATTACGGAGGTGAAGCTCGCTGCGATCAAGAGATTGGGATACAGGGTGACTATGACCCAACTGAGTTAGTGTGTGGAGCATGCTCAGATGTATCCAGGGCTCAGGTAGGTGTTTGGTTACTTCTTGTTTTTTATGTATCGCATAACCCAGGAGACAAACACTGCTTTTCAATGGTGCCAAGTTAGACAATGCATTAAAGGCATTGAACATATGTGATAATTGGCAAAGACCAATATTTTCACTTGGCGTATCCCAACATACGCATAAAATAACAAATCTGTGAAATTGTTGACTCAATTGTTCATCAAAGTCGCGAGAAAATAGTGAAAGAAAAAACACCCTTGTTGCACAAAATTGTGTGCTTTCAGATTGCATATTCAAAGGCTTCATACATGTATTTTGTTTTGTTTTTTGAGTGAGAAAATACCTCTTTATAAAATATTATGTTACTTTAGAGGGAGCCATTTCTCACATAGTTTTATACTGTCAGCAGCTCTCCATTTTTTGCTAACAGATATTTTGAGTAATTACCAATAGTGTCCAGGACCTATAAGCAGAAACATACATAAGGGGGAAATTCCCTCTCAAACACAAACGCACAAACAGCTACGTTCAACCAAGGGCGTTATAACAAACAAAAGGTCAAAACAACTGTCCAAATAATGGTGGAACTACTGCTAACATAGTTAGAACAACATTTATGAGAGCCGCAGGAAATTCCACCAAACAAAATATGGACAACATTGACTCAAACCTTTTGCAAACGATGTTTTTTTTAATCTAACAAAATCCTCCAAACTCCAACGCTCATCTTTACTTTAATTTTGGTACCTCAGATGCGTCCAAAGAAATACGACAGATTTACTTGAGTACAAGAGATTCAAACCTTTTTGAAATGATGGTCTTGTGTCTAACAAAATCCTCCATCTTTCATCTAATTTGTTTGACCACAGATGTGTCCAAAGCATGGGACAGATTTCCTGGAGTATAAGTGCCGCTACTGCTGTTCAGTTGCTGTGTTCTTCTGCTTTGGTCGGACACATTTCTGCAATGCTTGCCACGATGATTTCCAAAGGATCACCAGCATTCCAAAGCCAGATCTTCCTCACTGCCCGGCTGGTAAGAGTGTACTGGGGTTGGATAGGGAAGGATGGGGGGGGGTGGAACATGGGTGATAGTTGAAGGGTTGGACCAGAATGGATCGATAGAATTTGAATTGAGATTCGGTGCGATTTTGTGACGTCAAAATTCGTATCACATTCGCAGGAAGTATGGACCAGGCTTCATATTTGAAGGTTTTTGGATTGATAGAGTTTGAGTTAGGCTGGAGATGGTGGGGATAATTCCATGTTTACTAAAATGTTCTTCACTGCATGTATCTGAAATCTGATTGCCTTGTGATATACCTGACTTGTCAGTTCGAAGACTTAACCCAAAAAAATCACACGGGAGTGTTTCACTTCAAATATCCTGGATGTTCATCCAAAACCTTAGGTGCTGAGATACATTTTGCAAAGTGCCTCTTGTAATTGTGAGATACACCATAATACACCACAAATCTGATATTCTGATGAAGTTTGTGACATAATTATCGTGGTGTCAGTTCAAAAACTTTGTGTCACTCGTGGGAGTGTCTTGGCCGAGCGGTTAAGAGCACCGAATTCAAACTCTGGTGTTTCTGATCAGCAGAGTGTGGGTTTGAATCCCCAGCCGTGACACTTGTGTCCTTAAGCAAGACACATAATCATTGCTTCGTCCTTCGGATGGGACGTAAAGTCGTTGGTCCCATGTGTTGTGTAAACGCATGTAAAAGAACCCAGTGCACTTATCGAAAAGAGAAGGGGTTAGCCCCGGTGTTCCTGGCTGGATTGGCAGCATATTGCGCCACAGCACCTTGTAAACCATTACATGGTGCTTAAGGATTAGGTCTTTTATCTCAAAAATTTGCCCCACTCCTTGCAGTAATAATACCTGGCGCTTTGTATCCTTTGGCAAAAGGCGCGTTATAAATACGGTTATTATTATTAATAATATTATTATTATTATTATTATTATTATTATTATTATTATTATTATTATTATTATTATTATTATTATTATTATTATTATTATTATTATTATTATTATTATTATTATTATTATTATTGATCAGTTTGCCATCAGCTAAGTACATAGTGTTACATGTTGTGAGTTATTATATTTCTTGTTTTCTTTGTTTAGGTCCGAGAGCCAAGCAACTTGAAGGAGACGAATGCCCTCTTCATGTAGAGCATCCACCGACAGGAGAAGAGTTCGCTCTGGGCTGTGGAGTCTGTAGGAATGCTCATACATTCTGAACCCCTTAACCAAGGCATACCCCTGTAAGAGTTGCAAGGGGGTGGGGGTGAAGTCTGGTGCAACAGGTGCTGATAATTCCATAGTTCCCGATCAGTCAAAGTTGAATCTTGTGTCTCCAGTGACTATGCTCCAACATTCTGACTTGTAAATCATCATTCTCTGTGGAGTTTTTACATACCTGGCTTTATGCAGAATGTGTACAGCTGGATTGAGATTTTGTATTGGATTCCTGACTGCATTTCTACTTGGTGGATGAAGGGAGTTCTCAAAAACGAGAAAAACAAATAATAAAAAAATTGAATATTCCTTAAAAGTTACACACATTTGCCATGTAAATTGTGACCTCAATTTTCCGAAGTAGCGTGAAAGTTTGCAGCTGCCAATATGTTCCCACGTCCAAAGAGCCGATCTATCCTGCCAGTCTATGTGACATATAAATAGTGGTGGAATCTCTCAAATGCTTAAAGAAAGTTATTGCAAATCATTTCTGAGAAAATGGAATTAGCTGTTGCAAACTGCTTACCAACCCAAAGGATCTGTGGTATAAGTGCATAAATTAGTTAATGACCTGATACCTCGAGAAAGACTCTGCTAAGGTCGAAACGTCAGGTCATTAACTATTTGTTCAAATCATATCTGTCAGAATCATTTTTTATCTGGATATGTATCAGTGGTTGCATAGTAAACTTGAGATTTGGCAGTTTTTACTTTATGAATTGACTTTTATACAGCCAGCATCCCTCAGTAGTGTATTGCTGTATAGAAATACTAAGTTGAGTCTGTTTTGTGAAAGACTTTAAGCTTATTCTTTAAAGGGGAGGCTACACATCATGGAAAGTTAGTAGCTGTGCTTTGGACAGCTTAGTGGAATTAAGAAAAAAATGTTGTGGGTCCTGAGAAAAAGAGCGTAAAAAAGTATAGCTGTTTAGTATAGTGTCAGCACACAAGAACTTTGATAAAAAAACATGTAAAAATCTAAAATAAAATGGAAAAACAATGGAAAATACATAATAAAAAATCTTTAAAAACAAAATTCATGCGAGAAAAAAAAGAGAGTTAAAACCGTTAGAAACCGTTATAAATCAAAACAAAATCACTGAAAAAAATCAGTCAGCTTTTAAAATAATTTAGTTGGTTTTCAAAAGAAGCCGTAGCTGCATTTCCTTTGGCCGTTAACTGGTGGAGTTTGTTAGTGTTCGGTCGTAGGTAGGGGTGCCATATCAACATTTCTTTTTCAACATAATCTATTCAAAACATACCAAGTATGGTACACATAAAAAACGTGCATATTGCGTCAGTATTTGATTGGTTTAATTTTTCACTGTCGGAGAGTAATGTCAATGTGAACAAAAGAATTTCCTTGGTTTAGTGTCATAATTGTGAGGCTTAAATGCAAAAGAAACGAGCCCAGGAAAAATGAGGAACAAAGTGACATGTATCGAGCAACTACAACAAATCCTTGACTGAAATGATTTGGTGTGATACACGTAACTGCATTTTTTTTGCTGAAGTTCCTTTACAATTAATTTGCTATATATTTTTTAATGACGTGCAATGCTTAAACTAATGAATTTTTGTATTTTATTTTTCTCATTTTGTCCATTTTTATTTTTGTTGGTTTGTATAATTCAGATTCATGGAATTGTTATCTTTAAAAAATTTAGCAGTATTATTTCGCTGTTTGCGTTATGTTTAGCTATTGACGGTGGAAGGTAAACATCCAAAGGATTAGTATTTCCACATACATTTAGCAGATTGTCTCGTCTTTGTCTGTGTCTGAAATGGCTGAGGTATGGATTGAAGAGCCAAGTTCACTTAAGCTGCAGCAAAAGGCTGGCTTATTTGTACACAGCAGTAGTTCAGTTTAGATACTGTCAGTTGAGTGTAAAACTCATCCAAGGAAAAGCTTCAGTCTGTGTATTTTTATTTTAATATCTTTTTGGAATTCATTAAAAAGATGCCTAATAATGTGTGGCAACACAATAATGTTTGAAGATGACAACAAAACGCCTCCTTAGAGAGGAATATGTTACCATGGTATAACAAAGATATTGTTGCACGCTGTGTTGGGTGTCCATGGGTTTGTTACACCCTCGGGGCCAGTGGAACGCTTGGCTTTGCCGAAGGTGCTATACTGGACGAACATAGCATCAAAAATGATATATGATGACAATGGATGAACCTCTGCGGAAAGTTTCTAAAAGAATGTTTCCGTTATCATGTTTTTATGAAAGTAATGTAATCCACTGTTGCTGGTATGATATTTGACCCTCGTGCAAAAGAACTTGTCATGTTTGTTAGAAACAATCTTGACTGATTTTTTTTTAAGGCCAGAAAGCCAGATTAAAATGGATTGAAAAGTTTCCCAATTTGGGGGGTATTTTATGAGAAACAACTTACTTGATTGTGTATGCTGCTTGTAATTTCAGCTTGAGGAACGAGAATGAGGAATGAAGAGGGACTGTTCTCTTAATGATCACTAATGTAGGAAAGGTGGAGTGATGTTTATTTATAAATTAGATGAAATGATTTCATGGAATGTTGGCTAAATCGTTGCTGCGAAGTGCTTCTCAAAAATTGTACAATAAATTTGTTTTTCCTGATTGGATTTCTCTATCTGTATATTTAATCCATAAAATGTAACAGAGGGGTGATATTATTGGAAGAGGAGAAATGAAATTGTATGAAGAAGAAAAAAATTGCGGAACATATTAAGGGAAATGTTTAAAAATTGTATTGCATTTTGTATAAAGTACAAAAACTCTTGCATCTGTCGCAAGAATAATAATTACTATACTCATTTTCCTATACAGTAGTAAACAAAAATATATCCAGAAGTATTGTAGTTATCTTTTTTTTTTATATAAAGATAACATTATATACCTCGTTATCTAGTTACAGTGGTATCCCAGTTCAGTACAACTTCTTTTCTTAAAAAAACAAATCCAACATGTAACCCCAAAATAAATATATTTCTTTGATGGATTGAAGACCAACTATTTGTATAAAAATCAGATACGTATTGTTATAATTAGCTTAGAAGAAGGAGTATGTCTATAAGAAATCATAAAACATTAAAATGATTTCATAAATTCAGGATAATTGTATGTTTTTATATGAACTTTAAGAAGCTTGAGACGGGTTGCCCTTAAGTTTGTGATAAAATAATTTGGAGTGTTGACTTGGAGTGCTGACTAGTCTCCCCCGTGGTGATTTTGATGTTATACAACTGAGCCATGTAAAATCAGCTCTGGAGATGAATTAAGGCCATGTCTGAAATAACGACTTCGGCTACAGCTACGGCTAGAATGCGCACCTCTGCCTATTCTTCAACACTGTCAGCAACACTGATCTAGCCACAGCTGTAGCCGAAGTCACCGTTTCGAACACAGCTTAAGGCTGGACTTTCAATTTAGGAACTGCATGATGTCACTCGGTATTAGTGTGTACAAACTGCTCAATTAGTTCCATTAGAATTAAAGACATTCCTGCCAGAATTTTACGCCAAACCGATTGCTTTTTTTTTTACATGATGACTACTATGTTTGCTACATATCAGTCATCGGTACGTTAGAATGATAAATCAGGAATGCGTTAAAATAGGCACTTGTATGCTCTGCACAAAGTACTTGATTTACAGCATTGGTCACTTAAGACTGGTACCTAGAAGGCCATACAAACAGTTTGTGGATGAGCCTTCTGGGAACCATTCCCACCTACTCTCATTGGGGAGGTGGGCAAATTTTCATATCTGCACAATTCCAAAGAAAAGCAGCCAAATTTACTAAGCATAGAAAACCGTTGCTTCGCAGATAGACAGGTTACCAGCTCCCTAAAATGCCATGTGATTGTATATTGCTTGTGATCGGTTCCATGCTTACAGTTGCTTAGCAACATTTGTTCCTGCTAAGCACAATTAACATGTGGATGTGTGTGTTTGTACATTGATGTCCCTTTCTGTTCATCTATTTGGGAGACTATATCTATGTCCTTCTTTATACAAATAAAATTGTCAGAAAAATTGCCAGTGTGTAAGTTGTAAGTTGTAAAATGTGGACGAGTGGTGTGGGAAGTTGAAACAAAAAGCAGGAATTGAGAAAGTGTAAATATCAAATAAACGTACATATAAATGAAGAAATTTCAGACAGTGATTTGTTGTATTGTTATTCAGAAAGAGTAGGTTATAGACATTTATCATGGTGCAGCCATCTTGAAGTTTTCCCCTTGACGCCAATGTAACCAAACCGAGGCTTGAAGAACAAAATAGTCCGGTTCCTATTTGCAAAATGATTAGTAGCATTAGTTACTGATATTCAATACTAGGAACATGACCAGTATGGAGACAGCATGGTAAAGGTCTATTGTTCTTGTTTATACAATTGTAAAGCACCACTACATGAAGAACTACATCACACATTCCATCGTCTATAAACAGTTCTGAACAAAATAAACCACTGGAGAAACTGATTGGGTAACTTTGTAACTTTCTAAATGATTTGGGGGTTTGAACAACCATATTTATACACTTCTTGAATTTGCATGAAGAGTTCTGTCATTAACTGAACAAATACAATCCTTTATACTTGGCATGAAGTACAATGAAAGGTGCACTTAATCATGGAAATCATTTCAGTGACTAATTATTCATAAATTTGGCCAATCGCAGTCTGGCTAGACGTTGACCTGTAATTAGCTGGACAAATTTGGACACTGGCCTTTAGTTCATTCCACCAGTGATAAAACTATGGTGCAATTCTTATCAAATGTGGGGTTTTATGTTTAAATCTCTGTTTGTGCGTGGAAAGTCATTGGTAACGTGGTCTATTGACCAATCACAGCTGTGTCTTTTGAAGAAACCCAATAATTTTGAGTAAACTTTTACTTATTGTTTATCATCAATCAGTGCCCCCTCCCCTTTGGGGGCGGGGGGGGGGGTACATGAAAAATAACATGCAATACAAGTCTTTGTCCCTGAAAAGGTTTTGTGACTTATCAAGGATTTAAGGGTAGTTTTCTTCAAGGGCTGTGGAAATAATTGTGGCCTTGTGTCTGGTGACCAGTTTCTGTGTAGCTATAATTTTCTGTGCTGAGCAAGTTTTTTCTGGGCAAAATAAAATCTGGCCCTATACATATTCCAGTCTATTCCCATAAAAAAAAAACATGTTATTTATTGTTCATACAACAAAATGTCCAGCAGCAGAAGCTGAAAGGGTCAAAGTACACCATAAAAATATCAAAAATAACGACCAAATAAATAGAAGGCTCGATTTGTGAACAAAAATAGTTGGTGTATAAATTTTGTGGGTGATAACGCCCATAGCATCGTCAAAATTGCCAAGAATTTTGCGACCGTTAATTGTAAATAGCGCCCTCTGTTGATAGATTAATACACCAGACTTCGGAGCCTCACATAGAGCTTTTAGCTCTATGGAGCCTCAACATTTTTTAACCATCTTTTGTATAAAGACACGAGCATAGATAAAGAAGAACACTTGCCAAAACCATAGTAATATAGATAGTACCGGTATATTTAGTTGTTACTGTATGCTTAACAGCCACTAGTTCCCTAGAAGTTAAAGAAGGCAGAATTTTTTAGTGAGATGCATTAAAAACCACAAAAGTTTCATTCCCAGAAAATCGTTGGCGTCTAAGATTTTAATTAATACAAAGTATTACTACTAGAATATACATTCCTTTACATACCCCGATACAACATTGTTTGAAATCAGATAAATTGACTTGCTTTATTATGCCCTTATTATTGTTTTGTGGGCAGCCTATTTTGTTGTCACCATTATTATTTGGCATTATCAAAACACCAAGCGTGCATTCTTGGTACGATTGTAAAGCCTATCTCTTTCAGGTATATAAAGTTACTTGACACTTGCAAATGAATCGAAATAAAGATTTTCAGGTTTATAAAAAGTCGGTCTACACTTCCATTTTATAAGAGTGCACTCATTTGGCTTGGGTGTATATTAGGCTATCTCAACATGCCCAATCCTATTCAACATCCAAAAAAGCTAACGGACGACATTTTGCACACCTGCACATTCCTTTACATAATTGTTGTTCTAGTATGCAAATCAGGAAAACTTGACATCAAGCCAAAGTTGTTGTCACCCACGTGTGTGTATGAGATGTGACAGCATAAGTGAGCAATGGGCGGGGCTTATTTTCCGCTTGCCTTTCTAGGCATTCGATTGGCCGAAATTCGGCATACCAGCGATAACGGAACGGGTTTCCTTTCTTATGTAATTATGCGGTTTGTCGAATTGCTCACTTGTTGGAGAAGAGATGCCATTTCTAGAAAAGTGTCAGCACAAAGAGGGTGTGTGTGCTGCAGCTAGTGCTTTAAACGCACGTGGGTTTGTTTTGGAGAAAGCTGAATTTTTATGTGACTCGGACCCTTCTACCTCCATGCTCGGACTGTTCCACCTTCCCACCGGCCCGGGACATTTTTATTCTCTTTGGAATGAATATGTGGCTCACATTTGGGCGAACATTCTGTGTTGAGTTTGCAACCGGCTTTGAGAGATCTACACGAGGTTGGCCAGGGCCCTTTACAGAGAACAAGACAACGAACGTCTGCAACTTGAACTTACAAAACAAACTGTCGACCGACTTCATTGTGGAACTCTTGGCTGTGCGAATTCCACGGAGTTTAGCCTGAAGACTGTAGCCAACAGTTAGACTAACTTCACTGGCCTCATATAGGCCAAGAGCCGCAGGATGGGGCCATCTATTGTCTACTCTTTGGAACAGATTTATTGCTCAAATTTTGGGCGACAATTCTGTGTTGAGTTTGCAAACGGCTTTGAGAGTTCTGCAACGTCGTTGTGGAACTCTTGGCTGTGCGAATTCCACGGAGTTTTGCACGAAGACTGTAGCTGTAGCCATACGACCACTGGCCAGGGGAGCACGGAGAGGGACGACATGACCGGGTGGAGACACGAGCATGAAGGGGAGAGAGACGCCAAACACACGGCATGCATACAAACACGCGCAGGGCCTCCGGAGGCCGAGACCACAGTCAGCAGTTTCGACAGCAGTTATGTGAGTGACTGTTTCAGCAAAGGCAAGTAGTGTTCATACAAGCAGATTTTCTTCAAAAGATCAAAACTAGAAATAAACATGAACTTGAAGTACTTAAGACATGATCTTTTGGAAGAATTTCAGAGTGTGATAGTAATTCGCGATTTGTCAAGAAAGGAAGTGAAGTTCAACTTCAATTCAAGCACGAAATCTTCAAGTATCATGTATTTTGTCTAATGAGCGATGTCAAGATACAATTGCATACAAGTGTTCAAGCAAGAAATCTTCAATGTGTTATTTTGTTGTCCTATGAGCGATTTGTCAAGAAAGAAGTGTTCAACAAGCAAGAAATCTTCAAGTACAAGGTATTTTGTCTAATGAGCGATTTGTCAAGATACACAAGTGTCAAGCAAGAAATCTTCATTTTTCTATTTGTTTTACTTTTTATTTTTGTTGTCCCACCCAAGCGAAAGAGGTGGGGGGGGGGGGGGGGTAACGTTTTTTGGTATAAATAAGCCTATTGTGAACAGTTGTGAACAGTGGTGCCTGACCAGCTGAACTCTTAAAACCTTACATAGCATGAACTCTAGTACCTAACCAGGGAACTTTTCAAATCTTGGTATATGAACAAAGGACATGTGAACCGAACTGAACTTCATTTTATTTTTTTACTTTATTTTTTATTTTTATTTTTAAATGAGTGCTCAAATTGAAGCCCTACTTTATGAACTTTTGTGCCTGACTAGGACATGTGAACTGAACTATTTTTATTTTTTTTAACTGAACACTTAAAACCTCGGCGTATAAACTTTAGGAGATGTGTACTGAGCTACACTACGTTTTTTTTTAACTGCAAACTCTTCAAGCATGGGTATACAATGACCTAAAGTACAAGACAAGGAGATGTGGACTGATTTTTTATTTTTTTTTAAAGAATTTTTAAAACCTTGGTAAAATCAACTTTAGTGCCTGACCATGATGTGAACTGGATTGCACTAGGCCTACATTTTTTTAAACTGAACTCTTCGACCCTTGGTAGGCCTATCCCATACTATGAACTCTAATACATGACTTGCCCTAATCACAGACTCCTTTTGTTTGTAGTGTACAGATGAAAGGAGTCAGTTATCAGAGTTATTAGTGCCTGACCAAGGTAATATGGACTGAAAACTAAACTCTTAAAACCTTGGTTTACAAACTCTAGTGCCTTTAGTGTTTTTATTAATGAGTTTTAAACATAGGCCTTAAAACCTTGGTGAATGGACTTTTTCGCTAGCCAAAGAAATGTTGAGCGTACTTCATTTTTTAAAACCGAACTCTTCAAACTTGGTATATGAACTCTTATCAAGGAAATGTGGACTAAACTTGTTTTTTTTTACCGAACTTTTTAAACCTTGGTAGGCCTATCATGAACTTTGTGCCTAACTAAGGAAATGTAAACTGAACTTTTTTACCAAACTCTCATGAACTTGAAATGTGCCTGAAATTCTGAGTCAACAAATTACAAACTCTACTCTGTAACATGTACTGACTATTATCACGTGAAGAGACTTTCTTCAATGAACAAAGCCCAACATCTACTTGCATGCCGTGTGTCTGCTGTGTTGTCTATGGATTGACTGTGCGCGTGTTTTGTCTATGGATATGTGGTGTGTGCTTCGCCAGCGTCTACCAATCTATGGAAGAGATGAAAACATCATCAGTGGGTAAGCTCATTCATTTCAAGATTCAATGGATTGAGGTAAGCGAAGAACTAACAATTTCCTCCCAACATTCTCCTCATTTTGTTCATATAAAAATCCAACAACATAATATAGGTGCTGGTTGATGTTGGTCAACGTTAACTTACCTTCCTTTGTGATGATGCAACTACCACAGCTAGTTCCAGAGGTCTGTCTTGTATTGCATATGGTCGTAGCCAGTGATGCAAACAATAAGTTTTATTTTTGGGCAGAAGTTTTCTTGGGCTGTGAAGGACCAGTGTTTGACATGTTAAGTTTCTTCAATGTAATACTTAAATACTGGCATAAAGCCAGAGAAGTTTTGTTTTTGTTTTGTAATTGTGGAAACACGAACTTCCTACATCATCTTTTTAACTACTGCATTTCTTTTACCACCTTTGGTAAATGAAAATTTAGTTGAATGACATCAACAGACATTCTCTTAATTAGGTCTTTGTTTGTTAAAGCTAATTGGTTTTATCTTCAGACAAATATATTAAAAATCTTTACTCGTGGACCTTTGGAAAACTAATAGCTATACATGTACCACATCAAGTAGAACAACTAATCAGACTGCTCTGACATAAACGACCTGATTAATTTAGTCTAAAATTAGTCTAAAATAGAAACCATCTTAAGTTTGCAAGTCGCATTTATAAGCAGTAAAGGTGCCCTCTATTGTCAGACAAGCCAAAAATTAATGATTAATAAGTCAGTTCTGCCATAAAAATAAACTTGATAAAATTCACTTCAGAGCATATATCATGTATCAGTATGCCTAAGTTTGTAATGAGTCGTGGGAATTGGAATTAGCATCAAACACCTCCTTTATTGTCAAAACTGAAAGAAATAATAATGTTCTGCCATGAGCTCTTAAAAATTTGCTTTATATCTGGTAACCGATGGTTTTGCATCTGTTTTTATGTATTTATCATTGATAATTACTTTAAAAAGTTTGTAATGAGTAGGCTTACTGAGAATATATATTATTAGCACTCCCTCTATTGTCAAATCTATGAAAGTTCTGCCATAAGAATGAACTTTTTTTTAAAGTTAAGTTATAAGGCACTGTATGCCTATCGTGTATGCTTGCATGGCACGCCTGTGTTTATGTAAAGGCTATACATTTATCTTTTGATAAAATTTAGTCTAGTAGACACAGTTTGTAAAGAGTTGCGGGAAGTAGCGCTAGGATGACCACGCCCTCTATTGTTAGAGTGACAAATGAATAAAGTTAGGCTGTTTTGTGTCTCTGTTCAGGGTTAACTTGAAAAAGTTTGTAATGAGTTTGTAATGAGTACCTGGAATATCTAACATGAGCACCCCCTCTATTGTCAGAATGATGAAAGTGCTGCCATAAAGAATGAACTTTGTATAAAGTTAAGTTATAGGGCCTTTAGGCCTATCAAGTATGCTTGCTTGCCTGTGTTTATGTAAAGGCTATACATTTATCTTTTGATAAAATTTAGTCTAGTAGACACAGTTTGTAAAGAGTAGAGGGAAGTAGCACTAGGATGACCACGCCCTCTATTGCCAGAGAGACAAATAAATAAAGTTTGGCCATTTTGTGTCTGTATTTAGGGTTAACTTAAAAAAGTTTGTAATGAGTACCTGGAATATCTAACATGAGCACCCCCTCTATTGTCAGAATGACGAAAGTTCTGCCGTAAGAATGAACTTAAAGTTCTAGGGCCTATATCATGTATGGTTGCAAGCCTGTGCTTTGTGTTAAGGCTAACATTTGGCTTTGTGATAAAGAATAGTATTATTGCTCTAAATTAGGCCATTGAAATTAAATTTATTTAATTTACTTGTAAGGGCGTATATCGTGTTCACTTGCGTGTCAAAGTTGGTGCAAAGACTAGCTTGTATCTTTCAAACACACTTAACATGAGTATTATTACCCAATTAATTAAGTCCAGTTTAATCTAGTAGACACCAGTCACACCACCATATTTTGTAATGAGACATGGGAATTGGCATGAGCATCGAACGTTAACACACTCTCTTTCTGCCATGAACTCCAAATAAAATTTGCTTCTAATGTCTATATCATGTATGCTTGTGCATCTGTGCTTATTTTAAGGCTAGTGATTATATTTGATATATACATCAAAGATAATACTTCAAAGTTATATATGCTGCAGTATTTGCAATTTACCCCACATAACACTAAAGTAAAGACATTTGGATCTCCACTTCATTTGTTCACGTATTTTGTAATTTACACCTTGGGTACAGTTTTTAAGCGCAGCGATTAAAGCATAAGAAATAAACTGTAATACCACACAAGAAATGGAAAAAATTAGTTCTCGGACAGAACAAATATCAAGCGCTGCAACATTTTAAATGTGTATCGGCTGCGAAAAAAAGAAAAAAGATTTCCAGAACAGAAGGATGAACAGGTGCATGAAGAATCCTGAGAAGTATCTCTCACTCCAGAGGGAACCAGGCATACGCCAAGTCTGGTCCAAAACTGTTGAAGCCTGGACACAATGATCAGCCATGGAGGAACCAGAGAGTGATGCCGTGGTAACGGGTTCGTATCAATAGTAACAATTACTTGAGAGGCCTAGAAGTAAGTCTTAGGTTTAGAAATAACTGTTTTCCCCATCCAGGTTCAAATCCAGGTTTGTATTTGGTTTTACTGAGTCTTGGTTCTAATAATTTTTTTCGGAACCAAAGATTTTACAAAGTAAACTAATTAAAAATCAGGAAAATTCGAACCAAGACAAAGTATTTATAACTACACTGTCGCCAAGACATGGAAAGATGCGTGACCTGAGATTGGCAGGGTTTGGAATGAGCAACTCCAGTGTAGCTGAAATGGTTAAGTATCAGGTTAAGTATAAATTGTTATCTCCATGCCTTAACCCCTTCCTCCACAGGTTAACCAATCTTTTTCTTTGCAGCCTTAATTTTGACTTGTTTGTTTCTTCCACAGCCATAACCTATTTTTTTTGTTTTTATATACAGTGGAAGTGTTATCGTAACTACATCAATGTAGTGTGAAAATGGAGATTGGTGAAGTATTTGGTGAAGTATTTTGTGAACAAACTTTTGTGCGTGCTAACCTGGATTTATATCCAATCTTCTTCCACAGCCATGACCTTTTAAAATTTTTATGGAGGCAATGTTTTCTTGAGCTCGATACAGCATTATTGGTCATTTTGTAAATTGAGTTTGGTATGAGGTACAAAACTGTAAATTTTAATGTGGATTAACGGCACTATAAATGTCACAGACCAATATTCTCACTTGGTGTATCCCCACATGCATAAAATCACAAATCTGTGAAAATTTGAACTCGATTGGTCATCAAAAATGCAAGACAATGTATAGTGAAAGAAAAAACAGCATTGTTGCACAAATTTGTGTGAGTTCAGATGCCTACTAAAAGGTTTCAGGCCTGAAGTTTTTTATAATTTGACTGAGAAGTTACCTCGAAAAACAGTGATGTTAACCTTGGTTTTATCAGCCATAACTCTTTTTTCTTTATATGCAGGTTGCGTCCTCATCTAACACAGTTTTGGCCTGGAAATGGAGTTAAGTTTGTTAATGTATTGTCATAGGTTCGACATAACCCCAATATTAAGATATTTATTCTTGTTTTGTTTTCTTTGTTTCAGCTACAAGATATCCTTCACTTTTTGCCGATGCCACATTGTGCAGCCATTGTATCTCGACACAGGCTATTTGGTAAAGTATCACCAGCAGTGTTGTAGCCCAGTGGGCGATGCTGGGCAGGACTGCCAAGAAATCACATGTTTTGCCCAGCACTTTGGGCAAAATACATTGTGTCGCCCAGCACAGATTTTCCCCAGTATTATTAATTAACGACTTCTTAACGCCTTTATCCCCGATGTAAATTTAACATCTTTTATTCTCAACGACTATAGTTGTGAGATATTTCACTTTAAATATCCCTCTTGAACAAAATTTGAAGCTTCAAACAGCGTGTAATGTTTCATATCGGGGACAGTGCGAATCTGAACTTAAGCGGTCACGGAAGTGGAATACACCGATCCATTAAGCCAGGCCCAATTATCATTGACCATTCACAACCGCGAAATCTGATCACCATTTGAATCGTTTGGTGATCTTTGCACTAACGGTGATCGGGTTACGCAGCTGTGATTGGTCAACTGGTAAGGAGGCGGGGCGTAATGGATCAGTCTATTGCGTTGGTGCTGGGGCCAAGGATATGAAGTGTTTGGCCGTATTAATTGTTGGGCTACATGATGACCATGAGGTTTGATAGCGGATCGAAACCCTGTGGAAAACGCATGCGCAATGTAATCAACCGGAACCAGCCATGGGGGTAGGGTCGCCGATGCATGACCCAATATTCAACCTTGTGGGCTAGTTCAGTCCGCTCGAGGACAACATACCCACTGTGTGAACACAAGCTCATTTTGGATTAAGTCATTTTTATCTTTTGGACACCTGAGGTGCTTGGAATGAGGGTTAGTTTAACTATGGAGCAATAAATTAACTCCTCCTCTGAACCTACCCAATGAAGGTGGCCAGAGGTCTTGAAAATAAAAACACATAAATATTGTCAAATCCCAGACAGCCAGTCTGGACAAATGGTGTTCTGGGTGGCAATTGTAATTGGGATGGGCTGTGTGTGAAAATGAGAGGCCCTGCAAAGTACAAGCTTACATTAGCCATGAACTGTCCGAAATTGTCAGAGTCTGGTGTTTCTAGCCTCAGGCAAAGATTATAGTTGTTGAATCAAATGAGATTCAAGTGCAGCCATTATAAGCTTGATTGTAAAGGATACCAGTTGGTAAGGATTATTTCAAAAAACTAAAGTTCAACCTCACAAAGTTCTCATTAAATCTCAAATTATTTCTCTTATTATACCCTTTCCACAGAGATTGTGTTCAGTATTCCGTTCTGTATCATTTGAAAACTTCATCCCTGTGCCACTGATGGGTGACTGAATTTTACTGGGTGCTTCTCAAAAGTTTGTCTGTCTTCATGCCTACCGACTTCCCTTGATCTCATCAGCGAGTCAACCTTTAAGAGACAAACACTCTCCCTGTTTTACTGGAAACATTTTCAGCGTTGGAGAATTTGGTCAGCCAACTCTCAGTAGCAGGCAGTATTCAGCATTTTTGTTGTTGGAGATTTTGGTATAGTGTTAGCCCACCCTCTCAACCATCAAAATGGTTCACAACAATAACATTTAGATGACTTGTGAAACTGTGTGAACTGAAAAGTGAAATTAAATTGATACAAGAAGTATTGTGTACTAGATACAGGCTTGAAATACTAGCATTGCACACTTTGGAGTGTTACACTTGAAATGTAATTGTACCAACATTTAAGACAATCTGTATTATCAAAATCTTCACACATTGAACTCACTTTGAGATATCGTAGCTACTTCCTGATTGCATTATTGAAATATACAGGATATAATTCATCCTTTAAACAAATTATTTGATCTTTCCTAAACAAAATCATTGGTTTTTAAGTAAAGCTTGGTCAGAAATCAGTGTAAGAATTTATTCTGAACTGTTATTATAACACTGTTAGGTCATTTTCCCTACAAACTGCAGGTGAAAGCTGAGACAGGACAGTTGCCACCTCTACACCCTACGCCTCTTCTTCCCACCCTGCAATCTTGCCTGCACCATTCCACTTGTACTACTTGCTGCTCTCCATTTAGTCCAAGAGTCTCAGCGCCTCTGATGATGCATACGTCGTATAGCCTTAAGGTAATCCATGCTTACTTTTCTTTGCTTTCTCTGCTAGTAATCTTGATTATATATGCACATGTAATAACTCTTTTTCCCCATAAAAAGCAGAAGTCTTTGCAAATACTTTCAACAATGGCAACCAATGAGACAACACTTGGTTGATTTTGTCTTCCAATATTTAACTGGAACCTACTATAGAGGAAGTTTAATTGAGAACTTCACAAAAATCTAATTATATCTTGAACTTTTACTCATTAACCCAGTCAGCACTGATAACATGTCTTCAGTAGTCTATTCTGTGTCGTTTGAAACCACAAAATCACCGAAAATTGTCTGACCCTAAATCTGAACATTGTCCCATGCCCGCATGGCAGATTTTTTCAGATTTTTTACTAAAAACTCAACATCAACAAATTCTCAATGTGTCTCAAACTTTGGTTGATTGACTCAGTCTGCACTGATGAAATGTCTTCAGTAAACTGTTCTGTTTCATTTGAAAACATAAAGACACCAAAAGTTGTTTGACCCCCAACTCTGAAAATTTGCCCATGCCAGTATTGTCCTCAGTAGTTGTCACAAAGCCGTGTTATCCCAAATACCAAATATCAAAACTAAAGAAAACTGTTCCTCCAAGCACACCACAAAATTACAAATAAACGGTGACTTGTGAATTAATGCGTTTTATGCTAACTTATTTATTTACAATTGAGTATTTACACTAGGACCAATTTAACAAAGGAAAATAAAATACAAATAAATTATTAAATTACGATGTCACAAATCAGTTCAACAATAATCCTTCAAAGTCTCGACGACTATTGGGCCATAAATTACTCTTCTGGCTTCCACCGCCCACTGCCTGCAATATAAGTTTGTTTCAAGTTTACATCACCAATCCTTCTCATCATTAGGCCCGGGAGTCTCTCCGGAGTCTGGACCGTCTGTCCTCTGCTGCACTGCCCTTGCATCCACCAAATTATTGATCTATCAGCTAAACAGCTATCGCTATACCCCTTGGCTATCGCCAAATACGACTGCAATGCTTCGGCTATCGCGACTACATTAATACTTTAGGCTATCGCCAAACATTACTAGGCTATCGCCCAACATGACTCCACTACTTTAGGCTAGCGCCAATCGCTTCTTAGGCTAACACCCAACTGTGCTAATGCACTCCTCGAGATGCTGGACGGATCTGAACCTAAGACATTCCACTGTCCATAAGGTTCCCAATACATTACTAAGTAAGAAATAACTTACAAATGGAACCCTGTTAATACCATATATGGTCAATGAGGTAGGGCCACGCCCCAAACTTACGTTTTAGCTGTCTAGACATGTCGTGCACTTAATCAACTAATACCATAAACTACAGAGCCCTCTTGTGACAGTAGTCCTTTCTGTATCATTTGGAACCATAAACTCACCCAAAAATTTTGTAAAGCCGGCATCACTGTTTTTTCTGATGAATCTAAAAAAAGTTGTTGTTTACCCAGTCTCGGCTGATGAAATGTATTGAGTAGTCCAAACTCTGTATCATTGGGAACCATAAAACCAAAGGAAATTTGTTGACCCCAAATCGGAAATTTTTGACCATACCCGCATGGTCGATTTTTTTCAGTTCTTACCCAAAACCCAAACTTACAAAATTCTGAATAAATCTCAAACTTTTGCTTGTTTACCCATCCCACACTGATAAAATGTGTTCAGTAGTCCTTTCTGTACCATTTGAAACCATAAAATCACCCAAAATTTGTTGACCCGAAATCTGAAAATTTTGTGATGCCGGTATCACAGATTTTTTAAATTTTGGACCAAAACTCCAAACTTACAAAATGCTCAATAAATCTCAAACTTTTGCTCGATTACCCATCCCACACTGATGAAATGTGTTCAGTAGTCCTTTCTGTATCATTTGAAACCATAAAATCACTGAAAATTTGTTGACCCGAAATCTGAAAATTTTGTGATGCCGGCATCACAGATTTTTTATAATTTTGGCCATAAAACCCAAACTTAAAAAACGCTCAATAAATCTCAAACTTTTGCTCGATTAGCTATCCCACACTGATAAAATGTGTTCAGTAGTCCTTTCTGTATCATTTGAAACCATAAAATCATTGAAAATTTGTTGACCCGAAATCTGAAAATTTTGTGATGCCGGCATCACAGATTTTTTAAATTTTGGCCCAAAAACCCAAACCTCCAAATTGCTCAATAAATCTCAAACTTTTGCTTGTTAACCCATCCCACACTGATAAAATGTGTTCAGTAGTCCTTTCTGTATCATTTGAAACCATAAAATCACCCAAAATTTGTTGACCCGAAATCTGAAAGTTTTGTGAAGCCGGCATCACAGATTTTGGGGATTTTGGACCAAAACTCCAAACTTATAAAATGCTCAATAAATCTCAAACTTTAGCTCGTTTGGCTATCCCACACTGACAAAATGTGATTAGTAGTCCTTTCTGTATCATTTGAAACCATAAAATCACCAAAAATTTGTTGACCCGAAATCTGAAAATTTTGTGATGCCGACATCACTGATTTTTTAAATTTTGGCCCAAAAACCCAAACCTCCAAAATGCTCAATAAATCTCAAACTTTTGCTTGATTACCCATCCCACACTGATGAAATGTGTTCAGTAGTCCTTTCTGTATCATTTGAAACAATAAAATCACCCAAAATTTGTTGACCCGAAATCTGAAAATTTTGTGATGCCGGCATCACAGATTTTTCATAATTTTGGCCCTAAAACCCAAACTTAAAAAATGCTCAATAAATCTCAAACTTTTGCTCGATTAGCTATCCCACACTGATAAAATGTGTTCGGTAGTCCTTTCTGTATCATTTGAAACCATAAAATCACCCAAAATTTGTTGACCCGAAATCTGAAATTTTTGTGATGCCGGCATCACAGATTTTTTATAATTTTGGCCCTAAAACCCAAATTAAAAAATGCTCAATAAATCTCAAACTTTTGCTCGATTAGCTATCCCACACTGATAAAATGTGTTCAGTAGTCCTTTCTGTATCATTTGAAACCATAAAATCACTGAAAATTTGTTGACCCGAAATCTGAAAATTTTGTGATGCCGGCAAAACAGATTTTTTAAATTTTGGCCCAAAAACCCAAACCTCCAAAATGCTCAATAAATCTCAAACTTTTGCTCGATTACCCATCCCACACTGATGAAATGTGTTCAGTAGTCCTTTCTGTATCATTTGAAACCATAAAATCACCCAAAATTTGTTGACCCGAAATCTGAAAATTTTGTGATGCCGGCATCACAGATTTTTTTATAATTTTGGCCCAAAAACCCAAACTTACAAAATGCTCAATAAATCCCAAAGTTTTGCTTGTTAACCCATCCCACACTGATAAAATGTGTTCAGTAGTCCTTTCTGTATCATTTGAAACCCTAAAATCACTGAAAATTTGTTGACCCGAAATCTGAAAAGTTTGTGATGCCGGCATCACAGATTTTTTATAATTTTGGCCCTAAAACCCAAACTTACAAAATGCTCAATTAATCTCAAACTTTTGCTTGATTAGCTATCCCACACTGATAAAATGTGTTCAGTAGTCCTTTCTTTATCATATGAAACCATAAAATCACCCAAAATTTGTTGACCCGAAATCTGAAAATTTTGTGATGCCGGCATCACAGATTTTTTATAATTTTGGCCCTAAAACCCAAACTTAAAAAATGCTCAATAAATCTCAAACTTTTGCTCGATTAGCTATCCCACACTGAAAAAATGTGTTCAGTAGTCCTTTCTGTATCATTTGAAACCATAAAATCACTGAAAATTTGTTGACCCGAAATCTGAAAATTTTGTGATGCCGGCATCACAGATTTTTTAAATTTTGGCCCAAAAACCCAAACCTCCAAAATGCTCAATAAATCTCAAACTTTTGCTTGATTACCCATCCCACACTGATGAAATGTGTTCAGTAGTCCTTTCTGTATTATTTGAAACCATAAAATCACCCAAAATTTGTTGACCCGAAATCTGAAAATTTTGTGATGCCGGCATCACAGATTTTTTTATTATTTTTGCCCCAAAACCCAAATTTACAAAATGCTCAATAAATCTCAAACTTTTGCTTGTTAACCCATCCCACACTGATAAAATGTGTTCAGTAGTCCTTTCTGTATCATTTGAAACCATAAAATCACTGAAAATTTGTTGACCTGAAATCTGAAAATTTTGTGATGCCGGCATCAGAGATTTTTTAAATTTTGGCCCAAAATCCCAAACCTCCAAAATGCTCAATAAATCTCAAACTTTTGCTCGATTACCCATCCCACACTGATGAAATGTGTTCAGTAGTCCTTTCTGTATCATTTGAAACCATAAAATCACCCAAAATTTGATGACCCGAAATCTGAAAATTTTGTGATGCCGGCATCACAGATTTTTTTATAATTTTTGCCCAAAAACCCAAACTTACAAAATGCTCAATAAATCTCAAACTTTTGCTTGTTAACCCATCCCACACTGATAAAATGTGTTCAGTAGTCCTTTCTGTATCATTTGAAACCATAAAATCACCCAAAATTTGTTGACCCGAAATCTGAAAATTTTGTGATGCCGGCATCACAGATTTTTTAAATTTTGGCCCAAAAACCCAAACCTCCAAAATGCTCAATAAATCTCAAACTTTTGCTTGATTACCCATCCCACACTGATGAAATGTGTTCAGTAGTCCTTTCTGTATCATTTGAAACCATAAAATCACCCAAAATTTGTTGACCCGAAATCTGAAAATTTTGTGATGCCGGCATCACAGATTTTTTTATAATTCTTGCCCAAAAACCCAAACTTACAAAATGCTCAAGAAATTTTAAACTTTTGCTTGTTAACCCATCCCACACTGATAAAATGTGTTCAGTAGTCCTTTCTGTATCATTTGAAACCATAAAATCACCCAAAATTTGTTGACCCGAAATCTGAAAATTTTGTGATGCCGCCATCACAGATTTTTTAAATTTTGGCCCAAAAACCCAAACCTCCAAAATGCTCAATAAATCTCAAACTTTTGCTCGATTACCCATCCCACACTGATGAAATGTGTTCAGTAGTCCTTTCTGTATCATTTGAAACCATAAAATCACTGAAAATTTGTTGACCCGAAATCTGAAAATTTTGTGATGCCGGCATCACAGATTTTTTAAATTTTGGCCCAAAAACCCAAACCTCCAAAATGCTCAATAAATCTCAAACTTTTGCTCGATTACCCATCCCACACTGATGAAATGTGTTCAGTAGTCCTTTCTGTATTATTTGAAACCATAAAATCACCCAAAATTTGTTGACCCGAAATCTGAAAATTTTGTGATGCCGGCGTCACAGATTTTTTTATTATTTTTGCCCAAAAACCCAAACTTACAAAATGCTCAATAAATCCCAAAGTTTTGCTTGTTAACCCATCCCACACTGATAAAATGTGTTCAGTAGTCCTTTCTGTATCATTTGAAACCATAAAATCACCCAAAATTTGTTGACTCGAAATCTGATATTTTGTGATGCCGGCATCACAGATTTTTTTTATAATTTTGGCCCAAAACCCCAAACTTACAAAATGCTCAATAAATCTCAAACTTTTGCTCGATTAGCTATCCCACACTGATAAAATGTGTTCAGTAGTCCTTTCTGTATCATTTGAAACCATAAAATCACCCAAAATTTGTTGACCCGAAATCTGAAATTTTTGTGATGCCGGCATCACAGATTTTTTTAATAATTTTTGCCCAAAAACCCAAACTTACAAATTGCTCAATAAATCTCAAACTTTTGCTTGTTAACCCATCCCACACTGATAAAATGTGTTCAGTAGTCCTTTCTGTATCATTTGAAACCATAAAATCACTGAAAATTTGTTGACCCGAAATCTGAAAATTTTGTGATGCCGGCATCACAGATTTTTATAATTTTGGCCCTAAAACCCAAACTTACAAAATGCTCAATTAATCTCAAACTTTTGCTTGATTAGCTATCCCACACTGATAAAATGTGTTCAGTAGTCCTTTCTTTATCATATGAAACCATAAAATCACCCAAAATTTGTTGACCCGAAATCTGAAAATTTTGTGATGCCGGCATCACAGATTTTTTATAATTTTGGCCCTAAAACCCAAACTTAAAAAATGCTCAATAAATCTCAAACTTTTGCTCGATTAGCTATCCCACACTGATAAAATGTGTTCAGTAGTCCTTTCTGTATCATTTGAAACCATAAAATCACTGAAAATTTGTTGACCCGAAATCTGAAAATTTTGTGATGCCGGCATCACAGATTTTTTAAATTTTGGCCCAAAAACCCAAACCTCCAAAATGCTCAATAAATCTCAAACTTTTGCTTGATTACCCATCCCACACTGATGAAATGTGTTCAGTAGTCCTTTCTGTATTATTTGAAACCATAAAATCACCCAAAATTTGTTGACCCGAAATCTGAAAATTTTGTGATGCCGGCATCACAGATTTTTTTATTATTTTTGCCCCAAAACCCAAACTTACAAAATGCTCAATAAATCTCAAACTTTTGCTTGTTAACCCATCCCACACTGATAAAATGTGTTCAGTAGTCCTTTCTGTATCATTTGAAACCATAAAATCACTGAAAATTTGTTGACCCGAAATCTGAAAATTTTGTGATGCCGGCATCAGAGATTTTTTAAATTTTGGCCCAAAATCCCAAACCTCCAAAATGCTCAATAAATCTCAAACTTTTGCTCGATTACCCATCCCACACTGATGAAATGTGTTCAGTAGTCCTTTCTGTATCATTTGAAACCATAAAATCACCCAAAATTTGATGACCCGAAATCTGAAAATTTTGTGATGCCGGCATCACAGATTTTTTTATAATTTTGGCCCAAAAACCCAAACTTACAAAATGCTCAATAAATCTCAAACTTTTGCTTGTTAACCCATCCCACACTGATAAAATGTGTTCAGTAGTCCTTTCTGTATCATTTGAAACCATAAAATCACCCAAAATTTGTTGACCCGAAATCTGAAAATTTTGTGATGCCGGCATCACAGATTTTTTAAATTTTGGCCCAAAAACCCAAACCTCCAAAATGCTCAATAAATCTCAAACTTTTGCTTGATTACCCATCCCACACTGATGAAATGTGTTCAGTAGTCCTTTCTGTATCATTTGAAACCATAAAATCACCCAAAATTTGTTGACCCGAAATCTGAAAATTTTGTGATGCCGGCATCACAGATTTTTTTATAATTTTTGCCCAAAAACCCAAACTTACAAAATGCTCAAGAAATTTTAAACTTTTGCTTGTTAACCCATCCCACACTGATAAAATGTGTTCAGTAGTCCTTTCTGTATCATTTGAAACCATAAAATCACTGAAAATTTGTTGACCCGAAATCTGAAAATTTTGTGATGCCGCCATCACAGATTTTTTAAATTTTGGCCCAAAAACCCAAACCTCCAAAATGCTCAATAAATCTCAAACTTTTGCTCGATTACCCATCCCACACTGATGAAATGTGTTCAGTAGTCCTTTCTGTATCATTTGAAACCATAAAATCACCCAAAATTTGTTGACCCGAAATCTGAAAATTTTGTGATGCCGGCATCACAGATTTTTTAAATTTTGGCCCAAAAACCCAAACCTCCAAAATGCTCAATAAATCTCAAACTTTTGCTCGATTACCCATCCCACACTGATGAAATGTGTTCAGTAGTCCTTTCTGTATTATTTGAAACCATAAAATCACCCAAAATTTGTTGACCCGAAATCTGAAAATTTTGTGATGCCGGCGTCACAGATTTTTTTATTATTTTTGCCCAAAAACCCAAACTTACAAAATGCTCAATAAATCCCAAAGTTTTGCTTGTTAACCCATCCCACACTGATAAAATGTGTTCAGTAGTCCTTTCTGTATCATTTGAAACCATAAAATCACCCAAAATTTGTTGACTCGAAATCTGATATTTTATCGATGCCGGCATCACAGATTTTTTTTATAATTTTGGCCCAAAACCCCAAACTTACAAAATGCTCAATAAATCTCAAACTTTTGCTCGATTAGCTATCCCACACTGATAAAATGTGTTCAGTAGTCCTTTCTGTATCATTTGAAACCATAAAATCACCCAAAATTTGTTGACCCGAAATCTGAAATTTTTGTGATGCCGGCATCACAGATTTTTTTTATAATTTTTGCCCAAAAACCCAAACTTACAAATTGCTCAATAAATCTCAAACTTTTGCTTGTTAACCCATCCCACACTGATAAAATGTGTTCAGTAGTCCTTTCTGTATCATTTGAAACCATAAAATCACTGAAAATTTGTTGACCCGAAATCTGAAAATTTTGTGATGCCGGCATCACAGATTTTTTAAATTTTGGTCCAAAAACCCAAACCTCCAAAATGCTCAATAAATCTCAAACTTTTGCTCGATTACCCATCCCACACTGATGAAATGTGTTCAGTAGTCCTTTCTGTATCATTTGAAACCATAAAATCACCCAAAATTTGATGACCCGAAATCTGAAATTTTTGTGATGCCGGCATCACAGATTTTTCATAATTTTGGCCCTAAAACCCAAACTTAAAAAATGCTCAATAAATCTCAAACTTTTGCTCGATTAGCTATCCCACACTGATAAAATGTGTTCAGTAGTTCTTTCTGTATCATTTGAAACCATAAAATCACCCAAAATTTGTTGACCCGAAATCTGAAATTTTTGTGATGCCGGCATCACAGATTTTTTTATATTTTTTGCCCAAAAACTCAAACTTACAAAATGCTCAATAAATCTCAAACTTTTGCTTGTTAACCCATCCCACACTGATAAAATGTGTTCAGTAGTCCTTTCTGTATCATTTAAAACCATAAAATCACTGAAAATTTGTTGACCCGAAATCTGAAATTTTTGTGATGCCGGCATCACAGATTTTTTAAATTTTGGTCCAAAAACCCAAACCTCCAAAATGCTCAATAAATCTCAAACTTTTGCTTGTTAACCCATCCCACACTGATAAAATGTGTTCAGTAGTCCTTTCTGTATCATTTGAAACCATAAAATCACCCAAAATTTGTTGACCCGAACTCTGAAAATTTTGTGATGCCGGCATCACAGATTTTTCATAAACTTGGCCCTAAAACCCAAACTTAAAAAATGCTCAATAAATCTCAAACTTTTGCTCGATTAGCTATCCCACACTGATAAAATGTGTTCAGTAGTTCTTTCTGTATCATTTGAAACCATAAAATCACCCAAAATTTGTTAACCCGAAATCTGAAATTTTTGTGATGCCGGCATCACAGATTTTTTTATATTTTTTGCCCAAAAACTCAAACTTACAAAATGCTCAATAAATCTCAAACTTTTGCTTGTTAACCCATCCCACACTGATAAAATGTGTTCAGTAGTCCTTTCTGTATCATTTGAAACCATAAAAGCACTGAAAATTTGTTGACCCGAAATCTGAAAATTTTGTGATGCCGGCATCACAGATTTTTTAAATTTTGGCCCAAAAACCCAAACCTCCAAAATGCTCAATAAATCTCAAACTTTTGCTTGTTAACCCATCCCACACTGATAAAATGTGTTCAGTAGTCCTTTCTGTATCATTTGAAACCATAAAATCACTGAAAATTTGTTGACCCGAAATCTGAAAATTTTGTGATGCCGGCATCACAGATTTTTTAAATTTTGGCCCAAAAACCCAAACTTACAAAATGCTCAATAAATCTCAAACTTTTGCTTGTTAACCCATCCCACACTGATAAAATGTGTTCAGTAGTCCTTTCTGTATCATTTGAAACCATAAAATCACCCAAAATTTGTTGACCCGAAATCTGAAAATTTTGTGATGCCGGCATCACAGATTTTTTAAATTTTGGCCCAAAAACCCAAACGTCCAAAATGCTCAATAAATCTCAAACTTTTGCTCGATTACCCATCCCACACTGATGAAATGTGTTCAGTAGTCCTTTCTGTATCATTTGAAACCATAAAATCACCCAAAATTTGTTGACCCGAAATCTGAAAATTTTGTGATGCCGGCATCACAGATTTTTTTTATAATTTTTGCCCAAAAACCCAAACTTACAAATTGCTCAATAAATCTCAAACTTTTGCTTGTTAACCCATCCCACACTGATAAAATGTGTTCAGTAGTCCTTTCTGTATCATTTGAAACTATAAAATCACTGAAAATTTGTTGACCCGAAATCTGAAAATTTTGTGATGCCGGCATCACAGATTTTTTAAATTTTGGTCCAAAAACCCAAACCTCCAAAATGCTCAATAAATCTCAAACTTTTGCTCGATTACCCATCCCACACTGATGAAATGTGTTCAGTAGTCCTTTCTGTATCATTTGAAACCATAAAATCACCCAAAATTTGTTGACCCGAAATCTGAAATTTTTGTGATGCCGGCATCACAGATTTTTTTTATAATTTTTGCCCAAAAACCCAAACTTACAAATTGCTCAATAAATCTCAAACTTTTGCTTGTTAACCCATCCCACACTGATAAAATGTGTTCAGTAGTCCTTTCTGTATCATTTGAAACCCTAAAATCACTGAAAATTTGTTGACCCGAAATATGAAAATTTTGTGATGCCGGCATCACAGATTTTTTATAATTTTGGCCCTAAAACCCAAACTTACAAAATGCTCAATTAATCTCAAACTTTTGCTTGATTAGCTATCCCACACTGATAAAATGTGTTCAGTAGTCCTTTCTTTATCATATGAAACCATAAAATCACCCAAAATTTGTTGACCCGAAATCTGAAAATTTTGTGATGCCGGCATCACAGATTTTTTATAATTTTGGCCCTAAAACCCAAACTTAAAAAATGCTCAATAAATCTCAAACTTTTGCTCGATTAGCTATCCCACACTGATAAAATGTGTTCAGTAGTCCTTTCTGTATCATTTGAAACCATAAAATCACTGAAAATTTGTTGACCCGAAATCTGAAAATTTTGTGATGCCGGCATCACAGATTTTTTAAATTTTGGCCCAAAAACCCAAACCTCCAAAATGCTCAATAAATCTCAAACTTTTGCTTGATTACCCATCCCACACTGATGAAATGTGTTCAGTAGTCCTTTCTGTATTATTTGAAACCATAAAATCACCCAAAATTTGTTGACCCGAAATCTGAAAATTTTGTGATGCCGGCATCACAGATTTTTTATAATTTTGGCCCAAAAACCCAATTTTACAAAATGCTCAAGAAATTTTAAACTTTTGCTTGTTAACCCATCCCACACTGATAAAATGTGTTCAGTAGTCCTTTCTGTATCATTTGAAACCATAAAATCACTGAGATTTTTTTATTATTTTTGCCCCAAAACCCAAACTTACAAAATGCTCAATAAATCTCAAACTTTTGCTTGTTAACCCATCCCACACTGATAAAATGTGTTCAGTAGTCCTTTCTGTATCATTTGAAACCATAAAATCACTGAAAATTTGTTGACCCGAAATCTGAAAATTTTGTGATGCCGGCATCAGAGATTTTTTAAATTTTGGCCCAAAATCCCAAACCTCCAAAATGCTCAATAAATCTCAAACTTTTGCTCGATTACCCATCCCACACTGATGAAATGTGTTCAGTAGTCCTTTCTGTATCATTTGAAACCATAAAATCACCCAAAATTTGTTGACCCGAAATCTGAAAATTTTGTGATGCCGGCATCACAGATTTTTTTTATAATTTTTGCCCAAAAACCCAAACTTACAAATTGCTCAATAAATCTCAAACTTTTGCTTGTTAACCCATCCCACACTGATAAAATGTGTTCAGTAGTCCTTTCTGTATCATTTGAAACTATAAAATCACTGAAAATTTGTTGACCCGAAATCTGAAAATTTTGTGATGCCGGCATCACAGATTTTTTAAATTTTGGTCCAAAAACCCAAACCTCCAAAATGCTCAATAAATCTCAAACTTTTGCTCGATTACCCATCCCACACTGATGAAATGTGTTCAGTAGTCCTTTCTGTATCATTTGAAACCATAAAATCACCCAAAATTTGTTGACCCGAAATCTGAAATTTTTGTGATGCCGGCATCACAGATTTTTTTTATAATTTTTGCCCAAAAACCCAAACTTACAAATTGCTCAATAAATCTCAAACTTTTGCTTGTTAACCCATCCCACACTGATAAAATGTGTTCAGTAGTCCTTTCTGTATCATTTGAAACCCTAAAATCACTGAAAATTTGTTGACCCGAAATATGAAAATTTTGTGATGCCGGCATCACAGATTTTTTATAATTTTGGCCCTAAAACCCAAACTTACAAAATGCTCAATTAATCTCAAACTTTTGCTTGATTAGCTATCCCACACTGATAAAATGTGTTCAGTAGTCCTTTCTTTATCATATGAAACCATAAAATCACCCAAAATTTGTTGACCCGAAATCTGAAAATTTTGTGATGCCGGCATCACAGATTTTTTATAATTTTGGCCCTAAAACCCAAACTTAAAAAATGCTCAATAAATCTCAAACTTTTGCTCGATTAGCTATCCCACACTGATAAAATGTGTTCAGTAGTCCTTTCTGTATCATTTGAAACCATAAAATCACTGAAAATTTGTTGACCCGAAATCTGAAAATTTTGTGATGCCGGCATCACAGATTTTTTAAATTTTGGCCCAAAAACCCAAACCTCCAAAATGCTCAATAAATCTCAAACTTTTGCTTGATTACCCATCCCACACTGATGAAATGTGTTCAGTAGTCCTTTCTGTATTATTTGAAACCATAAAATCACCCAAAATTTGTTGACCCGAAATCTGAAAATTTTGTGATGCCGGCATCACAGATTTTTTATAATTTTGGCCCAAAAACCCAATTTTACAAAATGCTCAAGAAATTTTAAACTTTTGCTTGTTAACCCATCCCACACTGATAAAATGTGTTCAGTAGTCCTTTCTGTATCATTTGAAACCATAAAATCACTGAGATTTTTTTATTATTTTTGCCCCAAAACCCAAACTTACAAAATGCTCAATAAATCTCAAACTTTTGCTTGTTAACCCATCCCACACTGATAAAATGTGTTCAGTAGTCCTTTCTGTATCATTTGAAACCATAAAATCACTGAAAATTTGTTGACCCGAAATCTGAAAATTTTGTGATGCCGGCATCAGAGATTTTTTAAATTTTGGCCCAAAATCCCAAACCTCCAAAATGCTCAATAAATCTCAAACTTTTGCTCGATTACCCATCCCACACTGATGAAATGTGTTCAGTAGTCCTTTCTGTATCATTTGAAACCATAAAATCACCCAAAATTTGATGACCCGAAATCTGAAAATTTTGTGATGCCGGCATCACAGATTTTTTTATAATTTTTGCCCAAAAACCCAAACTTACAAAATGCTCAATAAATCTCAAACTTTTGCTTGTTAACCCATCCCACACTGATAAAATGTGTTCAGTAGTCCTTTCTGTATCATTTGAAACCATAAAATCACCCAAAATTTGTTGACCCGAAATCTGAAAATTTTGTGATGCCGGCATCACAGATTTTTTAAATTTTGGCCCAAAAACCCAAACCTCCAAAATGCTCAATAAATCTCAAACTTTTGCTTGATTACCCATCCCACACTGATGAAATGTGTTCAGTAGTCCTTTCTGTATCATTTGAAACCATAAAATCACCCAAAATTTGTTGACCCGAAATCTGAAAATTTTGTGATGCCGGCATCACAGATTTTTTTATAATTTTGGCCCAAAAACCCAATTTTACAAAATGCTCAAGAAATTTTAAACTTTTGCTTGTTAACCCATCCCACACTGATAAAATGTGTTCAGTAGTCCTTTCTGTATCATTTGAAACCATAAAATCACTGAAAATTTGTTGACCCGAAATCTGAAAATTTTGTGATGCCGCCATCACAGATTTTTTAAATTTTGGCCCAAAAACCCAAACCTCCAAAATGCTCAATAAATCTCAAACTTTTGCTCGATTACCCATCCCACACTGATGAAATGTGTTCAGTAGTCCTTTCTGTATTATTTGAAACCATAAAATCACCCAAAATTTGTTGACCCGAAATCTGAAAATTTTGTGATGCCGGCGTCACAGATTTTTTTATTATTTTTGCCCAAAAACCCAAACTTACAAAATGCTCAATAAATCCCAAAGTTTTGCTTGTTAACCCATCCCACACTGATAAAATGTGTTCAGTAGTCCTTTCTGTATCATTTGAAACCATAAAATCACCCAAAATTTGTTGACTCGAAATCTGATATTTTGTGATGCCGGCATCACAGATTTTTTTTATAATTTTGGCCCAAAAACCCAAACTTACAAAATGCTCAATAAATCTCAAACTTTTGCTTGTTAACCCATCCCACACTGATAAAATGTGTTCAGTAGTCCTTTCTGTATCATTTGAAACCATAAAATCACTGAAAATTTGTTGACCCGAAATCTGAAAATTTTGTGATGCCGGCATCACAGATTTTTTAAATTTTGGCCCAAAAATCCAAACCTCCAAAATGCTCAATAAATCTCAAACTTTTGCTCGATTACCCATCCCACACTGATGAAATGTGTTCAGTAGTCCTTTCTGTATCATTTGAAACCATAAAATCACCCAAAATTTGTTGACCCGAAATCTGAAAATTTTGTGATGCCGGCATCACAGAATTTTTTATAATTTTGGCCCAAAAACCCAAACTTACAAAATGCTCAATAAATCTCAAACTTTTGCTTGTTAACCCATCCCACACTGATAAAATGTGTTCAGTAGTCCTTTCTGTATCATTTGAAACCATAAAATCACCCAAAATTTGTTGACCCGAACTCTGAAAATTTTGTGATGCCGGCATCACAGATTTTTCATAAATTTGGCCCTAAAACCCAAACTTAAAAAATGCTCAATAAATCTCAAACTTTTGCTCGATTAGCTATCCCACACTGATAAAATGTGTTCAGTAGTTCTTTCTGTATCATTTGAAACCATAAAATCACCCAAAATTTGTTAACCCGAAATCTGAAATTTTTGTGATGCCGGCATCACAGATTTTTTTATATTTTTTGCCCAAAAACTCAAACTTACAAAATGCTCAATAAATCTCAAACTTTTGCTTGTTAACCCATCCCACTCTGATAAAATGTGTTCAGTAGTCCTTTCTGTATCATTTGAAACCATAAAATCACTGCAAATTTGTTGACCCGAAATCTGAAAATTTTGTGATGCCGGCATCAGAGATTTTTTAAATTTTGGCCCAAAAACCCAAACCTCCAAAATGCTCAATAAATCTCAAACTTTTGCTTGTTAACCCATCCCACACTGATAAAATGTGTTCAGTAGTCCTTTCTGTATCATTTGAAACCATAAAATCACCCAAAATTTGTTGACCCGAAATCTGAAAATTTTGTGATGCCGGCATCACAGATTTTTTAAATTTTGGCCCAAAAACCCAAACTTAAAAAATGCTCAATAAATCTCAAACTTTTGCTCGATTAGGTATCCCACACTGATAAAATGTGTTCAGTAGTTCTTTCTGTATCATTTGAAACCATAAAATCACCCAAAATTTGTTAACCCGAAATCTGAAATTTTTGTGATGCCGGCATCACAGATTTTTTTATATTTTTTGCCCAAAAACTCAAACTTACAAAATGCTCAATAAATCTCAAACTTTTGCTTGTTAACCCATCCCACACTGATAAAATGTGTTCAGTAGTCCTTTCTGTATCATTTGAAACCATAAAATCACTGAAAATTTGTTGACTCGAAATCTGAAAATTTTGTGATGCCGGCATCAGAGATTTTTTAAATTTTGGCCCAAAAACCCAAACCTCCAAAATGCTCAATAAATCTCAAACTTTTGCTTGTTAACCCATCCCACACTGATAAAATGTGTTCAGTAGTCCTTTCTGTATCATTTGAAACCATAAAATCACTGAAAATTTGTTGACCCGAAATCTGAAAATTTTGTGATGCCGGCATCACAGATTTTTTAAATTTTGGCCCCAAAACCCAAACTTACAAAATGCTCAATAAATCTCAAACTTTTGCTTGTTAACCCATCCCACACTGATAAAATGTGTTCAGTAGTCCTTTCTGTATCATTTGAAACCATAAAATCACCCAAAATTTGTTGACCCGAAATCTGAAAATTTTGTGATGCCGGCATCACAGATTTTTTAAATTTTGGCCCAAAAACCCAAACGTCCAAAATGCTCAATAAATCTCAAACTTTTGCTCGATTACCCATCCCACACTGATGAAATGTGTTCAGTAGTCCTTTCTGTATCATTTGAAACCAAAAAATCACCCAAAATTTGTTGACCCGAAATCTGAAAATTGTGTGATGCCGGCATCACAGATTTTTTTATAATTTTGGCCCAAAAACCCAAACTTACAAAATGCTCAATAAATCTCAAACTTTTGCTTGTTAACCCATCCCACACTGATAAAATGTGTTCAGTAGTCCTTTCTGTATCATTTGAAACCATAAAATCACTGAAAATTTGTTGACCCGAAATCTGAAAATTTTGTGATGCCGGCATCACAGATTTTTTAAATTTTGGCCCAAAAATCCAAACCTCCAAAATGCTCAATAAATCTCAAACTTTTGCTCGATTACCCATCCCACACTGATGAAATGTGTTCAGTAGTCCTTTCTGTATCATTTGAAACCATAAAATCACCCAAAATTTGTTGACCCGAAATCTGAAAATTTTGTGATGCCGGCATCACAAATTTTTTTATAATTTTGGCCCAAAAACCCAAACTTACAAAATGCTCAATAAATCTCAAACTTTTGCTTGTTAACCCATCCCACACTGATAAAATGTGTTCAGTAGTCCTTTCTGTATCATTTGAAACCATAAAATCACCCAAAATTTGTTGACCCGAACTCTGAAAATTTTGTGATGCCGGCATCACAGATTTTTCATAAATTTGGCCCTAAAACCCAAACTTAAAAAATGCTCAATAAATCTCAAACTTTTGCTCGATTAGCTATCCCACACTGATAAAATGTGTTCAGTAGTTCTTTCTGTATCATTTTAAACCATAAAATCACCCAAAATTTGTTAACCCGAAATCTGAAATTTTTGTGATGCCGGCATCACAGATTTTTTTATATTTTTTGCCCAAAAACTCAAACTTACAAAATGCTCAATAAATCTCAAACTTTTGCTTGTTAACCCATCCCACACTGATAAAATGTGTTCAGTAGTCCTTTCTGTATCATTTGAAACCATAAAATCACTGCAAATTTGTTGACCCGAAATCTGAAAATTTTGTGATGCCGGCATCAGAGATTTTTTAAATTTTGGCCCAAAAACCCAAACCTCCAAAATGCTCAATAAATCTCAAACTTTTGCTTGTTAACCCATCCCACACTGATAAAATGTGTTCAGTAGTCCTTTCTGTATCATTTGAAACCATAAAATCACTGAAAATTTGTTGACCCGAAATCTGAAAATTTTGTGATGCCGGCATCACAGATTTTTTTATAATTTTTGCCCAAAAACCCAAACTTACAAAATGCTCAATAAATCTCAAACTTTTGCTTGTTAACCCATCCCACACTGATAAAATGTGTTCAGTAGTCCTTTCTGTATCATTTGAAACCATAAAATCACTGAAAATTTGTTGACCCGAAATCAGAAAATTTTGTGATGCCGGCATCAGAGATTTTTTAAATTTTGGCCCAAAAACCCAAACTTACAAAATGCTCAATAAATCTCAAACTTTTGCTTGTTAACCCATCCCACACTGATAAAATGTGTTCAGTAGTCCTTTCTGTATCATTTCAAACCATAAAATCACTGAAAATTTGTTGACCCGAAATCTGAAAATTTTGTGATGCCGGCATCACAGATTTTTTAAATTTTGGCCCAAAAACCCAAACCTCCAAAATGCTCAATAAATCTCAAACTTTTGCTCGATTACCCATCCCACACTGATGAAATGTGTTCAGTAGTCCTTTCTGTATCATTTGAAACCATAAAATCACCAAAAATTTGATGACCCGAAATCTGAAAATTTTGTGATGCCGGCATCACAGATTTTTTTATATTTTTGGCCCAAAAACCCAAACTTACAAAATGCTCAATAAATCTCAAACTTTTGCTTGTTAACCCATCCCACACTGATAAAATGTGTTCAGTAGTCCTTTCTGTATCATTTCAAACCATAAAATCACTGAAAATTTGTTGACCCGAAATCTGAAAATTTTGTGATGCCGGCATCACAGATTTTTAAAATTTTGGCCCAAATACCCAAACTTCCAAAATGCTCAATAAATCTCAAACTTTTGCTTGATTACCCATCCCACACTGATGAAATGTGTTCAGTAGTCCTTTCTGTATCATTTGAAACCATAAAATCACTGAAAATTTGTTGACCCGAAATCTGAAAATTTTGTGATGCCGGCATCACAGATTTTTTAAATTTTGGCCCAAAAACCCAAACTTACAAAATGCTCAATAAATCTCAAACTTTTGCTTGTTAACCCATCCCACACTGATGAAATGTGTTCAGTAGTCCTTTCTGTATTATTTGAAACCATAAAATCACCCAAAATTTGTTGACCCGAAATCTGAAAATTTTGTGATGCCGGCATCACAGATTTTTTTATAATTTTGGCCCAAAAACCCAAACTTACAAAATGCTCAATAAATCTCAAACTTTTGCTTGTTAACCCATCCCACACTGATAAAATGTGTTCAGTAGTCCTTTCTGTATCATTTCAAACCATAAAATCACTGAAAATTTGTTGACCCGAAATCTGAAAATTTTGTGATGCCGGCATCACAGATTTTTTAAATTTTGGCCCAAAAACCCAAACCTCCAAAATGCTCAATAAATCTCAAACTTTTGCTTGATTACCCATCCCACACTGATGAAATGTGTTCAGTAGTCCTTTCTGTATCATTTGAAACCATAAAATCACCCAAAATTTGTTGACCCGAAATCTGAAAATTTTGTGATGCCGGCATCACAGATTTTTTTTATAATTTTGGCCCAAAAACCCAAACTTACAAAATGCTCAATAAATCTCAAACTTTTGCTTGTTAACCCATCCCACACTGATAAAATGTGTTCAGTAGTCCTTTCTGTATCATTTGAAACCATAAAATCACTGCAAATTTGTTGACCCGAAATCTGAAAATTTTGTGATGCCGGCATCACAGATTTTTTAAATTTTGGCCCAAAAACCCAAACCTCCAAAATGCTCAATAAATCTCAAACTTTTGCTCGATTACCCATCCCACACTGATGAAATGTGTTCAGTAGTCCTTTCTGTATCATTTGAAACCATAAAATCACCCAAAATTTGATGACCCGAAATCTGAAAATTTTGTGATGCCGGCATCACAGATTTTTTTATATTTTTGGCCCAAAAACCCAAACTTACAAAATGCTCAATAAATCTCAAACTTTTGCTTGTTAACCCATCCCACACTGATAAAATGTGTTCAGTAGTCCTTTCTGTATCATTTGAAACCATAAAATCACTGAAAATTTGTTGACCCGAAATCTGAAATTTTTGTGATGCCGGCATCAGAGATTTTTTAAATTTTGGCCCAAATACCCAAACCTCCAAAATGCTCAATAAATCTCAAACTTTTGCTTGACTACCCATCCCACACTGATGAAATGTGTTCAGTAGTCCTTTCTGTATCATTTGAAACCATAAAATCACCCAAAATTTGTTGACCCGAAATCTGAAAATTTTGTGATGCCGGCATCACAGATTTTTTTATAATTTTGGCCCAAAAACCCAAACTTACAAAATGCTCAATAAATCTCAAACTTTTGCTTGTTAACCCATGTCACACTGATAAAATGTGTTCAGTAGTCCTTTCTGTATCATTTGAAACCATAAAATCACTGAAAATTTGTTGACCCGAAATCTGAAAATTTTGTGATGCCGGCATCACAGATTTTTTAAATTTTGGCCCAAAAACCCAAACCTCCAAAATGCTCAATAAATCTCAAACTTTTGCTCGATTACCCATCCCACACTGATGAAATGTGTTCAGTAGTCCTTTCTGTATCATTTGAAACCATAAAATCACCCAAAATTTGATGACCCGAAATCTGAAAATTTTGTGATGCCGGCATCACAGATTTTTTTTTATAATTTTGGCCCAAAAACCCAAACTTACAAAATGCTCAATAAATCTCAAACTTTTGCTTGTTGACCCATCCCACACTGATAAAATGTGTTCAGTAGTCCTTTCTGTATCATTTGAAACCATAAAATCACTGAAAATTTGTTGACTCGAAATCTGAAAATTTTGTGATGCCGGCATCACAGATTTTTTAAATTTTGGCCCAAAAACCCAAACCTCCAAAATGCTCAATAAATCTCAAACTTTTGCTTGATTACCCATCCCACACTGATGAAATGTGTTCAGTAGTCCTTTCTGTATCATTTGAAACCATAAAATCACCCAAAATTTGTTGACCCGAAATCTGAAAATTTTGTGATGCCGGCATCACAGATTTTTTTATAATTTTGGCCCAAAAACCCAAACTTACAAAATGCTCAATAAATCTCAAACTTTTGCTTGTTAACCCATCCCACACTGATAAAATGTGTTCAGTAGTCCTTTCTGTATCATTTGAAACCATAAAATCACCCAAAATTTGTTGACCCGAAATCTGAAAATTTTGTGATGCCGGCATCACAGATTTTTTTTATAATTTTGGCCCAAAAACCCAAACTTACAAAATGCTCAATAAATCTCAAACTTTTGCTTGTTAACCCATCCCACACTGATAAAATGTGTTCAGTAGTCCTTTCTGTATCATTTGAAACCATAAAATCACTGCAAATTTGTTGACCCGAAATCTGAAAATTTTGTGATGCCGGCATCACAGATTTTTTAAATTTTGGCCCAAAAACCCAAACCTCCAAAATGCTCAATAAATCTCAAACTTTTGCTCGATTACCCATCCCACACTGATGAAATGTGTTCAGTAGTCCTTTCTGTATCATTTGAAACCATAAAATCACCCAAAATTTGTTGACCCGAAATCTGAAAATTTTGTGATGCCGGCATCACAGATTTTTTTATATTTTTGGCCCAAAAACCCAAACTTACAAAATGCTCAATAAATCTCAAACTTTTGCTTGTTAACCCATCCCACACTGATAAAATGTGTTCAGTAGTCCTTTCTGTATCATTTGAAACCATAAAATCACCCAAAATTTGTTGACCCGAAATCTGAAAATTTTGTGATGCCGGCATCACAGATTTTTTAAATTTTGGCCCAAAAACCCAAACCTCCAAAATGCTCAATAAATCTCAAACTTTTGCTTGATTACCCATCCCACACTGATGAAATGTGTTCAGTAGTCCTTTCTGTATCACTTGAAACCATAAAATCACCCAAAATTTGTTGACCCGAAATCTGAAAATTTTGTGATGCCGGCATCACAGATTTTTTTATAATTTTGGCCCAAAAACCCAAACTTACAAAATGCTCAATAAATCTCAAACTTTTGCTTGTTAACCCATCCCACACTGATAAAATGTGTTCAGTAGTCCTTTCTGTATCATTTGAAACCATAAAATCACTGAAAATTTGTTGACCCGAAATCTGAAAATTTTGTGATGCCGGCATCACAGATTTTTAAAATTTTGTCCCAAAAACCCAAACCTCCAAAATGCTCAATAAATCTCAAACTTTTGCTTGATTACCCATCCCACACTGATGAAATGTGTTCAGTAGTCCTTTCTGTATCATTTAAAACCATAAAATCACCCAAAATTTGTTGACCCGAAATCTGAAAATTTTGTGATGCCGGCATCTCAGATTTTTTTATAATTTTTGCCCAAAAACCCAAACTTACAAAATGCTCAATAAATCTCAAACTTTTGCTTGTTAACCCATCCCACTCTGATAAAATGTGTTCAGTAGTCCTTTCTGTATCATTTGAAACCATAAAATCACTGAAAATTTGTTGACCCGAAATCTGAAAATTTTGTGATGCCGGCATCACAGATTTTTTAAATTTTGGCCCAAAAACCCAAACCTCCAAAATGCTCAATAAATCTCAAACTTTTGCTCGATTACCCATCCCACACTGATGAAATGTGTTCAGTAGTCCTTTCTGTATTATTTGAAACCATAAAATCACCCAAAATTTGTTGACCCGAAATCTGAAAATTTTGTGATGCCGGCATCACAGATTTTTTATAATTTTGGCCCAAAAACCCAATTTTACAAAATGCTCAAGAAATTTTAAACTTTTGCTTGTTAACCCATCCCACACTGATAAAATGTGTTCAGTAGTCCTTTCTGTATCATTTGAAACCATAAAATCACTGAGATTTTTTTATTATTTTTGCCCCAAAACCCAAACTTACAAAATGCTCAATAAATCTCAAACTTTTGCTTGTTAACCCATCCCACACTGATAAAATGTGTTCAGTAGTCCTTTCTGTATCATTTGAAACCATAAAATCACTGAAAATTTGTTGACCCGAAATCTGAAAATTTTGTGATGCCGGCATCAGAGATTTTTTAAATTTTGGCCCAAAATCCCAAACCTCCAAAATGCTCAATAAATCTCAAACTTTTGCTCGATTACCCATCCCACACTGATGAAATGTGTTCAGTAGTCCTTTCTGTATCATTTGAAACCATAAAATCACCCAAAATTTGATGACCCGAAATCTGAAAATTTTGTGATGCCGGCATCACAGATTTTTTTATAATTTTTGCCCAAAAACCCAAACTTACAAAATGCTCAATAAATCTCAAACTTTTGCTTGTTAACCCATCCCACACTGATAAAATGTGTTCAGTAGTCCTTTCTGTATCATTTGAAACCATAAAATCACCCAAAATTTGTTGACCCGAAATCTGAAAATTTTGTGATGCCGGCATCACAGATTTTTTAAATTTTGGCCCAAAAACCCAAACCTCCAAAATGCTCAATAAATCTCAAACTTTTGCTTGATTACCCATCCCACACTGATGAAATGTGTTCAGTAGTCCTTTCTGTATCATTTGAAACCATAAAATCACCCAAAATTTGTTGACCCGAAATCTGAAAATTTTGTGATGCCGGCATCACAGATTTTTTTATAATTCTTGCCCAAAAACCCAAACTTACAAAATGCTCAAGAAATTTTAAACTTTTGCTTGTTAACCCATCCCACACTGATAAAATGTGTTCAGTAGTCCTTTCTGTATCATTTGAAACCATAAAATCACCCAAAATTTGTTGACCCGAAATCTGAAAATTTTGTGATGCCGCCATCACAGATTTTTTAAATTTTGGCCCAAAAACCCAAACCTCCAAAATGCTCAATAAATCTCAAACTTTTGCTCGATTACCCATCCCACACTGATGAAATGTGTTCAGTAGTCCTTTCTGTATCATTTGAAACCATAAAATCACTGAAAATTTGTTGACCCGAAATCTGAAAATTTTGTGATGCCGGCATCACAGATTTTTTAAATTTTGGCCCAAAAACCCAAACCTCCAAAATGCTCAATAAATCTCAAACTTTTGCTCGATTACCCATCCCACACTGATGAAATGTGTTCAGTAGTCCTTTCTGTATTATTTGAAACCATAAAATCACCCAAAATTTGTTGACCCGAAATCTGAAAATTTTGTGATGCCGGCGTCACAGATTTTTTTATTATTTTTGCCCAAAAACCCAAACTTACAAAATGCTCAATAAATCCCAAAGTTTTGCTTGTTAACCCATCCCACACTGATAAAATGTGTTCAGTAGTCCTTTCTGTATCATTTGAAACCATAAAATCACCCAAAATTTGTTGACTCGAAATCTGATATTTTGTGATGCCGGCATCACAGATTTTTTTTATAATTTTGGCCCAAAACCCCAAACTTACAAAATGCTCAATAAATCTCAAACTTTTGCTCGATTAGCTATCCCACACTGATAAAATGTGTTCAGTAGTCCTTTCTGTATCATTTGAAACCATAAAATCACCCAAAATTTGTTGACCCGAAATCTGAAATTTTTGTGATGCCGGCATCACAGATTTTTTTAATAATTTTTGCCCAAAAACCCAAACTTACAAATTGCTCAATAAATCTCAAACTTTTGCTTGTTAACCCATCCCACACTGATAAAATGTGTTCAGTAGTCCTTTCTGTATCATTTGAAACCATAAAATCACTGAAAATTTGTTGACCCGAAATCTGAAAATTTTGTGATGCCGGCATCACAGATTTTTATAATTTTGGCCCTAAAACCCAAACTTACAAAATGCTCAATTAATCTCAAACTTTTGCTTGATTAGCTATCCCACACTGATAAAATGTGTTCAGTAGTCCTTTCTTTATCATATGAAACCATAAAATCACCCAAAATTTGTTGACCCGAAATCTGAAAATTTTGTGATGCCGGCATCACAGATTTTTTATAATTTTGGCCCTAAAACCCAAACTTAAAAAATGCTCAATAAATCTCAAACTTTTGCTCGATTAGCTATCCCACACTGATAAAATGTGTTCAGTAGTCCTTTCTGTATCATTTGAAACCATAAAATCACTGAAAATTTGTTGACCCGAAATCTGAAAATTTTGTGATGCCGGCATCACAGATTTTTTAAATTTTGGCCCAAAAACCCAAACCTCCAAAATGCTCAATAAATCTCAAACTTTTGCTTGATTACCCATCCCACACTGATGAAATGTGTTCAGTAGTCCTTTCTGTATTATTTGAAACCATAAAATCACCCAAAATTTGTTGACCCGAAATCTGAAAATTTTGTGATGCCGGCATCACAGATTTTTTTATTATTTTTGCCCCAAAACCCAAACTTACAAAATGCTCAATAAATCTCAAACTTTTGCTTGTTAACCCATCCCACACTGATAAAATGTGTTCAGTAGTCCTTTCTGTATCATTTGAAACCATAAAATCACTGAAAATTTGTTGACCCGAAATCTGAAAATTTTGTGATGCCGGCATCAGAGATTTTTTAAATTTTGGCCCAAAATCCCAAACCTCCAAAATGCTCAATAAATCTCAAACTTTTGCTCGATTACCCATCCCACACTGATGAAATGTGTTCAGTAGTCCTTTCTGTATCATTTGAAACCATAAAATCACCCAAAATTTGATGACCCGAAATCTGAAAATTTTGTGATGCCGGCATCACAGATTTTTTTATAATTTTGGCCCAAAAACCCAAACTTACAAAATGCTCAATAAATCTCAAACTTTTGCTTGTTAACCCATCCCACACTGATAAAATGTGTTCAGTAGTCCTTTCTGTATCATTTGAAACCATAAAATCACCCAAAATTTGTTGACCCGAAATCTGAAAATTTTGTGATGCCGGCATCACAGATTTTTTAAATTTTGGCCCAAAAACCCAAACCTCCAAAATGCTCAATAAATCTCAAACTTTTGCTTGATTACCCATCCCACACTGATGAAATGTGTTCAGTAGTCCTTTCTGTATCATTTGAAACCATAAAATCACCCAAAATTTGTTGACCCGAAATCTGAAAATTTTGTGATGCCGGCATCACAGATTTTTTTATAATTTTTGCCCAAAAACCCAAACTTACAAAATGCTCAAGAAATTTTAAACTTTTGCTTGTTAACCCATCCCACACTGATAAAATGTGTTCAGTAGTCCTTTCTGTATCATTTGAAACCATAAAATCACTGAAAATTTGTTGACCCGAAATCTGAAAATTTTGTGATGCCGCCATCACAGATTTTTTAAATTTTGGCCCAAAAACCCAAACCTCCAAAATGCTCAATAAATCTCAAACTTTTGCTCGATTACCCATCCCACACTGATGAAATGTGTTCAGTAGTCCTTTCTGTATCATTTGAAACCATAAAATCACCCAAAATTTGTTGACCCGAAATCTGAAAATTTTGTGATGCCGGCATCACAGATTTTTTAAATTTTGGCCCAAAAACCCAAACCTCCAAAATGCTCAATAAATCTCAAACTTTTGCTCGATTACCCATCCCACACTGATGAAATGTGTTCAGTAGTCCTTTCTGTATTATTTGAAACCATAAAATCACCCAAAATTTGTTGACCCGAAATCTGAAAATTTTGTGATGCCGGCGTCACAGATTTTTTTATTATTTTTGCCCAAAAACCCAAACTTACAAAATGCTCAATAAATCCCAAAGTTTTGCTTGTTAACCCATCCCACACTGATAAAATGTGTTCAGTAGTCCTTTCTGTATCATTTGAAACCATAAAATCACCCAAAATTTGTTGACTCGAAATCTGATATTTTATCGATGCCGGCATCACAGATTTTTTTTATAATTTTGGCCCAAAACCCCAAACTTACAAAATGCTCAATAAATCTCAAACTTTTGCTCGATTAGCTATCCCACACTGATAAAATGTGTTCAGTAGTCCTTTCTGTATCATTTGAAACCATAAAATCACCCAAAATTTGTTGACCCGAAATCTGAAATTTTTGTGATGCCGGCATCACAGATTTTTTTTATAATTTTTGCCCAAAAACCCAAACTTACAAATTGCTCAATAAATCTCAAACTTTTGCTTGTTAACCCATCCCACACTGATAAAATGTGTTCAGTAGTCCTTTCTGTATCATTTGAAACCATAAAATCACTGAAAATTTGTTGACCCGAAATCTGAAAATTTTGTGATGCCGGCATCACAGATTTTTTAAATTTTGGTCCAAAAACCCAAACCTCCAAAATGCTCAATAAATCTCAAACTTTTGCTCGATTACCCATCCCACACTGATGAAATGTGTTCAGTAGTCCTTTCTGTATCATTTGAAACCATAAAATCACCCAAAATTTGATGACCCGAAATCTGAAATTTTTGTGATGCCGGCATCACAGATTTTTCATAATTTTGGCCCTAAAACCCAAACTTAAAAAATGCTCAATAAATCTCAAACTTTTGCTCGATTAGCTATCCCACACTGATAAAATGTGTTCAGTAGTTCTTTCTGTATCATTTGAAACCATAAAATCACCCAAAATTTGTTGACCCGAAATCTGAAATTTTTGTGATGCCGGCATCACAGATTTTTTTATATTTTTTGCCCAAAAACTCAAACTTACAAAATGCTCAATAAATCTCAAACTTTTGCTTGTTAACCCATCCCACACTGATAAAATGTGTTCAGTAGTCCTTTCTGTATCATTTAAAACCATAAAATCACTGAAAATTTGTTGACCCGAAATCTGAAATTTTTGTGATGCCGGCATCACAGATTTTTTAAATTTTGGTCCAAAAACCCAAACCTCCAAAATGCTCAATAAATCTCAAACTTTTGCTTGTTAACCCATCCCACACTGATAAAATGTGTTCAGTAGTCCTTTCTGTATCATTTGAAACCATAAAATCACCCAAAATTTGTTGACCCGAACTCTGAAAATTTTGTGATGCCGGCATCACAGATTTTTCATAAACTTGGCCCTAAAACCCAAACTTAAAAAATGCTCAATAAATCTCAAACTTTTGCTCGATTAGCTATCCCACACTGATAAAATGTGTTCAGTAGTTCTTTCTGTATCATTTGAAACCATAAAATCACCCAAAATTTGTTAACCCGAAATCTGAAATTTTTGTGATGCCGGCATCACAGATTTTTTTATATTTTTTGCCCAAAAACTCAAACTTACAAAATGCTCAATAAATCTCAAACTTTTGCTTGTTAACCCATCCCACACTGATAAAATGTGTTCAGTAGTCCTTTCTGTATCATTTGAAACCATAAAAGCACTGAAAATTTGTTGACCCGAAATCTGAAAATTTTGTGATGCCGGCATCACAGATTTTTTAAATTTTGGCCCAAAAACCCAAACCTCCAAAATGCTCAATAAATCTCAAACTTTTGCTTGTTAACCCATCCCACACTGATAAAATGTGTTCAGTAGTCCTTTCTGTATCATTTGAAACCATAAAATCACTGAAAATTTGTTGACCCGAAATCTGAAAATTTTGTGATGCCGGCATCACAGATTTTTTAAATTTTGGCCCAAAAACCCAAACTTACAAAATGCTCAATAAATCTCAAACTTTTGCTTGTTAACCCATCCCACACTGATAAAATGTGTTCAGTAGTCCTTTCTGTATCATTTGAAACCATAAAATCACCCAAAATTTGTTGACCCGAAATCTGAAAATTTTGTGATGCCGGCATCACAGATTTTTTAAATTTTGGCCCAAAAACCCAAACGTCCAAAATGCTCAATAAATCTCAAACTTTTGCTCGATTACCCATCCCACACTGATGAAATGTGTTCAGTAGTCCTTTCTGTATCATTTGAAACCATAAAATCACCCAAAATTTGTTGACCCGAAATCTGAAAATTTTGTGATGCCGGCATCACAGATTTTTTTTATAATTTTTGCCCAAAAACCCAAACTTACAAATTGCTCAATAAATCTCAAACTTTTGCTTGTTAACCCATCCCACACTGATAAAATGTGTTCAGTAGTCCTTTCTGTATCATTTGAAACTATAAAATCACTGAAAATTTGTTGACCCGAAATCTGAAAATTTTGTGATGCCGGCATCACAGATTTTTTAAATTTTGGTCCAAAAACCCAAACCTCCAAAATGCTCAATAAATCTCAAACTTTTGCTCGATTACCCATCCCACACTGATGAAATGTGTTCAGTAGTCCTTTCTGTATCATTTGAAACCATAAAATCACCCAAAATTTGTTGACCCGAAATCTGAAATTTTTGTGATGCCGGCATCACAGATTTTTTTTATAATTTTTGCCCAAAAACCCAAACTTACAAATTGCTCAATAAATCTCAAACTTTTGCTTGTTAACCCATCCCACACTGATAAAATGTGTTCAGTAGTCCTTTCTGTATCATTTGAAACCCTAAAATCACTGAAAATTTGTTGACCCGAAATATGAAAATTTTGTGATGCCGGCATCACAGATTTTTTATAATTTTGGCCCTAAAACCCAAACTTACAAAATGCTCAATTAATCTCAAACTTTTGCTTGATTAGCTATCCCACACTGATAAAATGTGTTCAGTAGTCCTTTCTTTATCATATGAAACCATAAAATCACCCAAAATTTGTTGACCCGAAATCTGAAAATTTTGTGATGCCGGCATCACAGATTTTTTATAATTTTGGCCCTAAAACCCAAACTTAAAAAATGCTCAATAAATCTCAAACTTTTGCTCGATTAGCTATCCCACACTGATAAAATGTGTTCAGTAGTCCTTTCTGTATCATTTGAAACCATAAAATCACTGAAAATTTGTTGACCCGAAATCTGAAAATTTTGTGATGCCGGCATCACAGATTTTTTAAATTTTGGCCCAAAAACCCAAACCTCCAAAATGCTCAATAAATCTCAAACTTTTGCTTGATTACCCATCCCACACTGATGAAATGTGTTCAGTAGTCCTTTCTGTATTATTTGAAACCATAAAATCACCCAAAATTTGTTGACCCGAAATCTGAAAATTTTGTGATGCCGGCATCACAGATTTTTTATAATTTTGGCCCAAAAACCCAATTTTACAAAATGCTCAAGAAATTTTAAACTTTTGCTTGTTAACCCATCCCACACTGATAAAATGTGTTCAGTAGTCCTTTCTGTATCATTTGAAACCATAAAATCACTGAGATTTTTTTATTATTTTTGCCCCAAAACCCAAACTTACAAAATGCTCAATAAATCTCAAACTTTTGCTTGTTAACCCATCCCACACTGATAAAATGTGTTCAGTAGTCCTTTCTGTATCATTTGAAACCATAAAATCACTGAAAATTTGTTGACCCGAAATCTGAAAATTTTGTGATGCCGGCATCAGAGATTTTTTAAATTTTGGCCCAAAATCCCAAACCTCCAAAATGCTCAATAAATCTCAAACTTTTGCTCGATTACCCATCCCACACTGATGAAATGTGTTCAGTAGTCCTTTCTGTATCATTTGAAACCATAAAATCACCCAAAATTTGATGACCCGAAATCTGAAAATTTTGTGATGCCGGCATCACAGATTTTTTTATAATTTTTGCCCAAAAACCCAAACTTACAAAATGCTCAATAAATCTCAAACTTTTGCTTGTTAACCCATCCCACACTGATAAAATGTGTTCAGTAGTCCTTTCTGTATCATTTGAAACCATAAAATCACCCAAAATTTGTTGACCCGAAATCTGAAAATTTTGTGATGCCGGCATCACAGATTTTTTAAATTTTGGCCCAAAAACCCAAACCTCCAAAATGCTCAATAAATCTCAAACTTTTGCTTGATTACCCATCCCACACTGATGAAATGTGTTCAGTAGTCCTTTCTGTATCATTTGAAACCATAAAATCACCCAAAATTTGTTGACCCGAAATCTGAAAATTTTGTGATGCCGGCATCACAGATTTTTTTATAATTTTGGCCCAAAAACCCAATTTTACAAAATGCTCAAGAAATTTTAAACTTTTGCTTGTTAACCCATCCCACACTGATAAAATGTGTTCAGTAGTCCTTTCTGTATCATTTGAAACCATAAAATCACTGAAAATTTGTTGACCCGAAATCTGAAAATTTTGTGATGCCGCCATCACAGATTTTTTAAATTTTGGCCCAAAAACCCAAACCTCCAAAATGCTCAATAAATCTCAAACTTTTGCTCGATTACCCATCCCACACTGATGAAATGTGTTCAGTAGTCCTTTCTGTATTATTTGAAACCATAAAATCACCCAAAATTTGTTGACCCGAAATCTGAAAATTTTGTGATGCCGGCGTCACAGATTTTTTTATTATTTTTGCCCAAAAACCCAAACTTACAAAATGCTCAATAAATCCCAAAGTTTTGCTTGTTAACCCATCCCACACTGATAAAATGTGTTCAGTAGTCCTTTCTGTATCATTTGAAACCATAAAATCACCCAAAATTTGTTGACTCGAAATCTGATATTTTGTGATGCCGGCATCACAGATTTTTTTTATAATTTTGGCCCAAAAACCCAAACTTACAAAATGCTCAATAAATCTCAAACTTTTGCTTGTTAACCCATCCCACACTGATAAAATGTGTTCAGTAGTCCTTTCTGTATCATTTGAAACCATAAAATCACTGAAAATTTGTTGACCCGAAATCTGAAAATTTTGTGATGCCGGCATCACAGATTTTTTAAATTTTGGCCCAAAAATCCAAACCTCCAAAATGCTCAATAAATCTCAAACTTTTGCTCGATTACCCATCCCACACTGATGAAATGTGTTCAGTAGTCCTTTCTGTATCATTTGAAACCATAAAATCACCCAAAATTTGTTGACCCGAAATCTGAAAATTTTGTGATGCCGGCATCACAGAATTTTTTATAATTTTGGCCCAAAAACCCAAACTTACAAAATGCTCAATAAATCTCAAACTTTTGCTTGTTAACCCATCCCACACTGATAAAATGTGTTCAGTAGTCCTTTCTGTATCATTTGAAACCATAAAATCACCCAAAATTTGTTGACCCGAACTCTGAAAATTTTGTGATGCCGGCATCACAGATTTTTCATAAATTTGGCCCTAAAACCCAAACTTAAAAAATGCTCAATAAATCTCAAACTTTTGCTCGATTAGCTATCCCACACTGATAAAATGTGTTCAGTAGTTCTTTCTGTATCATTTGAAACCATAAAATCACCCAAAATTTGTTAACCCGAAATCTGAAATTTTTGTGATGCCGGCATCACAGATTTTTTTATATTTTTTGCCCAAAAACTCAAACTTACAAAATGCTCAATAAATCTCAAACTTTTGCTTGTTAACCCATCCCACTCTGATAAAATGTGTTCAGTAGTCCTTTCTGTATCATTTGAAACCATAAAATCACTGCAAATTTGTTGACCCGAAATCTGAAAATTTTGTGATGCCGGCATCAGAGATTTTTTAAATTTTGGCCCAAAAACCCAAACCTCCAAAATGCTCAATAAATCTCAAACTTTTGCTTGTTAACCCATCCCACACTGATAAAATGTGTTCAGTAGTCCTTTCTGTATCATTTGAAACCATAAAATCACCCAAAATTTGTTGACCCGAAATCTGAAAATTTTGTGATGCCGGCATCACAGATTTTTTAAATTTTGGCCCAAAAACCCAAACTTAAAAAATGCTCAATAAATCTCAAACTTTTGCTCGATTAGGTATCCCACACTGATAAAATGTGTTCAGTAGTTCTTTCTGTATCATTTGAAACCATAAAATCACCCAAAATTTGTTAACCCGAAATCTGAAATTTTTGTGATGCCGGCATCACAGATTTTTTTATATTTTTTGCCCAAAAACTCAAACTTACAAAATGCTCAATAAATCTCAAACTTTTGCTTGTTAACCCATCCCACACTGATAAAATGTGTTCAGTAGTCCTTTCTGTATCATTTGAAACCATAAAATCACTGAAAATTTGTTGACTCGAAATCTGAAAATTTTGTGATGCCGGCATCAGAGATTTTTTAAATTTTGGCCCAAAAACCCAAACCTCCAAAATGCTCAATAAATCTCAAACTTTTGCTTGTTAACCCATCCCACACTGATAAAATGTGTTCAGTAGTCCTTTCTGTATCATTTGAAACCATAAAATCACTGAAAATTTGTTGACCCGAAATCTGAAAATTTTGTGATGCCGGCATCACAGATTTTTTAAATTTTGGCCCCAAAACCCAAACTTACAAAATGCTCAATAAATCTCAAACTTTTGCTTGTTAACCCATCCCACACTGATAAAATGTGTTCAGTAGTCCTTTCTGTATCATTTGAAACCATAAAATCACCCAAAATTTGTTGACCCGAAATCTGAAAATTTTGTGATGCCGGCATCACAGATTTTTTAAATTTTGGCCCAAAAACCCAAACGTCCAAAATGCTCAATAAATCTCAAACTTTTGCTCGATTACCCATCCCACACTGATGAAATGTGTTCAGTAGTCCTTTCTGTATCATTTGAAACCAAAAAATCACCCAAAATTTGTTGACCCGAAATCTGAAAATTGTGTGATGCCGGCATCACAGATTTTTTTATAATTTTGGCCCAAAAACCCAAACTTACAAAATGCTCAATAAATCTCAAACTTTTGCTTGTTAACCCATCCCACACTGATAAAATGTGTTCAGTAGTCCTTTCTGTATCATTTGAAACCATAAAATCACTGAAAATTTGTTGACCCGAAATCTGAAAATTTTGTGATGCCGGCATCACAGATTTTTTAAATTTTGGCCCAAAAATCCAAACCTCCAAAATGCTCAATAAATCTCAAACTTTTGCTCGATTACCCATCCCACACTGATGAAATGTGTTCAGTAGTCCTTTCTGTATCATTTGAAACCATAAAATCACCCAAAATTTGTTGACCCGAAATCTGAAAATTTTGTGATGCCGGCATCACAAATTTTTTTATAATTTTGGCCCAAAAACCCAAACTTACAAAATGCTCAATAAATCTCAAACTTTTGCTTGTTAACCCATCCCACACTGATAAAATGTGTTCAGTAGTCCTTTCTGTATCATTTGAAACCATAAAATCACCCAAAATTTGTTGACCCGAACTCTGAAAATTTTGTGATGCCGGCATCACAGATTTTTCATAAATTTGGCCCTAAAACCCAAACTTAAAAAATGCTCAATAAATCTCAAACTTTTGCTCGATTAGCTATCCCACACTGATAAAATGTGTTCAGTAGTTCTTTCTGTATCATTTTAAACCATAAAATCACCCAAAATTTGTTAACCCGAAATCTGAAATTTTTGTGATGCCGGCATCACAGATTTTTTTATATTTTTTGCCCAAAAACTCAAACTTACAAAATGCTCAATAAATCTCAAACTTTTGCTTGTTAACCCATCCCACACTGATAAAATGTGTTCAGTAGTCCTTTCTGTATCATTTGAAACCATAAAATCACTGCAAATTTGTTGACCCGAAATCTGAAAATTTTGTGATGCCGGCATCAGAGATTTTTTAAATTTTGGCCCAAAAACCCAAACCTCCAAAATGCTCAATAAATCTCAAACTTTTGCTTGTTAACCCATCCCACACTGATAAAATGTGTTCAGTAGTCCTTTCTGTATCATTTGAAACCATAAAATCACTGAAAATTTGTTGACCCGAAATCTGAAAATTTTGTGATGCCGGCATCACAGATTTTTTTATAATTTTTGCCCAAAAACCCAAACTTACAAAATGCTCAATAAATCTCAAACTTTTGCTTGTTAACCCATCCCACACTGATAAAATGTGTTCAGTAGTCCTTTCTGTATCATTTGAAACCATAAAATCACTGAAAATTTGTTGACCCGAAATCAGAAAATTTTGTGATGCCGGCATCAGAGATTTTTTAAATTTTGGCCCAAAAACCCAAACTTACAAAATGCTCAATAAATCTCAAACTTTTGCTTGTTAACCCATCCCACACTGATAAAATGTGTTCAGTAGTCCTTTCTGTATCATTTCAAACCATAAAATCACTGAAAATTTGTTGACCCGAAATCTGAAAATTTTGTGATGCCGGCATCACAGATTTTTTAAATTTTGGCCCAAAAACCCAAACCTCCAAAATGCTCAATAAATCTCAAACTTTTGCTCGATTACCCATCCCACACTGATGAAATGTGTTCAGTAGTCCTTTCTGTATCATTTGAAACCATAAAATCACCAAAAATTTGATGACCCGAAATCTGAAAATTTTGTGATGCCGGCATCACAGATTTTTTTATATTTTTGGCCCAAAAACCCAAACTTACAAAATGCTCAATAAATCTCAAACTTTTGCTTGTTAACCCATCCCACACTGATAAAATGTGTTCAGTAGTCCTTTCTGTATCATTTCAAACCATAAAATCACTGAAAATTTGTTGACCCGAAATCTGAAAATTTTGTGATGCCGGCATCACAGATTTTTAAAATTTTGGCCCAAATACCCAAACTTCCAAAATGCTCAATAAATCTCAAACTTTTGCTTGATTACCCATCCCACACTGATGAAATGTGTTCAGTAGTCCTTTCTGTATCATTTGAAACCATAAAATCACTGAAAATTTGTTGACCCGAAATCTGAAAATTTTGTGATGCCGGCATCACAGATTTTTTAAATTTTGGCCCAAAAACCCAAACTTACAAAATGCTCAATAAATCTCAAACTTTTGCTTGTTAACCCATCCCACACTGATGAAATGTGTTCAGTAGTCCTTTCTGTATTATTTGAAACCATAAAATCACCCAAAATTTGTTGACCCGAAATCTGAAAATTTTGTGATGCCGGCATCACAGATTTTTTTATAATTTTGGCCCAAAAACCCAAACTTACAAAATGCTCAATAAATCTCAAACTTTTGCTTGTTAACCCATCCCACACTGATAAAATGTGTTCAGTAGTCCTTTCTGTATCATTTCAAACCATAAAATCACTGAAAATTTGTTGACCCGAAATCTGAAAATTTTGTGATGCCGGCATCACAGATTTTTTAAATTTTGGCCCAAAAACCCAAACCTCCAAAATGCTCAATAAATCTCAAACTTTTGCTTGATTACCCATCCCACACTGATGAAATGTGTTCAGTAGTCCTTTCTGTATCATTTGAAACCATAAAATCACCCAAAATTTGTTGACCCGAAATCTGAAAATTTTGTGATGCCGGCATCACAGATTTTTTTTATAATTTTGGCCCAAAAACCCAAACTTACAAAATGCTCAATAAATCTCAAACTTTTGCTTGTTAACCCATCCCACACTGATAAAATGTGTTCAGTAGTCCTTTCTGTATCATTTGAAACCATAAAATCACTGCAAATTTGTTGACCCGAAATCTGAAAATTTTGTGATGCCGGCATCACAGATTTTTTAAATTTTGGCCCAAAAACCCAAACCTCCAAAATGCTCAATAAATCTCAAACTTTTGCTCGATTACCCATCCCACACTGATGAAATGTGTTCAGTAGTCCTTTCTGTATCATTTGAAACCATAAAATCACCCAAAATTTGATGACCCGAAATCTGAAAATTTTGTGATGCCGGCATCACAGATTTTTTTATATTTTTGGCCCAAAAACCCAAACTTACAAAATGCTCAATAAATCTCAAACTTTTGCTTGTTAACCCATCCCACACTGATAAAATGTGTTCAGTAGTCCTTTCTGTATCATTTGAAACCATAAAATCACTGAAAATTTGTTGACCCGAAATCTGAAATTTTTGTGATGCCGGCATCAGAGATTTTTTAAATTTTGGCCCAAATACCCAAACCTCCAAAATGCTCAATAAATCTCAAACTTTTGCTTGACTACCCATCCCACACTGATGAAATGTGTTCAGTAGTCCTTTCTGTATCATTTGAAACCATAAAATCACCCAAAATTTGTTGACCCGAAATCTGAAAATTTTGTGATGCCGGCATCACAGATTTTTTTATAATTTTGGCCCAAAAACCCAAACTTACAAAATGCTCAATAAATCTCAAACTTTTGCTTGTTAACCCATGTCACACTGATAAAATGTGTTCAGTAGTCCTTTCTGTATCATTTGAAACCATAAAATCACTGAAAATTTGTTGACCCGAAATCTGAAAATTTTGTGATGCCGGCATCACAGATTTTTTAAATTTTGGCCCAAAAACCCAAACCTCCAAAATGCTCAATAAATCTCAAACTTTTGCTCGATTACCCATCCCACACTGATGAAATGTGTTCAGTAGTCCTTTCTGTATCATTTGAAACCATAAAATCACCCAAAATTTGATGACCCGAAATCTGAAAATTTTGTGATGCCGGCATCACAGATTTTTTTTTATAATTTTGGCCCAAAAACCCAAACTTACAAAATGCTCAATAAATCTCAAACTTTTGCTTGTTGACCCATCCCACACTGATAAAATGTGTTCAGTAGTCCTTTCTGTATCATTTGAAACCATAAAATCACTGAAAATTTGTTGACTCGAAATCTGAAAATTTTGTGATGCCGGCATCACAGATTTTTTAAATTTTGGCCCAAAAACCCAAACCTCCAAAATGCTCAATAAATCTCAAACTTTTGCTTGATTACCCATCCCACACTGATGAAATGTGTTCAGTAGTCCTTTCTGTATCATTTGAAACCATAAAATCACCCAAAATTTGTTGACCCGAAATCTGAAAATTTTGTGATGCCGGCATCACAGATTTTTTTATAATTTTGGCCCAAAAACCCAAACTTACAAAATGCTCAATAAATCTCAAACTTTTGCTTGTTAACCCATCCCACACTGATAAAATGTGTTCAGTAGTCCTTTCTGTATCATTTGAAACCATAAAATCACCCAAAATTTGTTGACCCGAAATCTGAAAATTTTGTGATGCCGGCATCACAGATTTTTTTTATAATTTTGGCCCAAAAACCCAAACTTACAAAATGCTCAATAAATCTCAAACTTTTGCTTGTTAACCCATCCCACACTGATAAAATGTGTTCAGTAGTCCTTTCTGTATCATTTGAAACCATAAAATCACTGCAAATTTGTTGACCCGAAATCTGAAAATTTTGTGATGCCGGCATCACAGATTTTTTAAATTTTGGCCCAAAAACCCAAACCTCCAAAATGCTCAATAAATCTCAAACTTTTGCTCGATTACCCATCCCACACTGATGAAATGTGTTCAGTAGTCCTTTCTGTATCATTTGAAACCATAAAATCACCCAAAATTTGTTGACCCGAAATCTGAAAATTTTGTGATGCCGGCATCACAGATTTTTTTATATTTTTGGCCCAAAAACCCAAACTTACAAAATGCTCAATAAATCTCAAACTTTTGCTTGTTAACCCATCCCACACTGATAAAATGTGTTCAGTAGTCCTTTCTGTATCATTTGAAACCATAAAATCACCCAAAATTTGTTGACCCGAAATCTGAAAATTTTGTGATGCCGGCATCACAGATTTTTTAAATTTTGGCCCAAAAACCCAAACCTCCAAAATGCTCAATAAATCTCAAACTTTTGCTTGATTACCCATCCCACACTGATGAAATGTGTTCAGTAGTCCTTTCTGTATCACTTGAAACCATAAAATCACCCAAAATTTGTTGACCCGAAATCTGAAAATTTTGTGATGCCGGCATCACAGATTTTTTTATAATTTTGGCCCAAAAACCCAAACTTACAAAATGCTCAATAAATCTCAAACTTTTGCTTGTTAACCCATCCCACACTGATAAAATGTGTTCAGTAGTCCTTTCTGTATCATTTGAAACCATAAAATCACTGAAAATTTGTTGACCCGAAATCTGAAAATTTTGTGATGCCGGCATCACAGATTTTTAAAATTTTGTCCCAAAAACCCAAACCTCCAAAATGCTCAATAAATCTCAAACTTTTGCTTGATTACCCATCCCACACTGATGAAATGTGTTCAGTAGTCCTTTCTGTATCATTTAAAACCATAAAATCACCCAAAATTTGTTGACCCGAAATCTGAAAATTTTGTGATGCCGGCATCTCAGATTTTTTTATAATTTTTGCCCAAAAACCCAAACTTACAAAATGCTCAATAAATCTCAAACTTTTGCTTGTTAACCCATCCCACTCTGATAAAATGTGTTCAGTAGTCCTTTCTGTATCATTTGAAACCATAAAATCACTGAAAATTTGTTGACCCGAAATCTGAAAATTTTGTGATGCCGGCATCACAGATTTTTTAAATTTTGGCCCAAAAACCCAAACCTCCAAAATGCTCAATAAATCTCAAACTTTTGCTCGATTACCCATCCCACACTGATGAAATGTGTTCAGTAGTCCTTTCTGTATTATTTGAAACCATAAAATCACCCAAAATTTGTTGACCCGAAATCTGAAAATTTTGTGATGCCGGCATCACAGATTTTTTATAATTTTGGCCCAAAAACCCAATTTTACAAAATGCTCAAGAAATTTTAAACTTTTGCTTGTTAACCCATCCCACACTGATAAAATGTGTTCAGTAGTCCTTTCTGTATCATTTGAAACCATAAAATCACTGAGATTTTTTTATTATTTTTGCCCCAAAACCCAAACTTACAAAATGCTCAATAAATCTCAAACTTTTGCTTGTTAACCCATCCCACACTGATAAAATGTGTTCAGTAGTCCTTTCTGTATCATTTGAAACCATAAAATCACTGAAAATTTGTTGACCCGAAATCTGAAAATTTTGTGATGCCGGCATCAGAGATTTTTTAAATTTTGGCCCAAAATCCCAAACCTCCAAAATGCTCAATAAATCTCAAACTTTTGCTCGATTACCCATCCCACACTGATGAAATGTGTTCAGTAGTCCTTTCTGTATCATTTGAAACCATAAAATCACCCAAAATTTGATGACCCGAAATCTGAAAATTTTGTGATGCCGGCATCACAGATTTTTTTATAATTTTTGCCCAAAAACCCAAACTTACAAAATGCTCAATAAATCTCAAACTTTTGCTTGTTAACCCATCCCACACTGATAAAATGTGTTCAGTAGTCCTTTCTGTATCATTTGAAACCATAAAATCACCCAAAATTTGTTGACCCGAAATCTGAAAATTTTGTGATGCCGGCATCACAGATTTTTTAAATTTTGGCCCAAAAACCCAAACCTCCAAAATGCTCAATAAATCTCAAACTTTTGCTTGATTACCCATCCCACACTGATGAAATGTGTTCAGTAGTCCTTTCTGTATCATTTGAAACCATAAAATCACCCAAAATTTGTTGACCCGAAATCTGAAAATTTTGTGATGCCGGCATCACAGATTTTTTTATAATTTTGGCCCAAAAACCCAATTTTACAAAATGCTCAAGAAATTTTAAACTTTTGCTTGTTAACCCATCCCACACTGATAAAATGTGTTCAGTAGTCCTTTCTGTATCATTTGAAACCATAAAATCACTGAAAATTTGTTGACCCGAAATCTGAAAATTTTGTGATGCCGCCATCACAGATTTTTTAAATTTTGGCCCAAAAACCCAAACCTCCAAAATGCTCAATAAATCTCAAACTTTTGCTCGATTACCCATCCCACACTGATGAAATGTGTTCAGTAGTCCTTTCTGTATTATTTGAAACCATAAAATCACCCAAAATTTGTTGACCCGAAATCTGAAAATTTTGTGATGCCGGCGTCACAGATTTTTTTATTATTTTTGCCCAAAAACCCAAACTTACAAAATGCTCAATAAATCCCAAAGTTTTGCTTGTTAACCCATCCCACACTGATAAAATGTGTTCAGTAGTCCTTTCTGTATCATTTGAAACCATAAAATCACCCAAAATTTGTTGACTCGAAATCTGATATTTTGTGATGCCGGCATCACAGATTTTTTTTATAATTTTGGCCCAAAAACCCAAACTTACAAAATGCTCAATAAATCTCAAACTTTTGCTTGTTAACCCATCCCACACTGATAAAATGTGTTCAGTAGTCCTTTCTGTATCATTTGAAACCATAAAATCACTGAAAATTTGTTGACCCGAAATCTGAAAATTTTGTGATGCCGGCATCACAGATTTTTTAAATTTTGGCCCAAAAATCCAAACCTCCAAAATGCTCAATAAATCTCAAACTTTTGCTCGATTACCCATCCCACACTGATGAAATGTGTTCAGTAGTCCTTTCTGTATCATTTGAAACCATAAAATCACCCAAAATTTGTTGACCCGAAATCTGAAAATTTTGTGATGCCGGCATCACAGAATTTTTTATAATTTTGGCCCAAAAACCCAAACTTACAAAATGCTCAATAAATCTCAAACTTTTGCTTGTTAACCCATCCCACACTGATAAAATGTGTTCAGTAGTCCTTTCTGTATCATTTGAAACCATAAAATCACCCAAAATTTGTTGACCCGAACTCTGAAAATTTTGTGATGCCGGCATCACAGATTTTTCATAAATTTGGCCCTAAAACCCAAACTTAAAAAATGCTCAATAAATCTCAAACTTTTGCTCGATTAGCTATCCCACACTGATAAAATGTGTTCAGTAGTTCTTTCTGTATCATTTGAAACCATAAAATCACCCAAAATTTGTTAACCCGAAATCTGAAATTTTTGTGATGCCGGCATCACAGATTTTTTTATATTTTTTGCCCAAAAACTCAAACTTACAAAATGCTCAATAAATCTCAAACTTTTGCTTGTTAACCCATCCCACTCTGATAAAATGTGTTCAGTAGTCCTTTCTGTATCATTTGAAACCATAAAATCACTGCAAATTTGTTGACCCGAAATCTGAAAATTTTGTGATGCCGGCATCAGAGATTTTTTAAATTTTGGCCCAAAAACCCAAACCTCCAAAATGCTCAATAAATCTCAAACTTTTGCTTGTTAACCCATCCCACACTGATAAAATGTGTTCAGTAGTCCTTTCTGTATCATTTGAAACCATAAAATCACCCAAAATTTGTTGACCCGAAATCTGAAAATTTTGTGATGCCGGCATCACAGATTTTTTAAATTTTGGCCCAAAAACCCAAACTTAAAAAATGCTCAATAAATCTCAAACTTTTGCTCGATTAGGTATCCCACACTGATAAAATGTGTTCAGTAGTTCTTTCTGTATCATTTGAAACCATAAAATCACCCAAAATTTGTTAACCCGAAATCTGAAATTTTTGTGATGCCGGCATCACAGATTTTTTTATATTTTTTGCCCAAAAACTCAAACTTACAAAATGCTCAATAAATCTCAAACTTTTGCTTGTTAACCCATCCCACACTGATAAAATGTGTTCAGTAGTCCTTTCTGTATCATTTGAAACCATAAAATCACTGAAAATTTGTTGACTCGAAATCTGAAAATTTTGTGATGCCGGCATCAGAGATTTTTTAAATTTTGGCCCAAAAACCCAAACCTCCAAAATGCTCAATAAATCTCAAACTTTTGCTTGTTAACCCATCCCACACTGATAAAATGTGTTCAGTAGTCCTTTCTGTATCATTTGAAACCATAAAATCACTGAAAATTTGTTGACCCGAAATCTGAAAATTTTGTGATGCCGGCATCACAGATTTTTTAAATTTTGGCCCCAAAACCCAAACTTACAAAATGCTCAATAAATCTCAAACTTTTGCTTGTTAACCCATCCCACACTGATAAAATGTGTTCAGTAGTCCTTTCTGTATCATTTGAAACCATAAAATCACCCAAAATTTGTTGACCCGAAATCTGAAAATTTTGTGATGCCGGCATCACAGATTTTTTAAATTTTGGCCCAAAAACCCAAACGTCCAAAATGCTCAATAAATCTCAAACTTTTGCTCGATTACCCATCCCACACTGATGAAATGTGTTCAGTAGTCCTTTCTGTATCATTTGAAACCAAAAAATCACCCAAAATTTGTTGACCCGAAATCTGAAAATTGTGTGATGCCGGCATCACAGATTTTTTTATAATTTTGGCCCAAAAACCCAAACTTACAAAATGCTCAATAAATCTCAAACTTTTGCTTGTTAACCCATCCCACACTGATAAAATGTGTTCAGTAGTCCTTTCTGTATCATTTGAAACCATAAAATCACTGAAAATTTGTTGACCCGAAATCTGAAAATTTTGTGATGCCGGCATCACAGATTTTTTAAATTTTGGCCCAAAAATCCAAACCTCCAAAATGCTCAATAAATCTCAAACTTTTGCTCGATTACCCATCCCACACTGATGAAATGTGTTCAGTAGTCCTTTCTGTATCATTTGAAACCATAAAATCACCCAAAATTTGTTGACCCGAAATCTGAAAATTTTGTGATGCCGGCATCACAAATTTTTTTATAATTTTGGCCCAAAAACCCAAACTTACAAAATGCTCAATAAATCTCAAACTTTTGCTTGTTAACCCATCCCACACTGATAAAATGTGTTCAGTAGTCCTTTCTGTATCATTTGAAACCATAAAATCACCCAAAATTTGTTGACCCGAACTCTGAAAATTTTGTGATGCCGGCATCACAGATTTTTCATAAATTTGGCCCTAAAACCCAAACTTAAAAAATGCTCAATAAATCTCAAACTTTTGCTCGATTAGCTATCCCACACTGATAAAATGTGTTCAGTAGTTCTTTCTGTATCATTTTAAACCATAAAATCACCCAAAATTTGTTAACCCGAAATCTGAAATTTTTGTGATGCCGGCATCACAGATTTTTTTATATTTTTTGCCCAAAAACTCAAACTTACAAAATGCTCAATAAATCTCAAACTTTTGCTTGTTAACCCATCCCACACTGATAAAATGTGTTCAGTAGTCCTTTCTGTATCATTTGAAACCATAAAATCACTGCAAATTTGTTGACCCGAAATCTGAAAATTTTGTGATGCCGGCATCAGAGATTTTTTAAATTTTGGCCCAAAAACCCAAACCTCCAAAATGCTCAATAAATCTCAAACTTTTGCTTGTTAACCCATCCCACACTGATAAAATGTGTTCAGTAGTCCTTTCTGTATCATTTGAAACCATAAAATCACTGAAAATTTGTTGACCCGAAATCTGAAAATTTTGTGATGCCGGCATCACAGATTTTTTTATAATTTTTGCCCAAAAACCCAAACTTACAAAATGCTCAATAAATCTCAAACTTTTGCTTGTTAACCCATCCCACACTGATAAAATGTGTTCAGTAGTCCTTTCTGTATCATTTGAAACCATAAAATCACTGAAAATTTGTTGACCCGAAATCAGAAAATTTTGTGATGCCGGCATCAGAGATTTTTTAAATTTTGGCCCAAAAACCCAAACTTACAAAATGCTCAATAAATCTCAAACTTTTGCTTGTTAACCCATCCCACACTGATAAAATGTGTTCAGTAGTCCTTTCTGTATCATTTCAAACCATAAAATCACTGAAAATTTGTTGACCCGAAATCTGAAAATTTTGTGATGCCGGCATCACAGATTTTTTAAATTTTGGCCCAAAAACCCAAACCTCCAAAATGCTCAATAAATCTCAAACTTTTGCTCGATTACCCATCCCACACTGATGAAATGTGTTCAGTAGTCCTTTCTGTATCATTTGAAACCATAAAATCACCAAAAATTTGATGACCCGAAATCTGAAAATTTTGTGATGCCGGCATCACAGATTTTTTTATATTTTTGGCCCAAAAACCCAAACTTACAAAATGCTCAATAAATCTCAAACTTTTGCTTGTTAACCCATCCCACACTGATAAAATGTGTTCAGTAGTCCTTTCTGTATCATTTCAAACCATAAAATCACTGAAAATTTGTTGACCCGAAATCTGAAAATTTTGTGATGCCGGCATCACAGATTTTTAAAATTTTGGCCCAAATACCCAAACTTCCAAAATGCTCAATAAATCTCAAACTTTTGCTTGATTACCCATCCCACACTGATGAAATGTGTTCAGTAGTCCTTTCTGTATCATTTGAAACCATAAAATCACTGAAAATTTGTTGACCCGAAATCTGAAAATTTTGTGATGCCGGCATCACAGATTTTTTAAATTTTGGCCCAAAAACCCAAACTTACAAAATGCTCAATAAATCTCAAACTTTTGCTTGTTAACCCATCCCACACTGATGAAATGTGTTCAGTAGTCCTTTCTGTATTATTTGAAACCATAAAATCACCCAAAATTTGTTGACCCGAAATCTGAAAATTTTGTGATGCCGGCATCACAGATTTTTTTATAATTTTGGCCCAAAAACCCAAACTTACAAAATGCTCAATAAATCTCAAACTTTTGCTTGTTAACCCATCCCACACTGATAAAATGTGTTCAGTAGTCCTTTCTGTATCATTTCAAACCATAAAATCACTGAAAATTTGTTGACCCGAAATCTGAAAATTTTGTGATGCCGGCATCACAGATTTTTTAAATTTTGGCCCAAAAACCCAAACCTCCAAAATGCTCAATAAATCTCAAACTTTTGCTTGATTACCCATCCCACACTGATGAAATGTGTTCAGTAGTCCTTTCTGTATCATTTGAAACCATAAAATCACCCAAAATTTGTTGACCCGAAATCTGAAAATTTTGTGATGCCGGCATCACAGATTTTTTTTATAATTTTGGCCCAAAAACCCAAACTTACAAAATGCTCAATAAATCTCAAACTTTTGCTTGTTAACCCATCCCACACTGATAAAATGTGTTCAGTAGTCCTTTCTGTATCATTTGAAACCATAAAATCACTGCAAATTTGTTGACCCGAAATCTGAAAATTTTGTGATGCCGGCATCACAGATTTTTTAAATTTTGGCCCAAAAACCCAAACCTCCAAAATGCTCAATAAATCTCAAACTTTTGCTCGATTACCCATCCCACACTGATGAAATGTGTTCAGTAGTCCTTTCTGTATCATTTGAAACCATAAAATCACCCAAAATTTGATGACCCGAAATCTGAAAATTTTGTGATGCCGGCATCACAGATTTTTTTATATTTTTGGCCCAAAAACCCAAACTTACAAAATGCTCAATAAATCTCAAACTTTTGCTTGTTAACCCATCCCACACTGATAAAATGTGTTCAGTAGTCCTTTCTGTATCATTTGAAACCATAAAATCACTGAAAATTTGTTGACCCGAAATCTGAAATTTTTGTGATGCCGGCATCAGAGATTTTTTAAATTTTGGCCCAAATACCCAAACCTCCAAAATGCTCAATAAATCTCAAACTTTTGCTTGACTACCCATCCCACACTGATGAAATGTGTTCAGTAGTCCTTTCTGTATCATTTGAAACCATAAAATCACCCAAAATTTGTTGACCCGAAATCTGAAAATTTTGTGATGCCGGCATCACAGATTTTTTTATAATTTTGGCCCAAAAACCCAAACTTACAAAATGCTCAATAAATCTCAAACTTTTGCTTGTTAACCCATGTCACACTGATAAAATGTGTTCAGTAGTCCTTTCTGTATCATTTGAAACCATAAAATCACTGAAAATTTGTTGACCCGAAATCTGAAAATTTTGTGATGCCGGCATCACAGATTTTTTAAATTTTGGCCCAAAAACCCAAACCTCCAAAATGCTCAATAAATCTCAAACTTTTGCTCGATTACCCATCCCACACTGATGAAATGTGTTCAGTAGTCCTTTCTGTATCATTTGAAACCATAAAATCACCCAAAATTTGATGACCCGAAATCTGAAAATTTTGTGATGCCGGCATCACAGATTTTTTTTTATAATTTTGGCCCAAAAACCCAAACTTACAAAATGCTCAATAAATCTCAAACTTTTGCTTGTTGACCCATCCCACACTGATAAAATGTGTTCAGTAGTCCTTTCTGTATCATTTGAAACCATAAAATCACTGAAAATTTGTTGACTCGAAATCTGAAAATTTTGTGATGCCGGCATCACAGATTTTTTAAATTTTGGCCCAAAAACCCAAACCTCCAAAATGCTCAATAAATCTCAAACTTTTGCTTGATTACCCATCCCACACTGATGAAATGTGTTCAGTAGTCCTTTCTGTATCATTTGAAACCATAAAATCACCCAAAATTTGTTGACCCGAAATCTGAAAATTTTGTGATGCCGGCATCACAGATTTTTTTATAATTTTGGCCCAAAAACCCAAACTTACAAAATGCTCAATAAATCTCAAACTTTTGCTTGTTAACCCATCCCACACTGATAAAATGTGTTCAGTAGTCCTTTCTGTATCATTTGAAACCATAAAATCACCCAAAATTTGTTGACCCGAAATCTGAAAATTTTGTGATGCCGGCATCACAGATTTTTTTTATAATTTTGGCCCAAAAACCCAAACTTACAAAATGCTCAATAAATCTCAAACTTTTGCTTGTTAACCCATCCCACACTGATAAAATGTGTTCAGTAGTCCTTTCTGTATCATTTGAAACCATAAAATCACTGCAAATTTGTTGACCCGAAATCTGAAAATTTTGTGATGCCGGCATCACAGATTTTTTAAATTTTGGCCCAAAAACCCAAACCTCCAAAATGCTCAATAAATCTCAAACTTTTGCTCGATTACCCATCCCACACTGATGAAATGTGTTCAGTAGTCCTTTCTGTATCATTTGAAACCATAAAATCACCCAAAATTTGTTGACCCGAAATCTGAAAATTTTGTGATGCCGGCATCACAGATTTTTTTATATTTTTGGCCCAAAAACCCAAACTTACAAAATGCTCAATAAATCTCAAACTTTTGCTTGTTAACCCATCCCACACTGATAAAATGTGTTCAGTAGTCCTTTCTGTATCATTTGAAACCATAAAATCACCCAAAATTTGTTGACCCGAAATCTGAAAATTTTGTGATGCCGGCATCACAGATTTTTAAAATTTTGTCCCAAAAACCCAAACCTCCAAAATGCTCAATAAATCTCAAACTTTTGCTTGATTACCCATCCCACACTGATGAAATGTGTTCAGTAGTCCTTTCTGTATCATTTAAAACCATAAAATCACCCAAAATTTGTTGACCCGAAATCTGAAAATTTTGTGATGCCGGCATCTCAGATTTTTTTATAATTTTTGCCCAAAAACCCAAACTTACAAAATGCTCAATAAATCTCAAACTTTTGCTTGTTAACCCATCCCACTCTGATAAAATGTGTTCAGTAGTCCTTTCTGTATCATTTGAAACCATAAAATCACTGAAAATTTGTTGACCCGAAATCTGAAAATTTTGTGATGCCGGCATCACAGATTTTTTAAATTTTGGCCCAAAAACCCAAACCTCCAAAATGCTCAATAAATCTCAAACTTTTGCTCGATTACCCATCCCACACTGATGAAATGTGTTCAGTAGTCCTTTCTGTATCATTTGAAACCATAAAATCACCCAAAATTTGATGACCCGAAATCTGAAAATTTTGTGATGCCGGCATCACAGATTTTTTTATAATTTTGGCCCAAAAACCCAAACTTACAAAATGCTCAATAAATCTCAAACTTTTGCTTGTTAACCCATCCCACACTGATAAAATGTGTTCAGTAGTCCTTTCTGTATCATTTGAAACCATAAAATCACTGCAAATTTGTTGACCCGAAATCTGAAAATTTTGTGATGCCGGCATCACAGATTTTTTAAATTTTGGCCCAAAAACCCAAACCTCCAAAATGCTCAATAAATCTCAAACTTTTGCTCGATTACCCATCCCACACTGATGAAATGTGTTCAGTAGTCCTTTCTGTATCATTTGAAACCATAAAATCACCCAAAATTTGTTGACCCGAAATCTGAAAATTTTGTGATGCCGGCATCACAGATTTTTTTTATAATTTTGGCCCAAAAACCCAAACTTACAAAATGCTCAATAAATCTCAAACTTTTGCTTGTTAACCCATCCCACACTGATAAAATGTGTTCAGTAGTCCTTTCTGTATCATTTGAAACCATAAAATCACTGCAAATTTGTTGACCCGAAATCTGAAAATTTTGTGATGCCGGCATCACAGATTTTTTAAATTTTGGCCCAAAAACCCAAACCTCCAAAATGCTCAATAAATCTCAAACTTTTGCTCGATTACCCATCCCACACTGATGAAATGTGTTCAGTAGTCCTTTCTGTATCATTTGAAACCATAAAATCACCCAAAATTTGTTGACCCGAAATCTGAAAATTTTGTGATGCTGGCATCACAGATTTTTTTATATTTTTGGCCCAAAAACCCAAACTTACAAAATGCTCAATAAATCTCAAACTTTTGCTTGTTAACCCATCCCACACTGATAAAATGTGTTCAGTAGTCCTTTCTGTATCATTTGAAACCATAAAATCACCCAAAATTTGTTGACCCGAAATCTGAAAATTTTGTGATGCCGGCATCACAGATTTTTTAAATTTTGGCCCAAAAACCCAAACCTCCAAAATGCTCAATAAATCTCAAACTTTTGCTTGATTACCCATCCCACACTGATGAAATGTGTTCAGTAGTCCTTTCTGTATCATTTGAAACCATAAAATCACCCAAAATTTGTTGACCCGAAATCTGAAAATTGTGTGATGCCGGCATCACAGATTTTTTTATAATTTTGGCCCAAAAACCCAAACTTACAAAATGCTCAATAAATCTCAAACTTTTGCTTGTTAACCCATCCCACACTGATAAAATGTGTTCAGTAGTCCTTTCTGTATCATTTGAAACCATAAAATCACTGAAAATTTGTTGACCCGAAATCTGAAAATTTTGTGATGCCGGCATCACAGATTTTTTAAATTTTGGCCCAAAAACCCAAACCTCCAAAATGCTCAATAAATCTCAAACTTTTGCTTGATTACCCATCCCACACTGATGAAATGTGTTCAGTAGTCCTTTCTGTATCATTTGAAACCATAAAATCACCCAAAATTTGTTGACCCGAAATCTGAAAATTTTGTGATGCCGGCATCACAGATTTTTTTATAATTTTGGCCCAAAAACCCAAACTTACAAAATGCTCAATAAATCTCAAACTTTTGCTTGTTAACCCATCCCACACTGATAAAATGTGTTCAGTAGTCCTTTCTGTATCATTTGAAACCATAAAATCACCCAAAATTTGTTGACCCGAAATCTGAAAATTTTGTGATGCCGGCATCACAGATTTTTTTTATAATTTTGGCCCAAAAACCCAAACTTACAAAATGCTCAATAAATCTCAAACTTTTGCTTGTTAACCCATCCCACACTGATAAAATGTGTTCAGTAGTCCTTTCTGTATCATTTGAAACCATAAAATCACTGCAAATTTGTTGACCCGAAATCTGAAAATTTTGTGATGCCGGCATCACAGATTTTTTAAATTTTGGCCCAAAAACCCAAACCTCCAAAATGCTCAATAAATCTCAAACTTTTGCTCGATTACCCATCCCACACTGATGAAATGTGTTCAGTAGTCCTTTCTGTATCATTTGAAACCATAAAATCACCCAAAATTTGTTGACCCGAAATCTGAAAATTTTGTGATGCCGGCATCACAGATTTTTTTATATTTTTGGCCCAAAAACCCAAACTTACAAAATGCTCAATAAATCTCAAACTTTTGCTTGTTAACCCATCCCACACTGATAAAATGTGTTCAGTAGTCCTTTCTGTATCATTTGAAACCATAAAATCACCCAAAATTTGTTGACCCGAAATCTGAAAATTTTGTGATGCCGGCATCACAGATTTTTTAAATTTTGGCCCAAAAACCCAAACCTCCAAAATGCTCAATAAATCTCAAACTTTTGCTTGATTACCCATCCCACACTGATGAAATGTGTTCAGTAGTCCTTTCTGTATCACTTGAAACCATAAAATCACCCAAAATTTGTTGACCCGAAATCTGAAAATTTTGTGATGCCGGCATCACAGATTTTTTTATAATTTTGGCCCAAAAACCCAAACTTACAAAATGCTCAATAAATCTCAAACTTTTGCTTGTTAACCCATCCCACACTGATAAAATGTGTTCAGTAGTCCTTTCTGTATCATTTGAAACCATAAAATCACTGAAAATTTGTTGACCCGAAATCTGAAAATTTTGTGATGCCGGCATCACAGATTTTTAAAATTTTGTCCCAAAAACCCAAACCTCCAAAATGCTCAATAAATCTCAAACTTTTGCTTGATTACCCATCCCACACTGATGAAATGTGTTCAGTAGTCCTTTCTGTATCATTTAAAACCATAAAATCACCCAAAATTTGTTGACCCGAAATCTGAAAATTTTGTGATGCCGGCATCTCAGATTTTTTTATAATTTTTGCCCAAAAACCCAAACTTACAAAATGCTCAATAAATCTCAAACTTTTGCTTGTTAACCCATCCCACTCTGATAAAATGTGTTCAGTAGTCCTTTCTGTATCATTTGAAACCATAAAATCACTGAAAATTTGTTGACCCGAAATCTGAAAATTTTGTGATGCCGGCATCACAGATTTTTTAAATTTTGGCCCAAAAACCCAAACCTCCAAAATGCTCAATAAATCTCAAACTTTTGCTCGATTACCCATCCCACACTGATGAAATGTGTTCAGTAGTCCTTTCTGTATTATTTGAAACCATAAAATCACCCAAAATTTGTTGACCCGAAATCTGAAAATTTTGTGATGCCGGCATCACAGATTTTTTATAATTTTGGCCCAAAAACCCAATTTTACAAAATGCTCAAGAAATTTTAAACTTTTGCTTGTTAACCCATCCCACACTGATAAAATGTGTTCAGTAGTCCTTTCTGTATCATTTGAAACCATAAAATCACTGAGATTTTTTTATTATTTTTGCCCCAAAACCCAAACTTACAAAATGCTCAATAAATCTCAAACTTTTGCTTGTTAACCCATCCCACACTGATAAAATGTGTTCAGTAGTCCTTTCTGTATCATTTGAAACCATAAAATCACTGAAAATTTGTTGACCCGAAATCTGAAAATTTTGTGATGCCGGCATCAGAGATTTTTTAAATTTTGGCCCAAAATCCCAAACCTCCAAAATGCTCAATAAATCTCAAACTTTTGCTCGATTACCCATCCCACACTGATGAAATGTGTTCAGTAGTCCTTTCTGTATCATTTGAAACCATAAAATCACCCAAAATTTGATGACCCGAAATCTGAAAATTTTGTGATGCCGGCATCACAGATTTTTTTATAATTTTTGCCCAAAAACCCAAACTTACAAAATGCTCAATAAATCTCAAACTTTTGCTTGTTAACCCATCCCACACTGATAAAATGTGTTCAGTAGTCCTTTCTGTATCATTTGAAACCATAAAATCACCCAAAATTTGTTGACCCGAAATCTGAAAATTTTGTGATGCCGGCATCACAGATTTTTTAAATTTTGGCCCAAAAACCCAAACCTCCAAAATGCTCAATAAATCTCAAACTTTTGCTTGATTACCCATCCCACACTGATGAAATGTGTTCAGTAGTCCTTTCTGTATCATTTGAAACCATAAAATCACCCAAAATTTGTTGACCCGAAATCTGAAAATTTTGTGATGCCGGCATCACAGATTTTTTTATAATTTTGGCCCAAAAACCCAATTTTACAAAATGCTCAAGAAATTTTAAACTTTTGCTTGTTAACCCATCCCACACTGATAAAATGTGTTCAGTAGTCCTTTCTGTATCATTTGAAACCATAAAATCACTGAAAATTTGTTGACCCGAAATCTGAAAATTTTGTGATGCCGCCATCACAGATTTTTTAAATTTTGGCCCAAAAACCCAAACCTCCAAAATGCTCAATAAATCTCAAACTTTTGCTCGATTACCCATCCCACACTGATGAAATGTGTTCAGTAGTCCTTTCTGTATTATTTGAAACCATAAAATCACCCAAAATTTGTTGACCCGAAATCTGAAAATTTTGTGATGCCGGCGTCACAGATTTTTTTATTATTTTTGCCCAAAAACCCAAACTTACAAAATGCTCAATAAATCCCAAAGTTTTGCTTGTTAACCCATCCCACACTGATAAAATGTGTTCAGTAGTCCTTTCTGTATCATTTGAAACCATAAAATCACCCAAAATTTGTTGACTCGAAATCTGATATTTTGTGATGCCGGCATCACAGATTTTTTTTATAATTTTGGCCCAAAAACCCAAACTTACAAAATGCTCAATAAATCTCAAACTTTTGCTTGTTAACCCATCCCACACTGATAAAATGTGTTCAGTAGTCCTTTCTGTATCATTTGAAACCATAAAATCACTGAAAATTTGTTGACCCGAAATCTGAAAATTTTGTGATGCCGGCATCACAGATTTTTTAAATTTTGGCCCCAAAATCCAAACCTCCAAAATGCTCAATAAATCTCAAACTTTTGCTCGATTACCCATCCCACACTGATGAAATGTGTTCAGTAGTCCTTTCTGTATCATTTGAAACCATAAAATCACCCAAAATTTGTTGACCCGAAATCTGAAAATTTTGTGATGCCGGCATCACAGAATTTTTTATAATTTTGGCCCAAAAACCCAAACTTACAAAATGCTCAATAAATCTCAAACTTTTGCTTGTTAACCCATCCCACACTGATAAAATGTGTTCAGTAGTCCTTTCTGTATCATTTGAAACCATAAAATCACCCAAAATTTGTTGACCCGAACTCTGAAAATTTTGTGATGCCGGCATCACAGATTTTTCATAAATTTGGCCCTAAAACCCAAACTTAAAAAATGCTCAATAAATCTCAAACTTTTGCTCGATTAGCTATCCCACACTGATAAAATGTGTTCAGTAGTTCTTTCTGTATCATTTGAAACCATAAAATCACCCAAAATTTGTTAACCCGAAATCTGAAATTTTTGTGATGCCGGCATCACAGATTTTTTTATATTTTTTGCCCAAAAACTCAAACTTACAAAATGCTCAATAAATCTCAAACTTTTGCTTGTTAACCCATCCCACTCTGATAAAATGTGTTCAGTAGTCCTTTCTGTATCATTTGAAACCATAAAATCACTGCAAATTTGTTGACCCGAAATCTGAAAATTTTGTGATGCCGGCATCAGAGATTTTTTAAATTTTGGCCCAAAAACCCAAACCTCCAAAATGCTCAATAAATCTCAAACTTTTGCTTGTTAACCCATCCCACACTGATAAAATGTGTTCAGTAGTCCTTTCTGTATCATTTGAAACCATAAAATCACCCAAAATTTGTTGACCCGAAATCTGAAAATTTTGTGATGCCGGCATCACAGATTTTTTAAATTTTGGCCCAAAAACCCAAACTTAAAAAATGCTCAATAAATCTCAAACTTTTGCTCGATTAGGTATCCCACACTGATAAAATGTGTTCAGTAGTTCTTTCTGTATCATTTGAAACCATAAAATCACCCAAAATTTGTTAACCCGAAATCTGAAATTTTTGTGATGCCGGCATCACAGATTTTTTTATATTTTTTGCCCAAAAACTCAAACTTACAAAATGCTCAATAAATCTCAAACTTTTGCTTGTTAACCCATCCCACACTGATAAAATGTGTTCAGTAGTCCTTTCTGTATCATTTGAAACCATAAAATCACTGAAAATTTGTTGACTCGAAATCTGAAAATTTTGTGATGCCGGCATCAGAGATTTTTTAAATTTTGGCCCAAAAACCCAAACCTCCAAAATGCTCAATAAATCTCAAACTTTTGCTTGTTAACCCATCCCACACTGATAAAATGTGTTCAGTAGTCCTTTCTGTATCATTTCAAACCATAAAATCACTGAAAATTTGTTGACCCGAAATCTGAAAATTTTGTGATGCCGGCATCACAGATTTTTTAAATTTTGGCCCCAAAACCCAAACTTACAAAATGCTCAATAAATCTCAAACTTTTGCTTGTTAACCCATCCCACACTGATAAAATGTGTTCAGTAGTCCTTTCTGTATCATTTGAAACCATAAAATCACCCAAAATTTGTTGACCCGAAATCTGAAAATTTTGTGATGCCGGCATCACAGATTTTTTAAATTTTGGCCCAAAAACCCAAACGTCCAAAATGCTCAATAAATCTCAAACTTTTGCTCGATTACCCATCCCACACTGATGAAATGTGTTCAGTAGTCCTTTCTGTATCATTTGAAACCAAAAAATCACCCAAAATTTGTTGACCCGAAATCTGAAAATTGTGTGATGCCGGCATCACAGATTTTTTTATAATTTTGGCCCAAAAACCCAAACTTACAAAATGCTCAATAAATCTCAAACTTTTGCTTGTTAACCCATCCCACACTGATAAAATGTGTTCAGTAGTCCTTTCTGTATCATTTGAAACCATAAAATCACTGAAAATTTGTTGACCCGAAATCTGAAAATTTTGTGATGCCGGCATCACAGATTTTTTAAATTTTGGCCCAAAAATCCAAACCTCCAAAATGCTCAATAAATCTCAAACTTTTGCTCGATTACCCATCCCACACTGATGAAATGTGTTCAGTAGTCCTTTCTGTATCATTTGAAACCATAAAATCACCCAAAATTTGTTGACCCGAAATCTGAAAATTTTGTGATGCCGGCATCACAAATTTTTTTATAATTTTGGCCCAAAAACCCAAACTTACAAAATGCTCAATAAATCTCAAACTTTTGCTTGTTAACCCATCCCACACTGATAAAATGTGTTCAGTAGTCCTTTCTGTATCATTTGAAACCATAAAATCACCCAAAATTTGTTGACCCGAACTCTGAAAATTTTGTGATGCCGGCATCACAGATTTTTCATAAATTTGGCCCTAAAACCCAAACTTAAAAAATGCTCAATAAATCTCAAACTTTTGCTCGATTAGCTATCCCACACTGATAAAATGTGTTCAGTAGTTCTTTCTGTATCATTTTAAACCATAAAATCACCCAAAATTTGTTAACCCGAAATCTGAAATTTTTGTGATGCCGGCATCACAGATTTTTTTATATTTTTTGCCCAAAAACTCAAACTTACAAAATGCTCAATAAATCTCAAACTTTTGCTTGTTAACCCATCCCACACTGATAAAATGTGTTCAGTAGTCCTTTCTGTATCATTTGAAACCATAAAATCACTGCAAATTTGTTGACCCGAAATCTGAAAATTTTGTGATGCCGGCATCAGAGATTTTTTAAATTTTGGCCCAAAAACCCAAACCTCCAAAATGCTCAATAAATCTCAAACTTTTGCTTGTTAACCCATCCCACACTGATAAAATGTGTTCAGTAGTCCTTTCTGTATCATTTGAAACCATAAAATCACTGAAAATTTGTTGACCCGAAATCTGAAAATTTTGTGATGCCGGCATCACAGATTTTTTTATAATTTTTGCCCAAAAACCCAAACTTACAAAATGCTCAATAAATCTCAAACTTTTGCTTGTTAACCCATCCCACACTGATAAAATGTGTTCAGTAGTCCTTTCTGTATCATTTGAAACCATAAAATCACTGAAAATTTGTTGACCCGAAATCAGAAAATTTTGTGATGCCGGCATCAGAGATTTTTTAAATTTTGGCCCAAAAACCCAAACTTACAAAATGCTCAATAAATCTCAAACTTTTGCTTGTTAACCCATCCCACACTGATAAAATGTGTTCAGTAGTCCTTTCTGTATCATTTCAAACCATAAAATCACTGAAAATTTGTTGACCCGAAATCTGAAAATTTTGTGATGCCGGCATCACAGATTTTTTAAATTTTGGCCCAAAAACCCAAACCTCCAAAATGCTCAATAAATCTCAAACTTTTGCTCGATTACCCATCCCACACTGATGAAATGTGTTCAGTAGTCCTTTCTGTATCATTTGAAACCATAAAATCACCAAAAATTTGATGACCCGAAATCTGAAAATTTTGTGATGCCGGCATCACAGATTTTTTTATATTTTTGGCCCAAAAACCCAAACTTACAAAATGCTCAATAAATCTCAAACTTTTGCTTGTTAACCCATCCCACACTGATAAAATGTGTTCAGTAGTCCTTTCTGTATCATTTCAAACCATAAAATCACTGAAAATTTGTTGACCCGAAATCTGAAAATTTTGTGATGCCGGCATCACAGATTTTTAAAATTTTGGCCCAAATACCCAAACTTCCAAAATGCTCAATAAATCTCAAACTTTTGCTTGATTACCCATCCCACACTGATGAAATGTGTTCAGTAGTCCTTTCTGTATCATTTGAAACCATAAAATCACTGAAAATTTGTTGACCCGAAATCTGAAAATTTTGTGATGCCGGCATCACAGATTTTTTAAATTTTGGCCCAAAAACCCAAACTTACAAAATGCTCAATAAATCTCAAACTTTTGCTTGTTAACCCATCCCACACTGATGAAATGTGTTCAGTAGTCCTTTCTGTATTATTTGAAACCATAAAATCACCCAAAATTTGTTGACCCGAAATCTGAAAATTTTGTGATGCCGGCATCACAGATTTTTTTATAATTTTGGCCCAAAAACCCAAACTTACAAAATGCTCAATAAATCTCAAACTTTTGCTTGTTAACCCATCCCACACTGATAAAATGTGTTCAGTAGTCCTTTCTGTATCATTTCAAACCATAAAATCACTGAAAATTTGTTGACCCGAAATCTGAAAATTTTGTGATGCCGGCATCACAGATTTTTTAAATTTTGGCCCAAAAACCCAAACCTCCAAAATGCTCAATAAATCTCAAACTTTTGCTTGATTACCCATCCCACACTGATGAAATGTGTTCAGTAGTCCTTTCTGTATCATTTGAAACCATAAAATCACCCAAAATTTGTTGACCCGAAATCTGAAAATTTTGTGATGCCGGCATCACAGATTTTTTTTATAATTTTGGCCCAAAAACCCAAACTTACAAAATGCTCAATAAATCTCAAACTTTTGCTTGTTAACCCATCCCACACTGATAAAATGTGTTCAGTAGTCCTTTCTGTATCATTTGAAACCATAAAATCACTGCAAATTTGTTGACCCGAAATCTGAAAATTTTGTGATGCCGGCATCACAGATTTTTTAAATTTTGGCCCAAAAACCCAAACCTCCAAAATGCTCAATAAATCTCAAACTTTTGCTCGATTACCCATCCCACACTGATGAAATGTGTTCAGTAGTCCTTTCTGTATCATTTGAAACCATAAAATCACCCAAAATTTGATGACCCGAAATCTGAAAATTTTGTGATGCCGGCATCACAGATTTTTTTATATTTTTGGCCCAAAAACCCAAACTTACAAAATGCTCAATAAATCTCAAACTTTTGCTTGTTAACCCATCCCACACTGATAAAATGTGTTCAGTAGTCCTTTCTGTATCATTTGAAACCATAAAATCACTGAAAATTTGTTGACCCGAAATCTGAAATTTTTGTGATGCCGGCATCAGAGATTTTTTAAATTTTGGCCCAAATACCCAAACCTCCAAAATGCTCAATAAATCTCAAACTTTTGCTTGACTACCCATCCCACACTGATGAAATGTGTTCAGTAGTCCTTTCTGTATCATTTGAAACCATAAAATCACCCAAAATTTGTTGACCCGAAATCTGAAAATTTTGTGATGCCGGCATCACAGATTTTTTTATAATTTTGGCCCAAAAACCCAAACTTACAAAATGCTCAATAAATCTCAAACTTTTGCTTGTTAACCCATGTCACACTGATAAAATGTGTTCAGTAGTCCTTTCTGTATCATTTGAAACCATAAAATCACTGAAAATTTGTTGACCCGAAATCTGAAAATTTTGTGATGCCGGCATCACAGATTTTTTAAATTTTGGCCCAAAAACCCAAACCTCCAAAATGCTCAATAAATCTCAAACTTTTGCTCGATTACCCATCCCACACTGATGAAATGTGTTCAGTAGTCCTTTCTGTATCATTTGAAACCATAAAATCACCCAAAATTTGATGACCCGAAATCTGAAAATTTTGTGATGCCGGCATCACAGATTTTTTTTTATAATTTTGGCCCAAAAACCCAAACTTACAAAATGCTCAATAAATCTCAAACTTTTGCTTGTTGACCCATCCCACACTGATAAAATGTGTTCAGTAGTCCTTTCTGTATCATTTGAAACCATAAAATCACTGAAAATTTGTTGACTCGAAATCTGAAAATTTTGTGATGCCGGCATCACAGATTTTTTAAATTTTGGCCCAAAAACCCAAACCTCCAAAATGCTCAATAAATCTCAAACTTTTGCTTGATTACCCATCCCACACTGATGAAATGTGTTCAGTAGTCCTTTCTGTATCATTTGAAACCATAAAATCACCCAAAATTTGTTGACCCGAAATCTGAAAATTTTGTGATGCCGGCATCACAGATTTTTTTATAATTTTGGCCCAAAAACCCAAACTTACAAAATGCTCAATAAATCTCAAACTTTTGCTTGTTAACCCATCCCACACTGATAAAATGTGTTCAGTAGTCCTTTCTGTATCATTTGAAACCATAAAATCACCCAAAATTTGTTGACCCGAAATCTGAAAATTTTGTGATGCCGGCATCACAGATTTTTTTTATAATTTTGGCCCAAAAACCCAAACTTACAAAATGCTCAATAAATCTCAAACTTTTGCTTGTTAACCCATCCCACACTGATAAAATGTGTTCAGTAGTCCTTTCTGTATCATTTGAAACCATAAAATCACTGCAAATTTGTTGACCCGAAATCTGAAAATTTTGTGATGCCGGCATCACAGATTTTTTAAATTTTGGCCCAAAAACCCAAACCTCCAAAATGCTCAATAAATCTCAAACTTTTGCTCGATTACCCATCCCACACTGATGAAATGTGTTCAGTAGTCCTTTCTGTATCATTTGAAACCATAAAATCACCCAAAATTTGTTGACCCGAAATCTGAAAATTTTGTGATGCCGGCATCACAGATTTTTTTATATTTTTGGCCCAAAAACCCAAACTTACAAAATGCTCAATAAATCTCAAACTTTTGCTTGTTAACCCATCCCACACTGATAAAATGTGTTCAGTAGTCCTTTCTGTATCATTTGAAACCATAAAATCACCCAAAATTTGTTGACCCGAAATCTGAAAATTTTGTGATGCCGGCATCACAGATTTTTAAAATTTTGTCCCAAAAACCCAAACCTCCAAAATGCTCAATAAATCTCAAACTTTTGCTTGATTACCCATCCCACACTGATGAAATGTGTTCAGTAGTCCTTTCTGTATCATTTAAAACCATAAAATCACCCAAAATTTGTTGACCCGAAATCTGAAAATTTTGTGATGCCGGCATCTCAGATTTTTTTATAATTTTTGCCCAAAAACCCAAACTTACAAAATGCTCAATAAATCTCAAACTTTTGCTTGTTAACCCATCCCACTCTGATAAAATGTGTTCAGTAGTCCTTTCTGTATCATTTGAAACCATAAAATCACTGAAAATTTGTTGACCCGAAATCTGAAAATTTTGTGATGCCGGCATCACAGATTTTTTAAATTTTGGCCCAAAAACCCAAACCTCCAAAATGCTCAATAAATCTCAAACTTTTGCTCGATTACCCATCCCACACTGATGAAATGTGTTCAGTAGTCCTTTCTGTATCATTTGAAACCATAAAATCACCCAAAATTTGATGACCCGAAATCTGAAAATTTTGTGATGCCGGCATCACAGATTTTTTTATAATTTTGGCCCAAAAACCCAAACTTACAAAATGCTCAATAAATCTCAAACTTTTGCTTGTTAACCCATCCCACACTGATAAAATGTGTTCAGTAGTCCTTTCTGTATCATTTGAAACCATAAAATCACTGCAAATTTGTTGACCCGAAATCTGAAAATTTTGTGATGCCGGCATCACAGATTTTTTAAATTTTGGCCCAAAAACCCAAACCTCCAAAATGCTCAATAAATCTCAAACTTTTGCTCGATTACCCATCCCACACTGATGAAATGTGTTCAGTAGTCCTTTCTGTATCATTTGAAACCATAAAATCACCCAAAATTTGTTGACCCGAAATCTGAAAATTTTGTGATGCCGGCATCACAGATTTTTTTTATAATTTTGGCCCAAAAACCCAAACTTACAAAATGCTCAATAAATCTCAAACTTTTGCTTGTTAACCCATCCCACACTGATAAAATGTGTTCAGTAGTCCTTTCTGTATCATTTGAAACCATAAAATCACTGCAAATTTGTTGACCCGAAATCTGAAAATTTTGTGATGCCGGCATCACAGATTTTTTAAATTTTGGCCCAAAAACCCAAACCTCCAAAATGCTCAATAAATCTCAAACTTTTGCTCGATTACCCATCCCACACTGATGAAATGTGTTCAGTAGTCCTTTCTGTATCATTTGAAACCATAAAATCACCCAAAATTTGTTGACCCGAAATCTGAAAATTTTGTGATGCTGGCATCACAGATTTTTTTATATTTTTGGCCCAAAAACCCAAACTTACAAAATGCTCAATAAATCTCAAACTTTTGCTTGTTAACCCATCCCACACTGATAAAATGTGTTCAGTAGTCCTTTCTGTATCATTTGAAACCATAAAATCACCCAAAATTTGTTGACCCGAAATCTGAAAATTTTGTGATGCCGGCATCACAGATTTTTTAAATTTTGGCCCAAAAACCCAAACCTCCAAAATGCTCAATAAATCTCAAACTTTTGCTTGATTACCCATCCCACACTGATGAAATGTGTTCAGTAGTCCTTTCTGTATCATTTGAAACCATAAAATCACCCAAAATTTGTTGACCCGAAATCTGAAAATTGTGTGATGCCGGCATCACAGATTTTTTTATAATTTTGGCCCAAAAACCCAAACTTACAAAATGCTCAATAAATCTCAAACTTTTGCTTGTTAACCCATCCCACACTGATAAAATGTGTTCAGTAGTCCTTTCTGTATCATTTGAAACCATAAAATCACTGAAAATTTGTTGACCCGAAATCTGAAAATTTTGTGATGCCGGCATCACAGATTTTTAAAATTTTGTCCCAAAAACCCAAACCTCCAAAATGCTCAATAAATCTCAAACTTTTGCTTGATTACCCATCCCACACTGATGAAATGTGTTCAGTAGTCCTTTCTGTATCATTTAAAACCATAAAATCACCCAAAATTTGTTGACCCGAAATCTGAAAATTTTGTGATGCCGGCATCTCAGATTTTTTTATAATTTTTGCCCAAAAACCCAAACTTACAAAATGCTCAATAAATCTCAAACTTTTGCTTGTTAACCCATCCCACTCTGATAAAATGTGTTCAGTAGTCCTTTCTGTATCATTTGAAACCATAAAATCACTGAAAATTTGTTGACCCGAAATCTGAAAATTTTGTGATGCCGGCATCACAGATTTTTTAAATTTTGGCCCCAAAACCCAAACCTCCAAAATGCTCAATAAATCTCAAACTTTTGCTCGATTACCATCCCACACTGATGAAATGTGTTCAGTAGTCCTTTCTGTATCATTTGAAACCATAAAATCACCCAAAATTTGATGACCCGAAATCTGAAAATTTTGTGATGCCGGCATCACAGATTTTTTTATAATTTTGGCCCAAAAACCCAAACTTACAAAATGCTCAATAAATCTCAAACTTTTGCTTGTTGACCCATCCCACACTGATAAAATGTGTTCAGTAGTCCTTTCTGTATCATTTGAAACCATAAAATCACCCAAAATTTGTTGACCCGAAATCTGAAAATTTTGTGATGCCGGCATCACAAAATGCTCAATAAATCTCAAACTTTTGCTTGTTAACCCATCCCACACTGATAAAATGTGTTCAGTAGTCCTTTCTGTATCATTTGAAACCATAAAATCACTGCAAATTTGTTGACCCGAAATCTGAAAATTTTGTGATGCCGGCATCACAGATTTTTTAAATTTTGGCCCAAAAACCCAAACCTCCAAAATGCTCAATAAATCTCAAACTTTTGCTCGATTACCCATCCCACACTGATGAAATGTGTTCAGTAGTCCTTTCTGTATCATTTGAAACCATAAAATCACCCAAAATTTGTTGACCCGAAATCTGAAAATTTTGTGATGCCGGCATCACAGATTTTTTTTATAATTTTGGCCCAAAAACCCAAACTTACAAAATGCTCAATAAATCTCAAACTTTTGCTTGTTAACCCATCCCACACTGATAAAATGTGTTCAGTAGTCCTTTCTGTATCATTTGAAACCATAAAATCACTGCAAATTTGTTGACCCGAAATCTGAAAATTTTGTGATGCCGGCATCACAGATTTTTTAAATTTTGGCCCAAAAACCCAAACCTCCAAAATGCTCAATAAATCTCAAACTTTTGCTCGATTACCCATCCCACTCTGATGAAATGTGTTCAGTAGTCCTTTCTGTATCATTTGAAACCATAAAATCACTGAAAATTTGTTGACCCGAAATCTGAAAATTTTGTGATGCCGGCATCACAGATTTTTTTATATTTTTGGCCCAAAAACCCAAACTTACAAAATGCTCAATAAATCTCAAACTTTTGCTTGTTAACCCATCCCATACTGATAAAATGTGTTCAGTAGTCCTTTCTGTATCATTTGAAACCATAAAATCACTGAAAATTTGTTGACCCGAAATCTGAAAATTTTGTGATGCCGGCATCACAGATTTTTTAAATTTTGGCCCAAAAACCCAAACCTCCAAAATGCTCAATAAATCTCAAACTTTTGCTCGATTACCCATCCCACACTGATGAAATGTGTTCAGTAGTCCTTTCTGTATCATTTGAAACCATAAAATCACCCAAAATTTGTTGACCCGAAATCTGAAAATTTTGTGATGCCGGCATCACAGATTTTTTTTATAATTTTGGCCCAAAAACCCAAACTTACAAAATGCTCAATAAATCTCAAACTTTTGCTCGATTACCCATCCCACTCTGATGAAATGTGTTCAGTAGTCCTTTCTGTATCATTTGAAACCATAAAATCACCCAAAATTTGATGACCCGAAATCTGAAAATTTTGTGATGCCGGCATCACAGATTTTTTTATATTTTTGGCCCAAAAACCCAAACTTACAAAATGCTCAATAAATCTCAAACTTTTGCTTGTTAACCCATCCCACACTGATAAAATGTGTTCAGTAGTCCTTTCTGTATCATTTGAAACCATAAAATCACTGAAAATTTGTTGACCCGAAATCTGAAAATTTTGTGATGCCGGCATCACAGATTTTTTAAATTTTGGCCCAAAAACCCAAACCTCCAAAATGCTCAATAAATCTCAAACTTTTGCTCGATTACCCATCCCACACTGATGAAATGTGTTCAGTAGTCCTTTCTGTATCACTTGAAACCATAAAATCACCCAAAATTTGTTGACCCGAAATCTGAAAATTTTGTGATGCCGGCATCACAGATTTTTTTATAATTTTGGCCCAAAAACCCAAACTTACAAAATGCTCAATAAATCTCAAACTTTTGCTTGTTAACCCATCCCACACTGATAAAATGTGTTCAGTAGTCCTTTCTGTATCATTTGAAACCATAAAATCACTGAAAATTTGTTGACCCGAAATCTGAAAATTTTGTGATGCCGGCATCACAGATTTTTTAAATTTTGGCCCAAAAACCCAAACCTCCAAAATGCTCAATAAATCTCAAACTTTTGCTCGATTACCCATCCCACACTGATGAAATGTGTTCAGTAGTCCTTTCTGTATCATTTGAAACCATAAAATCACCCAAAATTTGATGACCCAAAATCTGAAAATTTTGTGATGCCGGCATCACAGATTTTTTTATAATTTTGGCCCAAAAACCCAAACTTACAAAATGCTCAATAAATCTCAAACTTTTGCTTGTTGACCCATCCCACACTGATAAAATGTGTTCAGTAGTCCTTTCTGTATCATTTGAAACCATAAAATCACCCAAAATTTGTTGACCCGAAATCTGAAAATTTTGTGATGCCGGCATCACAGATTTTTTAAATTTTGGCCCAAAAACCCAAACCTCCAAAATGCTCAATAAATCTCAAACTTTTGCTTGATTACCCATCCCACACTGATGAAATGTGTTCAGTAGTCCTTTCTGTATCACTTGAAACCATAAAATCACCCAAAATTTGTTGACCCGAAATCTGAAAATTTTGTGATGCCGGCATCACAGATTTTTTTATAATTTTGGCCCAAAAACCCAAACTTACAAAATGCTCAATAAATCTCAAACTTTTGCTTGTTAACCCATCCCACACTGATAAAATGTGTTCAGTAGTCCTTTCTGTATCATTTGAAACCATAAAATCACTGAAAATTTGTTGACCCGAAATCTGAAAATTTTGTGATGCCGGCATCACAGATTTTTAAAATTTTGTCCCAAAAACCCAAACCTCCAAAATGCTCAATAAATCTCAAACTTTTGCTTGATTACCCATCCCACACTGATGAAATGTGTTCAGTAGTCCTTTCTGTATCATTTAAAACCATAAAATCACCCAAAATTTGTTGACCCGAAATCTGAAAATTTTGTGATGCCGGCATCTCAGATTTTTTTATAATTTTTGCCCAAAAACCCAAACTTACAAAATGCTCAATAAATCTCAAACTTTTGCTTGTTAACCCATCCCACTCTGATAAAATGTGTTCAGTAGTCCTTTCTGTATCATTTGAAACCATAAAATCACTGAAAATTTGTTGACCCGAAATCTGAAAATTTTGTGATGCCGGCATCACAGATTTTTTAAATTTTGGCCCAAAAACCCAAACCTCCAAAATGCTCAATAAATCTCAAACTTTTGCTCGTTACCCATCCCACACTGATGAAATGTGTTCAGTAGTCCTTTCTGTATCATTTGAAACCATAAAATCACCCAAAATTTGATGACCCGAAATTTGAAAATTTTTAGATGCCGGCATCACAGATTTTTTTATAATTTTGGCCCAAAAACCCAAACTTACAAAATGCTCAATAAATCTCAAACTTTTGCTTGTTGACCCATCCCACACTGATAAAATGTGTTCAGTAGTCCTTTCTGTATCATTTGAAACCATAAAATCACCCAAAATTTGTTGACCCGAAATCTGAAAATTTTGTGATGCCGGCATCACAGATTTTTTTATAATTTTGGCCCAAAAAACCAAACTTACAAAATGCTCAATAAATCTCAAACTTTTGCTTGATTACCCATCCCACACTGATGAAATGTGTTCAGTAGTCCTTTTTGTATCATTTGAAACCATAAAATCACCCAAAATTTGTTGACCCGAAATCTGAAAATTTTGTGATGCCGGCATCACAGATTTTTTTTATAATTTTGGCCCAAAAACCCAAACTTACAAAATGCTCAATAAATCTCAAACTTTTGCTTGTTAACCCATCCCACACTGATAAAATGTGTTCAGTAGTCCTTTCTGTATCATTTGAAACCATAAAATCACTGCAAATTTGTTGACCCGAAATCTGAAAATTTTGTGATGCCGGCATCACAGATTTTTTAAATTTTGGCCCAAAAACCCAAACCTCCAAAATGCTCAATAAATCTCAAACTTTTGCTCGATTACCCATCCCACACTGATGAAATGTGTTCAGTAGTCCTTTCTGTATCATTTGAAACCATAAAATCACTGAAAATTTGTTGACCCGAAATCTGAAAATTTTGTGATGCCGGCATCACAGATTTTTGTTATAATTTTGGCCCAAAAACCCAAACTTACAAAATGCTCAATAAATCTCAAACTTTTGCTTGTTAACCCATCCCACACTGATAAAATGTGTTCAGTAGTCCTTTCTGTATCATTTGAAACCATAAAATCACTGCAAATTTGTTGACCCGAAATCTGAAAATTTTGTGATGCCGGCATCACAGATTTTTTAAATTTTGGCCCAAAAACCCAAACCTCCAAAATGCTCAATAAATCTCAAACTTTTGCTCGATTACCCATCCCACACTGATGAAATGTGTTCAGTAGTCCTTTCTGTATCATTTGAAACCATAAAATCACCCAAAATTTGTTGACCCGAAATCTGAAAATTTTGTGATGCCGGCATCACAGATTTTTAAAATTTTGGCCCAAAAACCCAAACCTCCAAAATGCTCAATAAATCTCAAACTTTTGCTTGATTACCCATCCCACACTGATGAAATGTGTTCAGTAGTCCTTTCTGTATCACTTGAAACCATAAAATCACCCAAAATTTGTTGACCCGAAATCTGAAAATTTTGTGATGCCGGCATCACAGATTTTTTTATAATTTTGGCCCAAAAACCCAAACTTACAAAATGCTCAATAAATCTCAAACTTTTGCTTGTTAACCCATCCCACACTGATAAAATGTGTTCAGTAGTCCTTTCTGTATCATTTGAAACCATAAAATCACTGAAAATTTGTTGACCCGAAATCTGAAAATTTTGTGATGCCGGCATCACAGATTTTTAAAATTTTGTCCCAAAAACCCAAACCTCCAAAATGCTCAATAAATCTCAAACTTTTGCTTGATTACCCATCCCACACTGATGAAATGTGTTCAGTAGTCCTTTCTGTATCATTTAAAACCATAAAATCACCCAAAATTTGTTGACCCGAAATCTGAAAATTTTGTGATGCCGGCATCTCAGATTTTTTTTATAATTTTTGCCCAAAAACCCAAACTTACAAAATGCTCAATAAATCTCAAACTTTTGCTTGTTAACCCATCCCACTCTGATAAAATGTGTTCAGTAGTCCTTTCTGTATCATTTGAAACCATAAAATCACTGAAAATTTGTTGACCCGAAATCTGAAAATTTTGTGATGCCGGCATCACAGATTTTTTAAATTTTGGCCCAAAAACCCAAACCTCCAAAATGCTCAATAAATCTCAAACTTTTGCTCGATTACCCATCCCACACTGATGAAATGTGTTCAGTAGTCCTTTCTGTATAAAATCACTGAAAATTTGTTGACCCGAAATCTGAAAATTTTGTGATGCCGGCATCACAGATTTTTTAAATTTTGGCCCAAAAACCCAAACCTCCAAAATGCTCAATAAATCTCAAACTTTTGCTCGTTACCCATCCCACACTGATGAAATGTGTTCAGTAGTCCTTTCTGTATCATTTGAAACCATAAAATCACCCAAAATTTGATGACCCGAAATTTGAAAATTTTTAGATGCCGGCATCACAGATTTTTTTATAATTTTGGCCCAAAAACCCAAACTTACAAAATGCTCAATAAATCTCAAACTTTTGCTTGTTGACCCATCCCACACTGATAAAATGTGTTCAGTAGTCCTTTCTGTATCATTTGAAACCATAAAATCACCCAAAATTTGTTGACCCGAAAACTGAAAATTTTGTGATGCCGGCATCACAGATTTTTTTATAATTTTGGCCCAAAAAACCAAACTTACAAAATGCTCAATAAATCTCAAACTTTTGCTTGATTACCCATCCCACACTGATGAAATGTGTTCAGTAGTCCTTTTTGTATCATTTGAAACCATAAAATCACCCAAAATTTGTTGACCCGAAATCTGAAAATTTTGTGATGCCGGCATCACAGATTTTTTTTATAATTTTGGCCCAAAAACCCAAACTTACAAAATGCTCAATAAATCTCAAACTTTTGCTTGTTAACCCATCCCACACTGATAAAATGTGTTCAGTAGTCCTTTCTGTATCATTTGAAACCATAAAATCACTGCAAATTTGTTGACCCGAAATCTGAAAATTTTGTGATGCCGGCATCACAGATTTTTTAAATTTTGGCCCAAAAACCCAAACCTCCAAAATGCTCAATAAATCTCAAACTTTTGCTCGATTACCCATCCCACACTGATGAAATGTGTTCAGTAGTCCTTTCTGTATCATTTGAAACCATAAAATCACTGAAAATTTGTTGACCCGAAATCTGAAAATTTTGTGATGCCGGCATCACAGATTTTTGTTATAATTTTGGCCCAAAAACCCAAACTTACAAAATGCTCAATAAATCTCAAACTTTTGCTTGTTAACCCATCCCACACTGATAAAATGTGTTCAGTAGTCCTTTCTGTATCATTTGAAACCATAAAATCACTGCAAATTTGTTGACCCGAAATCTGAAAATTTTGTGATGCCGGCATCACAGATTTTTTAAATTTTGGCCCAAAAACCCAAACCTCCAAAATGCTCAATAAATCTCAAACTTTTGCTCGATTACCCATCCCACACTGATGAAATGTGTTCAGTAGTCCTTTCTGTATCATTTGAAACCATAAAATCACCCAAAATTTGTTGACCCGAAATCTGAAAATTTTGTGATGCCGGCATCACAGATTTTTAAAATTTTGGCCCAAAAACCCAAACCTCCAAAATGCTCAATAAATCTCAAACTTTTGCTTGATTACCCATCCCACACTGATGAAATGTGTTCAGTAGTCCTTTCTGTATCACTTGAAACCATAAAATCACCCAAAATTTGTTGACCCGAAATCTGAAAATTTTGTGATGCCGGCATCACAGATTTTTTTATAATTTTGGCCCAAAAACCCAAACTTACAAAATGCTCAATAAATCTCAAACTTTTGCTTGTTAACCCATCCCACACTGATAAAATGTGTTCAGTAGTCCTTTCTGTATCATTTGAAACCATAAAATCACTGAAAATTTGTTGACCCGAAATCTGAAAATTTTGTGATGCCGGCATCACAGATTTTTAAAATTTTGTCCCAAAAACCCAAACCTCCAAAATGCTCAATAAATCTCAAACTTTTGCTTGATTACCCATCCCACACTGATGAAATGTGTTCAGTAGTCCTTTCTGTATCATTTAAAACCATAAAATCACCCAAAATTTGTTGACCCGAAATCTGAAAATTTTGTGATGCCGGCATCTCAGATTTTTTTTATAATTTTTGCCCAAAAACCCAAACTTACAAAATGCTCAATAAATCTCAAACTTTTGCTTGTTAACCCATCCCACTCTGATAAAATGTGTTCAGTAGTCCTTTCTGTATCATTTGAAACCATAAAATCACTGAAAATTTGTTGACCCGAAATCTGAAAATTTTGTGATGCCGGCATCACAGATTTTTTAAATTTTGGCCCAAAAACCCAAACCTCCAAAATGCTCAATAAATCTCAAACTTTTGCTCGATTACCCATCCCACACTGATGAAATGTGTTCAGTAGTCCTTTCTGTATCATTTGAAACCATAAAATCACCCAAAATTTGATGACCCGAAATTTGAAAATTTTTAGATGCCGGCATCACAGATTTTTTTATAATTTTGGCCCAAAAACCCAAACTTACAAAATGCTCAATAAATCTCAAACTTTTGCTTGTTGACCCATCCCACACTGATAAAATGTGTTCAGTAGTCCTTTCTGTATCATTTGAAACCATAAAATCACCCAAAATTTGTTGACCCGAAATCTGAAAATTTTGTGATGCCGGCATCACAGATTTTTTTATAATTTTGGCCCAAAAAACCAAACTTACAAAATGCTCAATAAATCTCAAACTTTTGCTTGATTACCCATCCCACACTGATGAAATGTGTTCAGTAGTCCTTTTTGTATCATTTGAAACCATAAAATCACCCAAAATTTGTTGACCCGAAATCTGAAAATTTTGTGATGCCGGCATCACAGATTTTTTTTATAATTTTGGCCCAAAAACCCAAACTTACAAAATGCTCAATAAATCTCAAACTTTTGCTTGTTAACCCATCCCACACTGATAAAATGTGTTCAGTAGTCCTTTCTGTATCATTTGAAACCATAAAATCACTGCAAATTTGTTGACCCGAAATCTGAAAATTTTGTGATGCCGGCATCACAGATTTTTAAAATTTTGGCCCAAAAACCCAAACCTCCAAAATGCTCAATAAATCTCAAACTTTTGCTCGATTACCCATCCCACACTGATGAAATGTGTTCAGTAGTCCTTTCTGTATCATTTGAAACCATAAAATCACCCAAAATTTGTTGACCCGAAATCTGAAAATTTTGTGATGCCGGCATCACAGATTTTTTTTATAATTTTGGCCCAAAAACCCAAACTTACAAAATGCTCAATAAATCTCAAACTTTTGCTTGTTAACCCATCCCACACTGATAAAATGTGTTCAGTAGTCCTTTCTGTATCATTTGAAACCATAAAATCACTGCAAATTTGTTGACCCGAAATCTGAAAATTTTGTGATGCCGGCATCACAGATTTTTTTATATTTTTGGCCCAAAAACCCAAACTTACAAAATGCTCAATAAATCTCAAACTTTTGCTTGTTAACCCATCCCACTCTGATAAAATGTGTTCAGTAGTCCTTTCTGTATCATTTGAAACCATAAAATCACTGAAAATTTGTTGACCCGAAATCTGAAAATTTTGTGATGCCGGCATCACAGATTTTTAAAATTTTGGCCCAAAAACCCAAACCTCCAAAATGCTCAATAAATCTCAAACTTTTGCTCGATTACCCATCCCACACTGATGAAATGTGTTCAGTAGTCCTTTCTGTATCATTTGAAACCATAAAATCACCCAAAATTTGATGACCCGAAATCTGAAAATTTTGTGATGCCGGCATCACAGATTTTTTTATAATTTTGGCCCAAAAACCCAAACTTACAAAATGCTCAATAAATCTCAAACTTTTGCTTGATTACCCATCCCACACTGATGAAATGTGTTCAGTAGTCCTTTTTGTATCATTTGAAACCATAAAATCACCCAAAATTTGTTGACCCGAAATCTGAAAATTTTGTGATGCCGGCATCACAGATTTTTTTTTATAATTTTGGCCCAAAAACCCAAACTTACAAAATGCTCAATAAATCTCAAACTTTTGCTTGTTAACCCATCCCACACTGATAAAATGTGTTCAGTAGTCCTTTCTGTATCATTTGAAACCATAAAATCACTGCAAATTTGTTGACCCGAAATCTGAAAATTTTGTGATGCCGGCATCACAGATTTTTTAAATTTTGGCCCAAAAACCCAAACCTCCAAAATGCTCAATAAATCTCAAACTTTTGCTCGATTACCCATCCCACACTGATGAAATGTGTTCAGTAGTCCTTTCTGTATCATTTGAAACCATAAAATCACCCAAAATTTGTTGACCCGAAATCTGAAAATTTTGTGATGCCGGCATCACAGATTTTTTTTATAATTTTGGCCCAAAAACCCAAACTTACAAAATGCTCAATAAATCTCAAACTTTTGCTTGTTAACCCATCCCACACTGATAAAATGTGTTCAGTAGTCCTTTCTGTATCATTTGAAACCATAAAATCACTGCAAATTTGTTGACCCGAAATCTGAAAATTTTGTGATGCCGGCATCACAGATTTTTTAAATTTTGGCCCAAAAACCCAAACCTCCAAAATGCTCAATAAATCTCAAACTTTTGCTCGATTACCCATCCCACACTGATGAAATGTGTTCAGTAGTCCTTTCTGTATCATTTGAAACCATAAAATCACCCAAAATTTGTTGACCCGAAATCTGAAAATTTTGTGATGCCGGCATCACAGATTTTTTTATATTTTTGGCCCAAAAACCCAAACTTACAAAATGCTCAATAAATCTCAAACTTTTGCTTGTTAACCCATCCCACACTGATAAAATGTGTTCAGTAGTCCTTTCTGTATCATTTGAAACCATAAAATCACTGAAAATTTGTTGACCCGAAATCTGAAAATTTTGTGATGCCGGCATCACAGATTTTTTAAATTTTGGCCCAAAAACCCAAACCTCCAAAATGCTCAATAAATCTCAAACTTTTGCTTGATTACCCACCCCACACTGATGAAATGTGTTCAGTAGTCCTTTCTGTATCATTTGAAACCATAAAATCACCCAAAATTTGTTGACCCGAAATCTGAAAATTGTGTGATGCCGGCATCACAGATTTTTTTATAATTTTGGCCCAAAAACCCAAACTTACAAAATGCTCAATAAATCTCAAACTTTTGCTTGTTAACCCATCCCACACTGATAAAATGTGTTCAGTAGTCCTTTCTGTATCATTTGAAACCATAAAATCACTGAAAATTTGTTGACCCGAAATCTGAAAATTTTGTGATGCCGGCATCACAGATTTTTAAAATTTTGTCCCAAAAACCCAAACCTCCAAAATGCTCAATAAATCTCAAACTTTTGCTTGATTACCCATCCCACACTGATGAAATGTGTTCAGTAGTCCTTTCTGTATCATTTAAAACCATAAAATCACCCAAAATTTGTTGACCCGAAATCTGAAAATTTTGTGATGCCGGCATCTCAGATTTTTTTATAATTTTTGCCCAAAAACCCAAACTTACAAAATGCTCAATAAATCTCAAACTTTTGCTTGTTAACCCATCCCACTCTGATAAAATGTGTTCAGTAGTCCTTTCTGTATCATTTGAAACCATAAAATCACTGAAAATTTGTTGACCCGAAATCTGAAAATTTTGTGATGCCGGCATCACAGATTTTTTAAATTTTGGCCCCAAAACCCAAACCTCCAAAATGCTCAATAAATCTCAAACTTTTGCTCGATTACCATCCCACACTGATGAAATGTGTTCAGTAGTCCTTTCTGTATCATTTGAAACCATAAAATCACCCAAAATTTGATGACCCGAAATCTGAAAATTTTGTGATGCCGGCATCACAGATTTTTTTATAATTTTGGCCCAAAAACCCAAACTTACAAAATGCTCAATAAATCTCAAACTTTTGCTTGTTGACCCATCCCACACTGATAAAATGTGTTCAGTAGTCCTTTCTGTATCATTTGAAACCATAAAATCACCCAAAATTTGTTGACCCGAAATCTGAAAATTTTGTGATGCCGGCATCACAAAATGCTCAATAAATCTCAAACTTTTGCTTGTTAACCCATCCCACACTGATAAAATGTGTTCAGTAGTCCTTTCTGTATCATTTGAAACCATAAAATCACTGAAAATTTGTTGACCCGAAATCTGAAAATTTTGTGATGCCGGCATCACAGATTTTTTAAATTTTGGCCCAAAAACCCAAACCTCCAAAATGCTCAATAAATCTCAAACTTTTGCTCGATTACCCATCCCACACTGATGAAATGTGTTCAGTAGTCCTTTCTGTATCATTTGAAACCATAAAATCACCCAAAATTTGTTGACCCGAAATCTGAAAATTTTGTGATGCCGGCATCACAGATTTTTTTTATAATTTTGGCCCAAAAACCCAAACTTACAAAATGCTCAATAAATCTCAAACTTTTGCTTGTTAACCCATCCCACACTGATAAAATGTGTTCAGTAGTCCTTTCTGTATCATTTGAAACCATAAAATCACTGCAAATTTGTTGACCCGAAATCTGAAAATTTTGTGATGCCGGCATCACAGATTTTTTAAATTTTGGCCCAAAAACCCAAACCTCCAAAATGCTCAATAAATCTCAAACTTTTGCTCGATTACCCATCCCACTCTGATGAAATGTGTTCAGTAGTCCTTTCTGTATCATTTGAAACCATAAAATCACCCAAAATTTGATGACCCGAAATCTGAAAATTTTGTGATGCCGGCATCACAGATTTTTTTATATTTTTGGCCCAAAAACCCAAACTTACAAAATGCTCAATAAATCTCAAACTTTTGCTTGTTAACCCATCCCATACTGATAAAATGTGTTCAGTAGTCCTTTCTGTATCATTTGAAACCATAAAATCACTGAAAATTTGTTGACCCGAAATCTGAAAATTTTGTGATGCCGGCATCACAGATTTTTTAAATTTTGGCCCAAAAACCCAAACCTCCAAAATGCTCAATAAATCTCAAACTTTTGCTCGATTACCCATCCCACACTGATGAAATGTGTTCAGTAGTCCTTTCTGTATCATTTGAAACCATAAAATCACCCAAAATTTGTTGACCCGAAATCTGAAAATTTTGTGATGCCGGCATCACAGATTTTTTTTATAATTTTGGCCCAAAAACCCAAACTTACAAAATGCTCAATAAATCTCAAACTTTTGCTTGTTAACCCATCCCACACTGATAAAATGTGTTCAGTAGTCTTTTCTGTATCATTTGAAACCATAAAATCACTGCAAATTTGTTGACCCGAAATCTGAAAATTTTGTGATGCCGGCATCACAGATTTTTTAAATTTTGGCCCAAAAACCCAAACCTCCAAAATGCTCAATAAATCTCAAACTTTTGCTCGATTACCCATCCCACTCTGATGAAATGTGTTCAGTAGTCCTTTCTGTATCATTTGAAACCATAAAATCACCCAAAATTTGATGACCCGAAATCTGAAAATTTTGTGATGCCGGCATCACAGATTTTTTTATATTTTTGGCCCAAAAACCCAAACTTACAAAATGCTCAATAAATCTCAAACTTTTGCTTGTTAACCCATCCCACACTGATAAAATGTGTTCAGTAGTCCTTTCTGTATCATTTGAAACCATAAAATCACTGAAAATTTGTTGACCCGAAATCTGAAAATTTTGTGATGCCGGCATCACAGATTTTTTAAATTTTGGCCCAAAAACCCAAACCTCCAAAATGCTCAATAAATCTCAAACTTTTGCTCGATTACCCATCCCACACTGATGAAATGTGTTCAGTAGTCCTTTCTGTATCACTTGAAACCATAAAATCACCCAAAATTTGTTGACCCGAAATCTGAAAATTTTGTGATGCCGGCATCACAGATTTTTTTATAATTTTGGCCCAAAAACCCAAACTTACAAAATGCTCAATAAATCTCAAACTTTTGCTTGTTAACCCATCCCACACTGATAAAATGTGTTCAGTAGTCCTTTCTGTATCATTTGAAACCATAAAATCACTGAAAATTTGTTGACCCGAAATCTGAAAATTTTGTGATGCCGGCATCACAGATTTTTTAAATTTTGGCCCAAAAACCCAAACCTCCAAAATGCTCAATAAATCTCAAACTTTTGCTCGATTACCCATCCCACACTGATGAAATGTGTTCAGTAGTCCTTTCTGTATCATTTGAAACCATAAAATCACCCAAAATTTGATGACCCAAAATCTGAAAATTTTGTGATGCCGGCATCACAGATTTTTTTATAATTTTGGCCCAAAAACCCAAACTTACAAAATGCTCAATAAATCTCAAACTTTTGCTTGTTGACCCATCCCACACTGATAAAATGTGTTCAGTAGTCCTTTCTGTATCATTTGAAACCATAAAATCACCCAAAATTTGTTGACCCGAAATCTGAAAATTTTGTGATGCCGGCATCACAGATTTTTTAAATTTTGGCCCAAAAACCCAAACCTCCAAAATGCTCAATAAATCTCAAACTTTTGCTTGATTACCCATCCCACACTGATGAAATGTGTTCAGTAGTCCTTTCTGTATCACTTGAAACCATAAAATCACCCAAAATTTGTTGACCCGAAATCTGAAAATTTTGTGATGCCGGCATCACAGATTTTTTTATAATTTTGGCCCAAAAACCCAAACTTACAAAATGCTCAATAAATCTCAAACTTTTGCTTGTTAACCCATCCCACACTGATAAAATGTGTTCAGTAGTCCTTTCTGTATCATTTGAAACCATAAAATCACTGAAAATTTGTTGACCCGAAATCTGAAAATTTTGTGATGCCGGCATCACAGATTTTTAAAATTTTGTCCCAAAAACCCAAACCTCCAAAATGCTCAATAAATCTCAAACTTTTGCTTGATTACCCATCCCACACTGATGAAATGTGTTCAGTAGTCCTTTCTGTATCATTTAAAACCATAAAATCACCCAAAATTTGTTGACCCGAAATCTGAAAATTTTGTGATGCCGGCATCTCAGATTTTTTTATAATTTTTGCCCAAAAACCCAAACTTACAAAATGCTCAATAAATCTCAAACTTTTGCTTGTTAACCCATCCCACTCTGATAAAATGTGTTCAGTAGTCCTTTCTGTATCATTTGAAACCATAAAATCACTGAAAATTTGTTGACCCGAAATCTGAAAATTTTGTGATGCCGGCATCACAGATTTTTAAAATTTTGGCCCAAAAACCCAAACCTCCAAAATGCTCAATAAATCTCAAACTTTTGCTCGTTACCCATCCCACACTGATGAAATGTGTTCAGTAGTCCTTTCTGTATCATTTGAAACCATAAAATCACCCAAAATTTGATGACCCGAAATTTGAAAATTTTTAGATGCCGGCATCACAGATTTTTTTATAATTTTGGCCCAAAAACCCAAACTTACAAAATGCTCAATAAATCTCAAACTTTTGCTTGTTGACCCATCCCACACTGATAAAATGTGTTCAGTAGTCCTTTCTGTATCATTTGAAACCATAAAATCACCCAAAATTTGTTGACCCGAAATCTGAAAATTTTGTGATGCCGGCATCACAGATTTTTTTATAATTTTGGCCCAAAAAACCAAACTTACAAAATGCTCAATAAATCTCAAACTTTTGCTTGATTACCCATCCCACACTGATGAAATGTGTTCAGTAGTCCTTTTTGTATCATTTGAAACCATAAAATCACCCAAAATTTGTTGACCCGAAATCTGAAAATTTTGTGATGCCGGCATCACAGATTTTTTTTATAATTTTGGCCCAAAAACCCAAACTTACAAAATGCTCAATAAATCTCAAACTTTTGCTTGTTAACCCATCCCACACTGATAAAATGTGTTCAGTAGTCCTTTCTGTATCATTTGAAACCATAAAATCACTGCAAATTTGTTGACCCGAAATCTGAAAATTTTGTGATGCCGGCATCACAGATTTTTTAAATTTTGGCCCAAAAACCCAAACCTCCAAAATGCTCAATAAATCTCAAACTTTTGCTCGATTACCCATCCCACACTGATGAAATGTGTTCAGTAGTCCTTTCTGTATCATTTGAAACCATAAAATCACTGAAAATTTGTTGACCCGAAATCTGAAAATTTTGTGATGCCGGCATCACAGATTTTTTTTATAATTTTGGCCCAAAAACCCAAACTTACAAAATGCTCAATAAATCTCAAACTTTTGCTTGTTAACCCATCCCACACTGATAAAATGTGTTCAGTAGTCCTTTCTGTATCATTTGAAACCATAAAATCACTGCAAATTTGTTGACCCGAAATCTGAAAATTTTGTGATGCCGGCATCACAGATTTTTTAAATTTTGGCCCAAAAACCCAAACCTCCAAAATGCTCAATAAATCTCAAACTTTTGCTCGATTACCCATCCCACACTGATGAAATGTGTTCAGTAGTCCTTTCTGTATCATTTGAAACCATAAAATCACCCAAAATTTGTTGACCCGAAATCTGAAAATTTTGTGATGCCGGCATCACAGATTTTTTAAATTTTGGCCCAAAAACCCAAACCTCCAAAATGCTCAATAAATCTCAAACTTTTGCTTGATTACCCATCCCACACTGATGAAATGTGTTCAGTAGTCCTTTCTGTATCACTTGAAACCATAAAATCACCCAAAATTTGTTGACCCGAAATCTGAAAATTTTGTGATGCCGGCATCACAGATTTTTTTATAATTTTGGCCCAAAAACCCAAACTTACAAAATGCTCAATAAATCTCAAACTTTTGCTTGTTAACCCATCCCACACTGATAAAATGTGTTCAGTAGTCCTTTCTGTATCATTTGAAACCATAAAATCACTGAAAATTTGTTGACCCGAAATCTGAAAATTTTGTGATGCCGGCATCACAGATTTTTAAAATTTTGTCCCAAAAACCCAAACCTCCAAAATGCTCAATAAATCTCAAACTTTTGCTTGATTACCCATCCCACACTGATGAAATGTGTTCAGTAGTCCTTTCTGTATCATTTAAAACCATAAAATCACCCAAAATTTGTTGACCCGAAATCTGAAAATTTTGTGATGCCGGCATCTCAGATTTTTTTTATAATTTTTGCCCAAAAACCCAAACTTACAAAATGCTCAATAAATCTCAAACTTTTGCTTGTTAACCCATCCCACTCTGATAAAATGTGTTCAGTAGTCCTTTCTGTATCATTTGAAACCATAAAATCACTGAAAATTTGTTGACCCGAAATCTGAAAATTTTGTGATGCCGGCATCACAGATTTTTTAAATTTTGGCCCAAAAACCCAAACCTCCAAAATGCTCAATAAATCTCAAACTTTTGCTCGATTACCCATCCCACACTGATGAAATGTGTTCAGTAGTCCTTTCTGTATCATTTGAAACCATAAAATCACCCAAAATTTGATGACCCGAAATTTGAAAATTTTTAGATGCCGGCATCACAGATTTTTTTATAATTTTGGCCCAAAAACCCAAACTTACAAAATGCTCAATAAATCTCAAACTTTTGCTTGTTGACCCATCCCACACTGATAAAATGTGTTCAGTAGTCCTTTCTGTATCATTTGAAACCATAAAATCACCCAAAATTTGTTGACCCGAAATCTGAAAATTTTGTGATGCCGGCATCACAGATTTTTTTATAATTTTGGCCCAAAAAACCAAACTTACAAAATGCTCAATAAATCTCAAACTTTTGCTTGATTACCCATCCCACACTGATGAAATGTGTTCAGTAGTCCTTTTTGTATCATTTGAAACCATAAAATCACCCAAAATTTGTTGACCCGAAATCTGAAAATTTTGTGATGCCGGCATCACAGATTTTTTTTATAATTTTGGCCCAAAAACCCAAACTTACAAAATGCTCAATAAATCTCAAACTTTTGCTTGTTAACCCATCCCACACTGATAAAATGTGTTCAGTAGTCCTTTCTGTATCATTTGAAACCATAAAATCACTGCAAATTTGTTGACCCGAAATCTGAAAATTTTGTGATGCCGGCATCACAGATTTTTTAAATTTTGGCCCAAAAACCCAAACCTCCAAAATGCTCAATAAATCTCAAACTTTTGCTCGATTACCCATCCCACACTGATGAAATGTGTTCAGTAGTCCTTTCTGTATCATTTGAAACCATAAAATCACCCAAAATTTGTTGACCCGAAATCTGAAAATTTTGTGATGCCGGCATCACAGATTTTTTTTATAATTTTGGCCCAAAAACCCAAACTTACAAAATGCTCAATAAATCTCAAACTTTTGCTTGTTAACCCATCCCACACTGATAAAATGTGTTCAGTAGTCCTTTCTGTATCATTTGAAACCATAAAATCACTGCAAATTTGTTGACCCGAAATCTGAAAATTTTGTGATGCCGGCATCACAGATTTTTTTATATTTTTGGCCCAAAAACCCAAACTTACAAAATGCTCAATAAATCTCAAACTTTTGCTTGTTAACCCATCCCACACTGATAAAATGTGTTCAGTAGTCCTTTCTGTATCATTTGAAACCATAAAATCACCCAAAATTTGTTGACCCGAAATCTGAAAATTTTGTGATGCCGGCATCACAGATTTTTTAAATTTTGGCCCAAAAACCCAAACCTCCAAAATGCTCAATAAATCTCAAACTTTTGCTTGATTACCCATCCCACACTGATGAAATGTGTTCAGTAGTCCTTTCTGTATCACTTGAAACCATAAAATCACCCAAAATTTGTTGACCCGAAATCTGAAAATTTTGTGATGCCAGCATCACAGATTTTTTTATAATTTTGGCCCAAAAACCCAAACTTACAAAATGCTCAATAAATCTCAAACTTTTGCTTGTTAACCCATCCCACACTGATAAAATGTGTTCAGTAGTCCTTTCTGTATCATTTGAAACCATAAAATCACTGAAAATTTGTTGACCCGAAATCTGAAAATTTTGTGATGCCGGCATCACAGATTTTTAAAATTTTGTCCCAAAAACCCAAACCTCCAAAATGCTCAATAAATCTCAAACTTTTGCTTGATTACCCATCCCACACTGATGAAATGTGTTCAGTAGTCCTTTCTGTATCATTTAAAACCATAAAATCACCCAAAATTTGTTGACCCGAAATCTGAAAATTTTGTGATGCCGGCATCTCAGATTTTTTTATAATTTTTGCCCAAAAACCCAAACTTACAAAATGCTCAATAAATCTCAAACTTTTGCTTGTTAACCCATCCCACTCTGATAAAATGTGTTCAGTAGTCCTTTCTGTATCATTTGAAACCATAAAATCACTGAAAATTTGTTGACCCGAAATCTGAAAATTTTGTGATGCCGGCATCACAGATTTTTTAAATTTTGGCCCAAAAACCCAAACCTCCAAAATGCTCAATAAATCTCAAACTTTTGCTCGTTACCCATCCCACACTGATGAAATGTGTTCAGTAGTCCTTTCTGTATCATTTGAAACCATAAAATCACCCAAAATTTGATGACCCGAAATTTGAAAATTTTTAGATGCCGGCATCACAGATTTTTTTATAATTTTGGCCCAAAAACCCAAACTTACAAAATGCTCAATAAATCTCAAACTTTTGCTTGTTGACCCATCCCACACTGATAAAATGTGTTCAGTAGTCCTTTCTGTATCATTTGAAACCATAAAATCACCCAAAATTTGTTGACCCGAAATCTGAAAATTTTGTGATGCCGGCATCACAGATTTTTTTATAATTTTGGCCCAAAAAACCAAACTTACAAAATGCTCAATAAATCTCAAACTTTTGCTTGATTACCCATCCCACACTGATGAAATGTGTTCAGTAGTCCTTTTTGTATCATTTGAAACCATAAAATCACTGAAAATTTGTTGACCCGAAATCTGAAAATTTTGTGATGCCGGCATCACAGATTTTTTTTATAATTTTGGCCCAAAAACCCAAACTTACAAAATGCTCAATAAATCTCAAACTTTTGCTTGTTAACCCATCCCACACTGATAAAATGTGTTCAGTAGTCCTTTCTGTATCATTTGAAACCATAAAATCACTGCAAATTTGTTGACCCGAAATCTGAAAATTTTGTGATGCCGGCATCACAGATTTTTTAAATTTTGGCCCAAAAACCCAAACCTCCAAAATGCTCAATAAATCTCAAACTTTTGCTCGATTACCCATCCCACACTGATGAAATGTGTTCAGTAGTCCTTTCTGTATCATTTGAAACCATAAAATCACTGAAAATTTGTTGACCCGAAATCTGAAAATTTTGTGATGCCGGCATCACAGATTTTTTTTATAATTTTGGCCCAAAAACCCAAACTTACAAAATGCTCAATAAATCTCAAACTTTTGCTTGTTAACCCATCCCACACTGATAAAATGTGTTCAGTAGTCCTTTCTGTATCATTTGAAACCATAAAATCACTGCAAATTTGTTGACCCGAAATCTGAAAATTTTGTGATGCCGGCATCACAGATTTTTTAAATTTTGGCCCAAAAACCCAAACCTCCAAAATGCTCAATAAATCTCAAACTTTTGCTCGATTACCCATCCCACACTGATGAAATGTGTTCAGTAGTCCTTTCTGTATCATTTGAAACCATAAAATCACCCAAAATTTGTTGACCCGAAATCTGAAAATTTTGTGATGCCGGCATCACAGATTTTTTAAATTTTGGCCCAAAAACCCAAACCTCCAAAATGCTCAATAAATCTCAAACTTTTGCTTGATTACCCATCCCACACTGATGAAATGTGTTCAGTAGTCCTTTCTGTATCACTTGAAACCATAAAATCACCCAAAATTTGTTGACCCGAAATCTGAAAATTTTGTGATGCCGGCATCACAGATTTTTTTATAATTTTGGCCCAAAAACCCAAACTTACAAAATGCTCAATAAATCTCAAACTTTTGCTTGTTAACCCATCCCACACTGATAAAATGTGTTCAGTAGTCCTTTCTGTATCATTTGAAACCATAAAATCACTGAAAATTTGTTGACCCGAAATCTGAAAATTTTGTGATGCCGGCATCACAGATTTTTAAAATTTTGTCCCAAAAACCCAAACCTCCAAAATGCTCAATAAATCTCAAACTTTTGCTTGATTACCCATCCCACACTGATAAAATGTGTTCAGTAGTCCTTTCTGTATCATTTGAAACCATAAAATCACCCAAAATTTGTTGACCCGAAATCTGAAAATTTTGTGATGCCGGCATCACAGATTTTTTAAATTTTGGCCCAAAAACCCAAACCTCCAAAATGCTCAATAAATCTCAAACTTTTGCTCGATTACCCATCCCACACTGATGAAATGTGTTCAGTAGTCCTTTCTGTATCATTTGAAACCATAAAATCACCCAAAATTTGATGACCCGAAATTTGAAAATTTTTAGATGCCGGCATCACAGATTTTTTTATAATTTTGGCCCAAAAACCCAAACTTACAAAATGCTCAATAAATCTCAAACTTTTGCTTGTTGACCCATCCCACACTGATAAAATGTGTTCAGTAGTCCTTTCTGTATCATTTGAAACCATAAAATCACCCAAAATTTGTTGACCCGAAATCTGAAAATTTTGTGATGCCGGCATCACAGATTTTTTTATAATTTTGGCCCAAAAAACCAAACTTACAAAATGCTCAATAAATCTCAAACTTTTGCTTGATTACCCATCCCACACTGATGAAATGTGTTCAGTAGTCCTTTTTGTATCATTTGAAACCATAAAATCACCCAAAATTTGTTGACCCGAAATCTGAAAATTTTGTGATGCCGGCATCACAGATTTTTTTTATAATTTTGGCCCAAAAACCCAAACTTACAAAATGCTCAATAAATCTCAAACTTTTGCTTGTTAACCCATCCCACACTGATAAAATGTGTTCAGTAGTCCTTTCTGTATCATTTGAAACCATAAAATCACTGCAAATTTGTTGACCCGAAATCTGAAAATTTTGTGATGCCGGCATCACAGATTTTTTAAATTTTGGCCCAAAAACCCAAACCTCCAAAATGCTCAATAAATCTCAAACTTTTGCTCGATTACCCATCCCACACTGATGAAATGTGTTCAGTAGTCCTTTCTGTATCATTTGAAACCATAAAATCACTGAAAATTTGTTGACCCGAAATCTGAAAATTTTGTGATGCCGGCATCACAGATTTTTTTTATAATTTTGGCCCAAAAACCCAAACTTACAAAATGCTCAATAAATCTCAAACTTTTGCTTGTTAACCCATCCCACACTGATAAAATGTGTTCAGTAGTCCTTTCTGTATCATTTGAAACCATAAAATCACTGCAAATTTGTTGACCCGAAATCTGAAAATTTTGTGATGCCGGCATCACAGATTTTTTAAATTTTGGCCCAAAAACCCAAACCTCCAAAATGCTCAATAAATCTCAAACTTTTGCTTGTTAACCCATCCCACACTGATAAAATGTGTTCAGTAGTCCTTTCTGTATCATTTGAAACCATAAAATCACTGAAAATTTGTTGACCCGAAATCTGAAAATTTTGTGATGCCGGCATCACAGATTTTTAAAATTTTGTCCCAAAAACCCAAACCTCCAAAATGCTCAATAAATCTCAAACTTTTGCTTGATTACCCATCCCACACTGATGAAATGTGTTCAGTAGTCCTTTCTGTATCATTTAAAACCATAAAATCACCCAAAATTTGTTGACCCGAAATCTGAAAATTTTGTGATGCCGGCATCTCAGATTTTTTTTATAATTTTTGCCCAAAAACCCAAACTTACAAAATGCTCAATAAATCTCAAACTTTTGCTTGTTAACCCATCCCACTCTGATAAAATGTGTTCAGTAGTCCTTTCTGTATCATTTGAAACCATAAAATCACTGAAAATTTGTTGACCCGAAATCTGAAAATTTTGTGATGCCGGCATCACAGATTTTTTAAATTTTGGCCCAAAAACCCAAACCTCCAAAATGCTCAATAAATCTCAAACTTTTGCTCGATTACCCATCCCACACTGATGAAATGTGTTCAGTAGTCCTTTCTGTATCATTTGAAACCATAAAATCACCCAAAATTTGATGACCCGAAATTTGAAAATTTTTAGATGCCGGCATCACAGATTTTTTTATAATTTTGGCCCAAAAACCCAAACTTACAAAATGCTCAATAAATCTCAAACTTTTGCTTGTTGACCCATCCCACACTGATAAAATGTGTTCAGTAGTCCTTTCTGTATCATTTGAAACCATAAAATCACCCAAAATTTGTTGACCCGAAATCTGAAAATTTTGTGATGCCGGCATCACAGATTTTTTTATAATTTTGGCCCAAAAAACCAAACTTACAAAATGCTCAATAAATCTCAAACTTTTGCTTGATTACCCATCCCACACTGATGAAATGTGTTCAGTAGTCCTTTTTGTATCATTTGAAACCATAAAATCACCCAAAATTTGTTGACCCGAAATCTGAAAATTTTGTGATGCCGGCATCACAGATTTTTTTTATAATTTTGGCCCAAAAACCCAAACTTACAAAATGCTCAATAAATCTCAAACTTTTGCTTGTTAACCCATCCCACACTGATAAAATGTGTTCAGTAGTCCTTTCTGTATCATTTGAAACCATAAAATCACTGCAAATTTGTTGACCCGAAATCTGAAAATTTTGTGATGCCGGCATCACAGATTTTTTAAATTTTGGCCCAAAAACCCAAACCTCCAAAATGCTCAATAAATCTCAAACTTTTGCTCGATTACCCATCCCACACTGATGAAATGTGTTCAGTAGTCCTTTCTGTATCATTTGAAACCATAAAATCACCCAAAATTTGTTGACCCGAAATCTGAAAATTTTGTGATGCCGGCATCACAGATTTTTTTTATAATTTTGGCCCAAAAACCCAAACTTACAAAATGCTCAATAAATCTCAAACTTTTGCTTGTTAACCCATCCCACACTGATAAAATGTGTTCAGTAGTCCTTTCTGTATCATTTGAAACCATAAAATCACCCAAAATTTGTTGACCCGAAATCTGAAAATTGTGTGATGCCGGCATCACAGATTTTTTAAATTTTGGCCCAAAAACCCAAACCTCCAAAATGCTCAATAAATCTCAAACTTTTGCTCGATTACCCATCCCACACTGATGAAATGTGTTCAGTAGTCCTTTCTGTATCATTTGAAACCATAAAATCACCCAAAATTTGTTGACCCGAAATCTGAAAATTTTGTGATGCCGGCATCACAGATTTTTTTATATTTTTGGCCCAAAAACCCAAACTTACAAAATGCTCAATAAATCTCAAACTTTTGCTTGTTAACCCATCCCACACTGATAAAATGTGTTCAGTAGTCCTTTCTGTATCATTTGAAACCATAAAATCACTGAAAATTTGTTGACCCGAAATCTGAAAATTTTGTGATGCCGGCATCACAGATTTTTTAAATTTTGGCCCAAAAACCCAAACCTCCAAAATGCTCAATAAATCTCAAACTTTTGCTTGATTACCCATCCCACACTGATGAAATGTGTTCAGTAGTCTTTTCTGTATCACTTGAAACCATAAAATCACCCAAAATTTGTTGACCCGAAATCTGAAAATTTTGTGATGCCGGCATCACAGATTTTTTTATAATTTTGGCCCAAAAACCCAAACTTACAAAATGCTCAATAAATCTCAAACTTTTGCTTGTTAACCCATCCCACACTGATAAAATGTGTTCAGTAGTCCTTTCTGTATCATTTGAAACCATAAAATCACCCAAAATTTGTTGACCCGAAATCTGAAAATGTTGTGATGCCGGCATCTCAGATTTTTTTATAATTTTTGCCCAAAAACCCAAACTTACAAAATGCTCAATAAATCTCAAACTTTTGCTTGTTAACCCATCCCACACTGATAAAATGTGTTCAGTAGTCCTTTCTGTATCATTTGAAACCATAAAATCACTGAAAATTTGTTGACCCGAAATCTGAAAATTTTGTGATGCTGGCATCACAGATTTTTTAAATTTTGGCCCAAAAACCCAAACCTCCAAAATGCTCAATAAATCTCAAACTTTTGCTCGATTACCCATCCCACACTGATGAAATGTGTTCAGTAGTCCTTTCTGTATCACTTGAAACCATAAAATCACCCAAAATTTGATGACCCGAAATCTGAAAATTTTGTGATGCCGGCATCACAGATTTTTTTATAATTTTGGCCCAAAAACCCAAACTTACAAAATGCTCAATAAATCTCAAACTTTTGCTTGTTAACCCATCCCACACTGATAAAATGTGTTCAGTAGTCCTTTCTGTATCATTTGAAACCATAAAATCACCCAAAATTTGTTGACCCGAAATCTGAAAATTTTGTGATGCCGGCATCACAGATTTTTTTATAATTTTGGCCCAAAAAACCAAACTTACAAAATGCTCAATAAATCTCAAACTTTTGCTTGATTACCCATCCCACACTGATGAAATGTGTTCAGTAGTCCTTTCTGTATCATTTGAAACCATAAAATCACCCAAAATTTGTTGACCCGAAATCTGAAAATTTTGTGATGCCGGCATCACAGATTTTTTTTATAATTTTGGCCCAAAAACCCAAACCTCCAAAATGCTCAATAAATCTCAAACTTTTGCTTGATTACCCATCCCACACTGATGAAATGTGTTCAGTAGTCCTTTCTGTATCATTTAAAACCATAAAATCACCCAAAATTTGTTGACCCGAAATCTGAAAATTTTGTGATGCCGGCATCTCAGATTTTTTTTATAATTTTTGCCCAAAAACCCAAACTTACAAAATGCTCAATAAATCTCAAACTTTTGCTTGTTAACCCATCCCACTCTGATAAAATGTGTTCAGTAGTCCTTTCTGTATCATTTGAAACCATAAAATCACTGCAAATTTGTTGACCCGAAATCTGAAAATTTTGTGATGCCGGCATCACAGATTTTTTAAATTTTGGCCCAAAAACCCAAACCTCCAAAATGCTCAATAAATCTCAAACTTTTGCTCGATTACCCATCCCACACTGATGAAATGTGTTCAGTAGTCCTTTCTGTATCATTTGAAACCATAAAATCACCCAAAATTTGATGACCCGAAATTTGAAAATTTTTAGATGCCGGCATCACAGATTTTTTTATAATTTTGGCCCAAAAACCCAAACTTACAAAATGCTCAATAAATCTCAAACTTTTGCTTGTTGACCCATCCCACACTGATAAAATGTGTTCAGTAGTCCTTTCTGTATCATTTGAAACCATAAAATCACCCAAAATTTGTTGACCCGAAATCTGAAAATTTTGTGATGCCGGCATCACAGATTTTTTTATAATTTTGGCCCAAAAAACCAAACTTACAAAATGCTCAATAAATCTCAAACTTTTGCTTGATTACCCATCCCACACTGATGAAATGTGTTCAGTAGTCCTTTTTGTATCATTTGAAACCATAAAATCACCCAAAATTTGTTGACCCGAAATCTGAAAATTTTGTGATGCCGGCATCACAGATTTTTTTTATAATTTTGGCCCAAAAACCCAAACTTACAAAATGCTCAATAAATCTCAAACTTTTGCTTGTTAACCCATCCCACACTGATAAAATGTGTTCAGTAGTCCTTTCTGTATCATTTGAAACCATAAAATCACCCAAAATTTGTTGACCCGAAATCTGAAAATTTTGTGATGCCGGCATCACAGATTTTTTTTATAATTTTGGCCCAAAAACCCAAACCTCCAAAATGCTCAATAAATCTCAAACTTTTGCTTGATTACCCATCCCACACTGATGAAATGTGTTCAGTAGTCCTTTCTGTATCATTTAAAACCATAAAATCACCCAAAATTTGTTGACCCGAAATCTGAAAATTTTGTGATGCCGGCATCTCAGATTTTTTTTATAATTTTTGCCCAAAAACCCAAACTTACAAAATGCTCAATAAATCTCAAACTTTTGCTTGTTAACCCATCCCACTCTGATAAAATGTGTTCAGTAGTCCTTTCTGTATCATTTGAAACCATAAAATCACTGCAAATTTGTTGACCCGAAATCTGAAAATTTTGTGATGCCGGCATCACAGATTTTTTAAATTTTGGCCCAAAAACCCAAACCTCCAAAATGCTCAATAAATCTCAAACTTTTGCTCGATTACCCATCCCACACTGATGAAATGTGTTCAGTAGTCCTTTCTGTATCATTTGAAACCATAAAATCACCCAAAATTTGATGACCCGAAATTTGAAAATTTTTAGATGCCGGCATCACAGATTTTTTTATAATTTTGGCCCAAAAACCCAAACTTACAAAATGCTCAATAAATCTCAAACTTTTGCTTGTTGACCCATCCCACACTGATAAAATGTGTTCAGTAGTCCTTTCTGTATCATTTGAAACCATAAAATCACCCAAAATTTGTTGACCCGAAATCTGAAAATTTTGTGATGCCGGCATCACAGATTTTTTTATAATTTTGGCCCAAAAAACCAAACTTACAAAATGCTCAATAAATCTCAAACTTTTGCTTGATTACCCATCCCACACTGATGAAATGTGTTCAGTAGTCCTTTTTGTATCATTTGAAACCATAAAATCACCCAAAATTTGTTGACCCGAAATCTGAAAATTTTGTGATGCCGGCATCACAGATTTTTTTTATAATTTTGGCCCAAAAACCCAAACTTACAAAATGCTCAATAAATCTCAAACTTTTGCTTGTTAACCCATCCCACACTGATAAAATGTGTTCAGTAGTCCTTTCTGTATCATTTGAAACCATAAAATCACTGCAAATTTGTTGACCCGAAATCTGAAAATTTTGTGATGCCGGCATCACAGATTTTTTAAATTTTGGCCCAAAAACCCAAACCTCCAAAATGCTCAATAAATCTCAAACTTTTGCTCGATTACCCATCCCACACTGATGAAATGTGTTCAGTAGTCCTTTCTGTATCATTTGAAACCATAAAATCACCCAAAATTTGTTGACCCGAAATCTGAAAATTTTGTGATGCCGGCATCACAGATTTTTTTTATAATTTTGGCCCAAAAACCCAAACTTACAAAATGCTCAATAAATCTCAAACTTTTGCTTGTTAACCCATCCCACACTGATAAAATGTGTTCAGTAGTCCTTTCTGTATCATTTGAAACCATAAAATCACTGCAAATTTGTTGACCCGAAATCTGAAAATTTTGTGATGCCGGCATCACAGATTTTTTTATATTTTTGGCCCAAAAACCCAAACTTACAAAATGCTCAATAAATCTCAAACTTTTGCTTGTTAACCCATCCCACTCTGATAAAATGTGTTCAGTAGTCCTTTCTGTATCATTTGAAACCATAAAATCACTGAAAATTTGTTGACCCGAAATCTGAAAATTTTGTGATGCCGGCATCACAGATTTTTTAAATTTTGGCCCAAAAACCCAAACCTCCAAAATGCTCAATAAATCTCAAACTTTTGCTCGATTACCCATCCCACACTGATGAAATGTGTTCAGTAGTCCTTTCTGTATCATTTGAAACCATAAAATCACCCAAAATTTGATGACCCGAAATCTGAAAATTTTGTGATGCCGGCATCACAGATTTTTTTATAATTTTGGCCCAAAAACCCAAACTTACAAAATGCTCAATAAATCTCAAACTTTTGCTTGTTGACCCATCCCACACTGATAAAATGTGTTCAGTAGTCCTTTCTGTATCATTTGAAACCATAAAATCACCCAAAATTTGTTGACCCGAAATCTGAAAATTTTGTGATGCCGGCATCACAGATTTTTTTATAATTTTGGCCCAAAAAACCAAACTTACAAAATGCTCAATAAATCTCAAACTTTTGCTTGATTACCCATCCCACACTGATGAAATGTGTTCAGTAGTCCTTTTTGTATCATTTGAAACCATAAAATCACCCAAAATTTGTTGACCCGAAATCTGAAAATTTTGTGATGCCGGCATCACAGATTTTTTTTTATAATTTTGGCCCAAAAACCCAAACTTACAAAATGCTCAATAAATCTCAAACTTTTGCTTGTTAACCCATCCCACACTGATAAAATGTGTTCAGTAGTCCTTTCTGTATCATTTGAAACCATAAAATCACTGCAAATTTGTTGACCCGAAATCTGAAAATTTTGTGATGCCGGCATCACAGATTTTTTAAATTTTGGCCCAAAAACCCAAACCTCCAAAATGCTCAATAAATCTCAAACTTTTGCTCGATTACCCATCCCACACTGATGAAATGTGTTCAGTAGTCCTTTCTGTATCATTTGAAACCATAAAATCACCCAAAATTTGTTGACCCGAAATCTGAAAATTTTGTGATGCCGGCATCACAGATTTTTTTTATAATTTTGGCCCAAAAACCCAAACTTACAAAATGCTCAATAAATCTCAAACTTTTGCTTGTTAACCCATCCCACACTGATAAAATGTGTTCAGTAGTCCTTTCTGTATCATTTGAAACCATAAAATCACTGCAAATTTGTTGACCCGAAATCTGAAAATTTTGTGATGCCGGCATCACAGATTTTTTAAATTTTGGCCCAAAAACCCAAACCTCCAAAATGCTCAATAAATCTCAAACTTTTGCTCGATTACCCATCCCACACTGATGAAATGTGTTCAGTAGTCCTTTCTGTATCATTTGAAACCATAAAATCACCCAAAATTTGTTGACCCGAAATCTGAAAATTTTGTGATGCCGGCATCACAGATTTTTTTATATTTTTGGCCCAAAAACCCAAACTTACAAAATGCTCAATAAATCTCAAACTTTTGCTTGTTAACCCATCCCACACTGATAAAATGTGTTCAGTAGTCCTTTCTGTATCATTTGAAACCATAAAATCACTGAAAATTTGTTGACCCGAAATCTGAAAATTTTGTGATGCCGGCATCACAGATTTTTTAAATTTTGGCCCAAAAACCCAAACCTCCAAAATGCTCAATAAATCTCAAACTTTTGCTTGATTACCCATCCCACACTGATGAAATGTGTTCAGTAGTCCTTTCTGTATCATTTGAAACCATAAAATCACCCAAAATTTGTTGACCCGAAATCTGAAAATTGTGTGATGCCGGCATCACAGATTTTTTTATAATTTTGGCCCAAAAACCCAAACTTACAAAATGCTCAATAAATCTCAAACTTTTGCTTGTTAACCCATCCCACACTGATAAAATGTGTTCAGTAGTCCTTTCTGTATCATTTGAAACCATAAAATCACTGAAAATTTGTTGACCCGAAATCTGAAAATTTTGTGATGCCGGCATCACAGATTTTTAAAATTTTGTCCCAAAAACCCAAACCTCCAAAATGCTCAATAAATCTCAAACTTTTGCTTGATTACCCATCCCACACTGATGAAATGTGTTCAGTAGTCCTTTCTGTATCATTTAAAACCATAAAATCACCCAAAATTTGTTGACCCGAAATCTGAAAATTTTGTGATGCCGGCATCTCAGATTTTTTTATAATTTTTGCCCAAAAACCCAAACTTACAAAATGCTCAATAAATCTCAAACTTTTGCTTGTTAACCCATCCCACTCTGATAAAATGTGTTCAGTAGTCCTTTCTGTATCATTTGAAACCATAAAATCACTGAAAATTTGTTGACCCGAAATCTGAAAATTTTGTGATGCCGGCATCACAGATTTTTTAAATTTTGGCCCCAAAACCCAAACCTCCAAAATGCTCAATAAATCTCAAACTTTTGCTCGATTACCATCCCACACTGATGAAATGTGTTCAGTAGTCCTTTCTGTATCATTTGAAACCATAAAATCACCCAAAATTTGATGACCCGAAATCTGAAAATTTTGTGATGCCGGCATCACAGATTTTTTTATAATTTTGGCCTAAAAACCCAAACTTACAAAATGCTCAATAAATCTCAAACTTTTGCTTGTTGACCCATCCCACACTGATAAAATGTGTTCAGTAGTCCTTTCTGTATCATTTGAAACCATAAAATCACCCAAAATTTGTTGACCCGAAATCTGAAAATTTTGTGATGCCGGCATCACAAAATGCTCAATAAATCTCAAACTTTTGCTTGTTAACCCATCCCACACTGATAAAATGTGTTCAGTAGTCCTTTCTGTATCATTTGAAACCATAAAATCACTGCAAATTTGTTGACCCGAAATCTGAAAATTTTGTGATGCCGGCATCACAGATTTTTTAAATTTTGGCCCAAAAACCCAAACCTCCAAAATGCTCAATAAATCTCAAACTTTTGCTCGATTACCCATCCCACACTGATGAAATGTGTTCAGTAGTCCTTTCTGTATCATTTGAAACCATAAAATCACCCAAAATTTGTTGACCCGAAATCTGAAAATTTTGTGATGCCGGCATCACAGATTTTTTTTATAATTTTGGCCCAAAAACCCAAACTTACAAAATGCTCAATAAATCTCAAACTTTTGCTTGTTAACCCATCCCACACTGATAAAATGTGTTCAGTAGTCCTTTCTGTATCATTTGAAACCATAAAATCACTGCAAATTTGTTGACCCGAAATCTGAAAATTTTGTGATGCCGGCATCACAGATTTTTTAAATTTTGGCCCAAAAACCCAAACCTCCAAAATGCTCAATAAATCTCAAACTTTTGCTCGATTACCCATCCCACTCTGATGAAATGTGTTCAGTAGTCCTTTCTGTATCATTTGAAACCATAAAATCACCCAAAATTTGATGACCCGAAATCTGAAAATTTTGTGATGCCGGCATCACAGATTTTTTTATATTTTTGGCCCAAAAACCCAAACTTACAAAATGCTCAATAAATCTCAAACTTTTGCTTGTTAACCCATCCCATACTGATAAAATGTGTTCAGTAGTCCTTTCTGTATCATTTGAAACCATAAAATCACTGAAAATTTGTTGACCCGAAATCTGAAAATTTTGTGATGCCGGCATCACAGATTTTTTAAATTTTGGCCCAAAAACCCAAACCTCCAAAATGCTCAATAAATCTCAAACTTTTGCTCGATTACCCATCCCACACTGATGAAATGTGTTCAGTAGTCCTTTCTGTATCATTTGAAACCATAAAATCACCCAAAATTTGTTGACCCGAAATCTGAAAATTTTGTGATGCCGGCATCACAGATTTTTTTTATAATTTTGGCCCAAAAACCCAAACTTACAAAATGCTCAATAAATCTCAAACTTTTGCTTGTTAACCCATCCCACACTGATAAAATGTGTTCAGTAGTCCTTTCTGTATCATTTGAAACCATAAAATCACTGCAAATTTGTTGACCCGAAATCTGAAAATTTTGTGATGCCGGCATCACAGATTTTTTAAATTTTGGCCCAAAAACCCAAACCTCCAAAATGCTCAATAAATCTCAAACTTTTGCTCGATTACCCATCCCACTCTGATGAAATGTGTTCAGTAGTCCTTTCTGTATCATTTGAAACCATAAAATCACCCAAAATTTGATGACCCGAAATCTGAAAATTTTGTGATGCCGGCATCACAGATTTTTTTATATTTTTGGCCCAAAAACCCAAACTTACAAAATGCTCAATAAATCTCAAACTTTTGCTTGTTAACCCATCCCACACTGATAAAATGTGTTCAGTAGTCCTTTCTGTATCATTTGAAACCATAAAATCACTGAAAATTTGTTGACCCGAAATCTGAAAATTTTGTGATGCCGGCATCACAGATTTTTTAAATTTTGGCCCAAAAACCCAAACCTCCAAAATGCTCAATAAATCTCAAACTTTTGCTCGATTACCCATCCCACACTGATGAAATGTGTTCAGTAGTCCTTTCTGTATCATTTGAAACCATAAAATCACCCAAAATTTGTTGACCCGAAATCTGAAAATTTTGTGATGCCGGCATCACAGATTTTTTTATAATTTTGGCCCAAAAACCCAAACTTACAAAATGCTCAATAAATCTCAAACTTTTGCTTGTTAACCCATCCCACACTGATAAAATGTGTTCAGTAGTCCTTTCTGTATCATTTGAAACCATAAAATCACTGAAAATTTGGTGACCCGAAATCTGAAAATTTTGTGATGCCGGCATCACAGATTTTTTAAATTTTGGCCCAAAAACCCAAACCTCCAAAATGCTCAATAAATCTCAAACTTTTGCTCGATTACCCATCCCACACTGATGAAATGTGTTCAGTAGTCCTTTCTGTATCATTTGAAACCATAAAATCACCCAAAATTTGATGACCCAAAATCTGAAAATTTTGTGATGCCGGCATCACAGATTTTTTTATAATTTTGGCCCAAAAACCCAAACTTACAAAATGCTCAATAAATCTCAAACTTTTGCTTGTTGACCCATCCCACACTGATAAAATGTGTTCAGTAGTCCTTTCTGTATCATTTGAAACCATAAAATCACCCAAAATTTGTTGACCCGAAATCTGAAAATTTTGTGATGCCGGCATCACAGATTTTTTAAATTTTGGCCCAAAAACCCAAACCTCCAAAATGCTCAATAAATCTCAAACTTTTGCTTGATTACCCATCCCACACTGATGAAATGTGTTCAGTAGTCCTTTCTGTATCACTTGAAACCATAAAATCACCCAAAATTTGTTGACCCGAAATCTGAAAATTTTGTGATGCCGGCATCACAGATTTTTTTATAATTTTGGCCCAAAAACCCAAACTTACAAAATGCTCAATAAATCTCAAACTTTTGCTTGTTAACCCATCCCACACTGATAAAATGTGTTCAGTAGTCCTTTCTGTATCATTTGAAACCATAAAATCACTGAAAATTTGTTGACCCGAAATCTGAAAATTTTGTGATGCCGGCATCACAGATTTTTAAAATTTTGTCCCAAAAACCCAAACCTCCAAAATGCTCAATAAATCTCAAACTTTTGCTTGATTACCCATCCCACACTGATGAAATGTGTTCAGTAGTCCTTTCTGTATCATTTAAAACCATAAAATCACCCAAAATTTGTTGACCCGAAATCTGAAAATTTTGTGATGCCGGCATCTCAGATTTTTTTATAATTTTTGCCCAAAAACCCAAACTTACAAAATGCTCAATAAATCTCAAACTTTTGCTTGTTAACCCATCCCACTCTGATAAAATGTGTTCAGTAGTCCTTTCTGTATCATTTGAAACCATAAAATCACTGAAAATTTGTTGACCCGAAATCTGAAAATTTTGTGATGCCGGCATCACAGATTTTTTAAATTTTGGCCCAAAAACCCAAACCTCCAAAATGCTCAATAAATCTCAAACTTTTGCTCGTTACCCATCCCACACTGATGAAATGTGTTCAGTAGTCCTTTCTGTATCATTTGAAACCATAAAATCACCCAAAATTTGATGACCCGAAATTTGAAAATTTTTAGATGCCGGCATCACAGATTTTTTTATAATTTTGGCCCAAAAACCCAAACTTACAAAATGCTCAATAAATCTCAAACTTTTGCTTGTTGACCCATCCCACACTGATAAAATGTGTTCAGTAGTCCTTTTTGTATCATTTGAAACCATAAAATCACCCAAAATTTGTTGACCCGAAATCTGAAAATTTTGTGATGCCGGCATCACAGATTTTTTTTATAATTTTGGCCCAAAAACCCAAACTTACAAAATGCTCAATAAATCTCAAACTTTTGCTTGTTAACCCATCCCACACTGATAAAATGTGTTCAGTAGTCCTTTCTGTATCATTTGAAACCATAAAATCACCCAAAATTTGTTGACCCGAAATCTGAAAATTTTGTGATGCCGGCATCACAGATTTTTTAAATTTTGGCCCAAAAACCCAAACCTCCAAAATGCTCAATAAATCTCAAACTTTTGCTCGATTACCCATCCCACACTGATGAAATGTGTTCAGTAGTCCTTTCTGTATCATTTGAAACCATAAAATCACTGAAAATTTGTTGACCCGAAATCTGAAAATTTTGTGATGCCGGCATCACAGATTTTTTTTATAATTTTGGCCCAAAAACCCAAACTTACAAAATGCTCAATAAATCTCAAACTTTTGCTTGTTAACCCATCCCACACTGATAAAATGTGTTCAGTAGTCCTTTCTGTATCATTTGAAACCATAAAATCACTGCAAATTTGTTGACCCGAAATCTGAAAATTTTGTGATGCCGGCATCACAGATTTTTTAAATTTTGGCCCAAAAACCCAAACCTCCAAAATGCTCAATAAATCTCAAACTTTTGCTCGATTACCCATCCCACACTGATGAAATGTGTTCAGTAGTCCTTTCTGTATCATTTGAAACCATAAAATCACCCAAAATTTGTTGACCCGAAATCTGAAAATTTTGTGATGCCGGCATCACAGATTTTTTAAATTTTGGCCCAAAAACCCAAACCTCCAAAATGCTCAATAAATCTCAAACTTTTGCTTGATTACCCATCCCACACTGATGAAATGTGTTCAGTAGTCCTTTCTGTATCACTTGAAACCATAAAATCACCCAAAATTTGTTGACCCGAAATCTGAAAATTTTGTGATGCCGGCATCACAGATTTTTTTATAATTTTGGCCCAAAAACCCAAACTTACAAAATGCTCAATAAATCTCAAACTTTTGCTTGTTAACCCATCCCACACTGATAAAATGTGTTCAGTAGTCCTTTCTGTATCATTTGAAACCATAAAATCACTGAAAATTTGTTGACCCGAAATCTGAAAATTTTGTGATGCCGGCATCACAGATTTTTAAAATTTTGTCCCAAAAACCCAAACCTCCAAAATGCTCAATAAATCTCAAACTTTTGCTTGATTACCCATCCCACACTGATGAAATGTGTTCAGTAGTCCTTTCTGTATCATTTAAAACCATAAAATCACCCAAAATTTTTTGACCCGAAATCTGAAAATTTTGTGATGCCGGCATCTCAGATTTTTTTTATAATTTTTGCCCAAAAACCCAAACTTACAAAATGCTCAATAAATCTCAAACTTTTGCTTGTTAACCCATCCCACTCTGATAAAATGTGTTCAGTAGTCCTTTCTGTATCATTTGAAACCATAAAATCACTGAAAATTTGTTGACCCGAAATCTGAAAATTTTGTGATGCCGGCATCACAGATTTTTTAAATTTTGGCCCAAAAACCCAAACCTCCAAAATGCTCAATAAATCTCAAACTTTTGCTCGATTACCCATCCCACACTGATGAAATGTGTTCAGTAGTCCTTTCTGTATCATTTGAAACCATAAAATCACCCAAAATTTGATGACCCGAAATTTGAAAATTTTTAGATGCCGGCATCACAGATTTTTTTATAATTTTGGCCCAAAAACCCAAACTTACAAAATGCTCAATAAATCTCAAACTTTTGCTTGTTGACCCATCCCACACTGATAAAATGTGTTCAGTAGTCCTTTCTGTATCATTTGAAACCATAAAATCACCCAAAATTTGTTGACCCGAAATCTGAAAATTTTGTGATGCCGGCATCACAGATTTTTTTATAATTTTGGCCCAAAAAACCAAACTTACAAAATGCTCAATAAATCTCAAACTTTTGCTTGATTACCCATCCCACACTGATCAAATGTGTTCAGTAGTCCTTTTTGTATCATTTGAAACCATAAAATCACCCAAAATTTGTTGACCCGAAATCTGAAAATTTTGTGATGCCGGCATCACAGATTTTTTTTATAATTTTGGCCCAAAAACCCAAACTTACAAAATGCTCAATAAATCTCAAACTTTTGCTTGTTAACCCATCCCACACTGATATAATGTGTTCAGTAGTCCTTTCTGTATCATTTGAAACCATAAAATCACTGCAAATTTGTTGACCCGAAATCTGAAAATTTTGTGATGCCGGCATCACAGATTTTTTAAATTTTGGCCCAAAAACCCAAACCTCCAAAATGCTCAATAAATCTCAAACTTTTGCTCGATTACCCATCCCACACTGATGAAATGTGTTCAGTAGTCCTTTCTGTATCATTTGAAACCATAAAATCACCCAAAATTTGTTGACCCGAAATCTGAAAATTTTGTGATGCCGGCATCACAGATTTTTTTTATAATTTTGGCCCAAAAACCCAAACTTACAAAATGCTCAATAAATCTCAAACTTTTGCTTGTTAACCCATCCCACACTGATAAAATGTGTTCAGTAGTCCTTTCTGTATCATTTGAAACCATAAAATCACTGCAAATTTGTTGACCCGAAATCTGAAAATTTTGTGATGCCGGCATCACAGATTTTTTAAATTTTGGCCCAAAAACCCAAACCTCCAAAATGCTCAATAAATCTCAAACTTTTGCTCGATTACCCATCCCACACTGATGAAATGTGTTCAGTAGTCCTTTCTGTATCATTTGAAACCATAAAATCACCCAAAATTTGTTGACCCGAAATCTGAAAATTTTGTGATGCCGGCATCACAGATTTTTTTATATTTTTGGCCCAAAAACCCAAACTTACAAAATGCTCAATAAATCTCAAACTTTTGCTTGTTAACCCATCCCACACTGATAAAATGTGTTCAGTAGTCCTTTCTGTATCATTTGAAACCATAAAATCACTGAAAATTTGTTGACCCGAAATCTGAAAATTTTGTGATGCCGGCATCACAGATTTTTTAAATTTTGGCCCAAAAACCCAAACCTCCAAAATGCTCAATAAATCTCAAACTTTTGCTTGATTACCCATCCCACACTGATGAAATGTGTTCAGTAGTCCTTTCTGTATCACTTGAAACCATAAAATCACCCAAAATTTGTTGACCCGAAATCTGAAAATTTTGTGATGCCGGCATCACAGATTTTTTTATAATTTTGGCCCAAAAACCCAAACTTACAAAATGCTCAATAAATCTCAAACTTTTGCTTGTTAACCCATCCCACACTGATAAAATGTGTTCAGTAGTCCTTTCTGTATCATTTGAAACCATAAAATCACCCAAAATTTGTTGACCCGAAATCTGAAAATGTTGTGATGCCGGCATCTCAGATTTTTTTATAATTTTTGCCCAAAAACCCAAACTTACAAAATGCTCAATAAATCTCAAACTTTTGCTTGTTAACCCATCCCACACTGATAAAATGTGTTCAGTAGTCCTTTCTGTATCATTTGAAACCATAAAATCACTGAAAATTTGTTGACCCGAAATCTGAAAATTTTGTGATGCTGGCATCACAGATTTTTTAAATTTTGGCCCAAAAACCCAAACCTCCAAAATGCTCAATAAATCTCAAACTTTTGCTCGATTACCCATCCCACACTGATGAAATGTGTTCAGTAGTCCTTTCTGTATCACTTGAAACCATAAAATCACCCAAAATTTGATGACCCGAAATCTGAAAATTTTGTGATGCCGGCATCACAGATTTTTTTATAATTTTGGCCCAAAAACCCAAACTTACAAAATGCTCAATAAATCTCAAACTTTTGCTTGTTAACCCATCCCACACTGATAAAATGTGTTCAGTAGTCCTTTCTGTATCATTTGAAACCATAAAATCACCCAAAATTTGTTGACCCGAAATCTGAAAATTTTGTGATGCCGGCATCACAGATTTTTTTATAATTTTGGCCCAAAAAACCAAACTTACAAAATGCTCAATAAATCTCAAACTTTTGCTTGATTACCCATCCCACACTGATGAAATGTGTTCAGTAGTCCTTTCTGTATCATTTGAAACCATAAAATCACCCAAAATTTGTTGACCCGAAATCTGAAAATTTTGTGATGCCGGCATCACAGATTTTTTTTATAATTTTGGCCCAAAAACCCAAACTTACAAAATGCTCAATAAATCTCAAACTTTTGCTTGTTAACCCATCCCACACTGATAAAATGTGTTCAGTAGTCCTTTCTGTATCATTTGAAACCATAAAATCACTGCAAATTTGTTGACCCGAAATCTGAAAATTTTGTGATGCCGGCATCACAGATTTTTTAAATTTTGGCCCAAAAACCCAAACCTCCAAAATGCTCAATAAATCTCAAACTTTTGCTCGATTACCCATCCCACACTGATGAAATGTGTTCAGTAGTCCTTTCTGTATCATTTGAAACCATAAAATCACCCAAAATTTGTTGACCCGAAATCTGAAAGTTTTGTGATGCCGGCATCACAGATTTTTTTTATAATTTTGGCCCAAAAACCCAAACTTACAAAATGCTCAATAAATCTCAAACTTTTGCTTGTTAACCCATCCCACACTGATAAAATGTGTTCAGTAGTCCTTTCTGTATCATTTGAAACCATAAAATCACTGCAAATTTGTTGACCCGAAATCTGAAAATTTTGTGATGCCGGCATCACAGATTTTTTAAATTTTGGCCCAAAAACCCAAACCTCCAAAATGCTCAATAAATCTCAAACTTTTGCTCGATTACCCATCCCACTCTGATGAAATGTGTTCAGTAGTCCTTTCTGTATCATTTGAAACCATAAAATCACCCAAAATTTGATGACCCGAAATCTGAAAATTTTGTGATGCCGGCATCACAGATTTTTTTATATTTTTGGCCCAAAAACCCAAACTTACAAAATGCTCAATAAATCTCAAACTTTTGCTTGTTAACCCATCCCACACTGATAAAATGTGTTCAGTAGTCCTTTCTGTATCATTTGAAACCATAAAATCACTGAAAATTTGTTGACCCGAAATCTGAAAATTTTGTGATGCCGGCATCACAGATTTTTTAAATTTTGGCCCAAAAACCCAAACCTCCAAAATGCTCAATAAATCTCAAACTTTTGCTCGATTACCCATCCCACACTGATGAAATGTGTTCAGTAGTCCTTTCTGTATCACTTGAAACCATAAAATCACCCAAAATTTGTTGACCCGAAATCTGAAAATTTTGTGATGCCGGCATCACAGATTTTTTACTAATTTTGGCCCAAAAACCCAAACTTACAAAATGCTCAATAAATCTCAAACTTTTGCTTGTTAACCCATCCCACACTGATAAAATGTGTTCAGTAGTCCTTTCTGTATCATTTGAAACCATAAAATCACTGAAAATTTGTTGACCCGAAATCTGAAAATTTTGTGATGCCGGCATCACAGATTTTTTAAATTTTGGCCCAAAAACCCAAACCTCCAAAATGCTCAATAAATCTCAAACTTTTGCTCGATTACCCATCCCACACTGATGAAATGTGTTCAGTAGTCCTTTCTGTATCATTTGAAACCATAAAATCACCCAAAATTTGATGACCCAAAATCTGAAAATTTTGTGATGCCGGCATCACAGATTTTTTTATAATTTTGGCCCAAAAACCCAAACTTACAAAATGCTCAATAAATCTCAAACTTTTGCTTGTTGACCCATCCCACACTGATAAAATGTGTTCAGTAGTCCTTTCTGTATCATTTGAAACCATAAAATCACCCAAAATTTGTTGACCCGAAATCTGAAAATTTTGTGATGCTGGCATCACAGATTTTTTAAATTTTGGCCCAAAAACCCAAACCTCCAAAATGCTCAATAAATCTCAAACTTTTGCTCGATTACCCATCCCACACTGATGAAATGTGTTCAGTAGTCCTTTCTGTATCACTTGAAACCATAAAATCACCCAAAATTTGATGACCCGAAATCTGAAAATTTTGTGATGCCGGCATCACAGATTTTTTTATAATTTTGGCCCAAAAACCCAAACTTACAAAATGCTCAATAAATCTCAAACTTTTGCTTGTTAACCCATCCCACACTGATAAAATGTGTTCAGTAGTCCTTTCTGTATCATTTGAAACCATAAAATCACCCAAAATTTGTTGACCCGAAATCTGAAAATTTTGTGATGCCGGCATCACAGATTTTTTTTATAATTTTGGCCCAAAAAACCAAACTTACAAAATGCTCAATAAATCTCAAACTTTTGCTTGATTACCCATCCCACACTGATGAAATGTGTTCAGTAGTCCTTTCTGTATCATTTGAAACCATAAAATCACCCAAAATTTGTTGACCCGAAATCTGAAAATTTTGTGATGCCGGCATCACAGATTTTTTTTATAATTTTGGCCCAAAAACCCAAACTTACAAAATGCTCAATAAATCTCAAACTTTTGCTTGTTAACCCATCCCACACTGATAAAATGTGTTCAGTAGTCCTTTCTGTATCATTTGAAACCATAAAATCACTGCAAATTTGTTGACCCGAAATCTGAAAATTTTGTGATGCCGGCATCACAGATTTTTTAAATTTTGGCCCAAAAACCCAAACCTCCAAAATGCTCAATAAATCTCAAACTTTTGCTCGATTACCCATCCCACACTGATGAAATGTGTTCAGTAGTCCTTTCTGTATCATTTGAAACCATAAAATCACCCAAAATTTGTTGACCCGAAATCTGAAAGTTTTGTGATGCCGGCATCACAGATTTTTTAAATTTTGGCCCAAAAACCCAAACCTCCAAAATGCTCAATAAATCTCAAACTTTTGCTTGATTACCCATCCCACACTGATGAAATGTGTTCAGTAGTCCTTTCTGTATCACTTGAAACCATAAAATCACCCAAAATTTGTTGACCCGAAATCTGAAAATTTTGTGATGCCGGCATCACAGATTTTTTTATAATTTTGGCCCAAAAACCCAAACTTACAAAATGCTCAATAAATCTCAAACTTTTGCTTGTTAACCCATCCCACACTGATAAAATGTGTTCAGTAGTCCTTTCTGTATCATTTGAAACCATAAAATCACTGCAAATTTGTTGACCCGAAATCTGAAAATTTTGTGATGCCGGCATCACAGATTTTTTAAATTTTGGCCCAAAAACCCAAACCTCCAAAATGCTCAATAAATCTCAAACTTTTGCTCGATTACCCATCCCACTCTGATGAAATGTGTTCAGTAGTCCTTTCTGTATCATTTGAAACCATAAAATCACCCAAAATTTGATGACCCGAAATCTGAAAATTTTGTGATGCCGGCATCACAGATTTTTTTATATTTTTGGCCCAAAAACCCAAACTTACAAAATGCTCAATAAATCTCAAACTTTTGCTTGTTAACCCATCCCACACTGATAAAATGTGTTCAGTAGTCCTTTCTGTATCATTTGAAACCATAAAATCACTGAAAATTTGTTGACCCGAAATCTGAAAATTTTGTGATGCCGGCATCACAGATTTTTTAAATTTTGGCCCAAAAACCCAAACCTCCAAAATGCTCAATAAATCTCAAACTTTTGCTCGATTACCCATCCCACACTGATGAAATGTGTTCAGTAGTCCTTTCTGTATCACTTGAAACCATAAAATCACCCAAAATTTGTTGACCCGAAATCTGAAAATTTTGTGATGCCGGCATCACAGATTTTTTACTAATTTTGGCCCAAAAACCCAAACTTACAAAATGCTCAATAAATCTCAAACTTTTGCTTGTTAACCCATCCCACACTGATAAAATGTGTTCAGTAGTCCTTTCTGTATCATTTGAAACCATAAAATCACTGAAAATTTGTTGACCCGAAATCTGAAAATTTTGTGATGCCGGCATCACAGATTTTTTAAATTTTGGCCCAAAAACCCAAACCTCCAAAATGCTCAATAAATCTCAAACTTTTGCTCGATTACCCATCCCACACTGATGAAATGTGTTCAGTAGTCCTTTCTGTATCATTTGAAACCATAATATCACCCAAAATTTGATGACCCAAAATCTGAAAATTTTGTGATGCCGGCATCACAGATTTTTTTATAATTTTGGCCCAAAAACCCAAACTTACAAAATGCTCAATAAATCTCAAACTTTTGCTTGTTGACCCATCCCACACTGATAAAATGTGTTCAGTAGTCCTTTCTGTATCATTTGAAACCATAAAATCACCCAAAATTTGTTGACCCGAAATCTGAAAATTTTGTGATGCCGGCATCACAGATTTTTTTATAATTTTGGCCCAAAAAACCAAACTTACAAAATGCTCAATAAATCTCAAACTTTTGCTTGATTACCCATCCCACACTGATGAAATGTGTTCAGTAGTCTTTTCTGTATCACTTGAAACCATAAAATCACCCAAAATTTGTTGACCCGAAATCTGAAAATTTTGTGATGCCGGCATCACAGATTTTTTTATAATTTTGGCCCAAAAACCCAAACTTACAAAATGCTCAATAAATCTCAAACTTTTGCTTGTTAACCCATCCCACACTGATAAAATGTGTTCAGTAGTCCTTTCTGTATCATTTGAAACCATAAAATCACCCAAAATTTGTTGACCCGAAATCTGAAAATTTTGTGATGCCGGCATCACAGATTTTTTAAATTTTGGCCCAAAAACCCAAACCTCCAAAATGCTCAATAAATCTCAAACTTTTGCTCGATTACCCATCCCACACTGATGAAATGTGTTCAGTAGTCCTTTCTGTATCACTTGAAACCATAAAATCACCCAAAATTTGTTGACCCGAAATCTGAAAATTTTGTGATGCCGGCATCACAGATTTTTTTATAATTTTGGCCCAAAACCCAAACTTACAAAATGCTCAATAAATCTCAAACTTTTGCTTGTTAACCCATCCCACACTGATAAAATGTGTTCAGTAGTCCTTTCTGTATCATTTGAAACCATAAAATCACTGAAAATTTGTTGACCCGAAATCTGAAAATTTTGTGATGCCGGCATCACAGATTTTTTTATAATTTTGGCCCAAAAAACCAAACCTCCAAAATGCTCAATAAATCTCAAACTTTTGCTCGATTACCCATCCCACACTGATGAAATGTGTTCAGTAGTCCTTTCTGTATCATTTGAAACCATAAAATCACCCAAAATTTGATGACCCAAAATCTGAAAATTTTGTGATGCCGGCATCACAGATTTTTTTATAATTTTGGCACAAAAACCCAAACTTACAAAATGCTCAATAAATCTCAAACTTTTGCTTGTTAACCCATCCCACACTGATAAAATGTGTTCAGTAGTCCTTTCTGTATCATTTGAAACCATAAAATCACTGCAAATTTGTTGACCCGAAATCTGAAAATTTTGTGATGCCGGCATCACAGATTTTTTAAATTTTGGCCCAAAAACCCAAACCTCCAAAATGCTCAATAAATCTCAAACTTTTGCTTGTTAACCCATCCCACACTGATAAAATGTGTTCAGTAGTCCTTTCTGTATCATTTGAAACCATAAAATCACCCAAAATTTGTTGACCTGAAATCTGAAAATTTTGTGATGCCGGCATCACAGATTTTTTAAATTTTGGCCCAAAAACCCAAACCTCCAAAATGCTCAATAAATCTCAAACTTTTGCTCGATTACCCATCCCACTCTGATGAAATGTGTTCAGTAGTCCTTTCTGTATCATTTGAAACCATAAAATCACCCAAAATTTGATGACCCGAAATCTGAAAATTTTGTGATGCCGGCATCACAGATTTTTTTATATTTTTGGCCCAAAAACCCAAACTTACAAAATGCTCAATAAATCTCAAACTTTTGCTTGTTAACCCATCCCACACTGATAAAATGTGTTCAGTAGTCCTTTCTGTATCATTTGAAACCATAAAATCACTGAAAACTTGTTGACCCGAAATCTGAAAATTTTGTGATGCCGGCATCACAGATTTTTTAAATTTTGGCCCAAAAACCCAAACCTCCAAAATGCTCAATAAATCTCAAACTTTTGCTAGATTACCCATCCCACACTGATGAAATGTGTTCAGTAGTCCTTTCTGTATCACTTGAAACCATAAAATCACCCAAAATTTGTTGACCCGAAATCTGAAAATTTTGTGATGCCGGCATCACAGATTTTTTTATAATTTTGGCCCAAAAACCCAAACTTACAAAATGCTCAATAAATCTCAAACTTTTGCTTGTTAACCCATCCCACACTGATAAAATGTGTTCAGTAGTCCTTTCTGTATCATTTGAAACCATAAAATCACCCAAAATTTGTTGACCCGAAATCTGAAAATTTTGTGATGCCGGCATCACAGATTTTTTTTATAATTTTGGCCCAAAAACCCAAACTTACAAAATGCTCAATAAATCTCAAACTTTTGCTTGTTAACCCATCCCACACTGATAAAATGTGTTCAGTAGTCCTTTCTGTATCATTTGAAACCATAAAATCACTGCAAATTTGTTGACCCGAAATCTGAAAATTTTGTGATGCCGGCATCACAGATTTTTTAAATTTTGGCCCAAAAACCCAAACCTCCAAAATGCTCAATAAATCTCAAACTTTTGCTTGATTACCCATCCCACACTGATGAAATGTGTTCAGTAGTCCTTTCTGTATCATTTGAAACCATAAAATCACCCAAAATTTGATGACCCGAAATCTGAAAATTTTGTGATGCCGGCATCACAGATTTTTTTTATAATTTTGGCCCAAAAACCCAAACTTACAAAATGCTCAATAAATCTCAAACTTTTGCTTGTTGACCCATCCCACACTGATAAAATGTGTTCAGTAGTCCTTTCTGTATCATTTGAAACCATAAAATCACTGAAAATTTGTTGACTCGAAATCTGAAAATTTTGTGATGCCGGCATCACAGATTTTTAAAATTTTGGCCCAAAAACCCAAACCTCCAAAATGCTCAATAAATCTCAAACTTTTGCTCGATTACCCATCCCACACTGATGAAATGTGTTCAGTAGTCCTTTCTGTATCATTTGAAACCATAAAATCACCCAAAATTTGTTGACCCGAAATCTGAAAATTTTGTGATGCCGGCATCACAGATTTTTTTATAATTTTGGCCCAAAAACCCAAACTTACAAAATGCTCAATAAATCTCAAACTTTTGCTTGTTAACCCATCCCACACTGATAAAATGTGTTCAGTAGTCCTTTCTGTATCATTTGAAACCATAAAATCACCCAAAATTTGTTGACCCGAAATCTGAAAATTTTGTGATGCCGGCATCACAGATTTTTTTTATAATTTTGGCCCAAAAACCCAAACTTACAAAATGCTCAATAAATCTCAAACTTTTGCTTGTTAACCCATCCCACACTGATAAAATGTGTTCAGTAGTCCTTTCTGTATCATTTGAAACCATAAAATCACTGAAAATTTGTTGACCCGAAATCTGAAAATTTTGTGATGCCGGCATCACAGATTTTTTAAATTTTGGCCCAAAAACCCAAACCTCCAAAATGCTCAATAAATCTCAAACTTTTGCTCGATTACCCATCCCACACTGATGAAATGTGTTCAGTAGTCCTTTCTGTATCATTTGAAACCATAAAATCACCCAAAATTTGTTGACCCGAAATCTGAAAATTTTGTGATGCCGGCATCACAGATTTTTTTTATAATTTTGGCCCAAAAACCCAAACTTACAAAATGCTCAATAAATCTCAAACTTTTGCTTGTTAACCCATCCCACACTGATAAAATGTGTTCAGTAGTCCTTTCTGTATCATTTGAAACCATAAAATCACTGCAAATTTGTTGACCCGAAATCTGAAAATTTTGTGATGCCGGCATCACAGATTTTTTTTATAATTTTGGCCCAAAAACCCAAACTTACAAAATGCTCAATAAATCTCAAACTTTTGCTTGTTAACCCATCCCACACTGATAAAATGTGTTCAGTAGTCCTTTCTGTATCATTTGAAACCATAAAATCACCCAAAATTTGTTGACCCGAAATCTGAAAATTTTGTGATGCCGGCATCACAGATTTTTTAAATTTTGGCCCAAAAACCCAAACCTCCAAAATGCTCAATAAATCTCAAACTTTTGCTCGATTACCCATCCCACACTGATGAAATGTGTTCAGTAGTCCTTTCTGTATCATTTGAAACCATAAAATCACCCAAAATTTGTTGACCCGAAATCTGAAAATTTTGTGATGCCGGCATCACAGATTTTTTTTATAATTTTGGCCCAAAAACCCAAACTTACAAAATGCTCAATAAATCTCAAACTTTTGCTTGTTAACCCATCCCACACTGATAAAATGTGTTCAGTAGTCCTTTCTGTATCATTTGAAACCATAAAATCACTGCAAATTTGTTGACCCGAAATCTGAAAATTTTGTGATGCCGGCATCACAGATTTTTTAAATTTTGGCCCAAAAACCCAAACCTCCAAAATGCTCAATAAATCTCAAACTTTTGCTCGATTACCCATCCCACACTGATGAAATGTGTTCAGTAGTCCTTTCTGTATCATTTGAAACCATAAAATCACCCAAAATTTGATGACCCGAAATCTGAAAATTTTGTGATGCCGGCATCACAGATTTTTTTATATTTTTGGCCCAAAAACCCAAACTTACAAAATGCTCAATAAATCTCAAACTTTTGCTTGTTAACCCATCCCACACTGATAAAATGTGTTCAGTAGTCCTTTCTGTATCATTTGAAACCATAAAATCACTGAAAACTTGTTGACCCGAAATCTGAAAATTTTGTGATGCCGGCATCACAGATTTTTTAAATTTTGGCCCAAAAACCCAAACCTCCAAAATGCTCAATAAATCTCAAACTTTTGCTCGATTACCCATCCCACACTGATGAAATGTGTTCAGTAGTCCTTTCTGTATCACTTGAAACCATAAAATCACCCAAAATTTGTTGACCCGAAATCTGAAAATTTTGTGATGCCGGCATCACAGATTTTTTTATAATTTTGGCCCAAAAACCCAAACTTACAAAATGCTCAATAAATCTCAAACATTTTGCTTGTTAACCCATCCCACACTGATAAAATGTGTTCAGTAGTCCTTTCTGTATCATTTGAAACCATAAAATCACCCAAAATTTGTTGACCCGAAATCTGAAAATTTTGTGATGCCGGCATCACAGATTTTTTTATAATTTTGGCCCAAAAACCCAAACTTACAAAATGCTCAATAAATCTCAAACTTTTGCTTGTTAACCCATCCCACACTGATAAAATGTGTTCAGTAGTCCTTTCTGTATCATTTGAAACCATAAAATCACCCAAAATTTGTTGACCCGAAATCTGAAAATTTTGTGATGCCGGCATCACAGATTTTTTTTATAATTTTGGCCCAAAAACCCAAACTTACAAAATGCTCAATAAATCTCAAACTTTTGCTTGTTAACCCATCCCACACTGATAAAATGTGTTCAGTAGTCCTTTCTGTATCATTTGAAACCATAAAATCACTGAAAATTTGTTGACCCGAAATCTGAAAATTTTGTGATGCCGGCATCACAGATTTTTTAAATTTTGGCCCAAAAACCCAAACCTCCAAAATGCTCAATAAATCTCAAACTTTTGCTCGATTACCCATCCCACACTGATGAAATGTGTTCAGTAGTCCTTTCTGTATCATTTGAAACCATAAAATCACCCAAAATTTGTTGACCCGAAATCTGAAAATTTTGTGATGCCGGCATCACAGATTTTTTTTATAATTTTGGCCCAAAAACCCAAACTTACAAAATGCTCAATAAATCTCAAACTTTTGCTTGTTAACCCATCCCACACTGATAAAATGTGTTCAGTAGTCCTTTCTGTATCATTTGAAACCATAAAATCACTGCAAATTTGTTGACCCGAAATCTGAAAATTTTGTGATGCCGGCATCACAGATTTTTTAAATTTTGGCCCAAAAACCCAAACCTCCAAAATGCTCAATAAATCTCAAACTTTTGCTCGATTACCCATCCCCAGTGATGAAATGTGTTCAGTAGTCCTTTCTGTATCATTTGAAACCATAAAATCACCCAAAATTTGATGACCCGAAATCTGAAAATTTTGTGATGCCGGCATCACAGATTTTTTTATATTTTTGGCCCAAAAACCCAAACTTACAAAATGCTCAATAAATCTCAAACTTTTGCTTGTTAACCCATCCCACACTGATAAAATGTGTTCAGTAGTCCTTTCTGTATCATTTGAAACCATAAAATCACTGAAAATTTGTTGACCCGAAATCTGAAAATTTTGTGATGCCGGCATCACAGATTTTTTAAATTTTGGCCCCAAAACCCAAACCTCCAAAATGCTCAATAAATCTCAAACTTTTGCTTGATTACCCATCCCACACTGATGAAATGTGTTCAGTAGTCCTTTCTGTATCACTTGAAACCATAAAATCACCCAAAATTTGTTGACCCGAAATCTGAAAATTTTGTGATGCCGGCATCACAGATTTTTTTATAATTTTGGCCCAAAAACCCAAACTTACAAAATGCTCAATAAATCTCAAACTTTTGCTTGTTAACCCATCCCACACTGATAAAATGTGTTCAGTAGTCCTTTCTGTATCATTTGAAACCATAAAATCACTGCAAATTTGTTGACCCGAAATCTGAAAATTTTGTGATGCCGGCATCACAGATTTTTTAAATTTTGGCCCAAAAACCCAAACCTCCAAAATGCTCAATAAATCTCAAACTTTTGCTCGTTTACCTATCCCACACTGACAAAATGTGCTCAGTAGTCCTTTCTGTATCATTTGAAACCATAAAATCACCCAAAATTTGTTGACACGAAATCTGACAAATTTGTGATGCCGGCATCACAGATTTTTTAAATTTTGGCCCAAAAACCCAAACCTCCAAAATGCTCAATAAATCTCAAAATTTTGCTCGATTACCCATCCCACACTGATGAAATGTGTTCAGTTGTCCTTTCTGTATCATTTGAAACCATAAAATCACCCAAAATTTGTTGACCCGAAATCTGAAAATTTTGTGATGCCGGCATCACAGATTTTTTATAATTTTGGCCCAAAAACCCAAACTTACAAAATGCTCAATAAATCTCAAACTTTTGCTCGTTTACCCATCCCACACTGACAAAATGTGCTCAGTAGTCCTTTCTGTATCATTTGAAACCATAAAATCATCCAAAATTTGTTGACCCGAAATCTGAAAATTTTGTGATGCCGGCATCACAGATTTTTTTTATAATTTTGGCCCAAAAACCCAAACTTAGAAAATGCTCAAAAAAAGTCAAACTTTTGCTCGTTTACCCATCCCGCACTGATAGAATGTGTTCAGTAGTCGTTTCTGTATCATTTGAAACCATAAAATCACGCGAAATTTGTTGACCTGAAGTCTGAAAATTTTGTGATGCCGGCATCACAGATTGTTTATAATTTTGGCCCAAAAACCCAAACTTACAAAATGCTCAATAAATCTCAAACTTTTGCTCAATTACCCATCCCTCACTGATAAAATGTGTTCAGTAGTCCTTTCTGTATCATCTGAAACCATAAAATCACCCAAAATCACATATTTTTTATAAATTTTGGCCCAAAAACCCAAACTTACAAAGTTCGCAATAAATCTCAAACTTTTGCTTGTTTACCCATCGACACAGATATTTTGTGACGCCGACATCATAGTTTTCAGTAGTCTGTTTTGTATCATTGGGAACCATGCAATCATCGGAAATTTGTTGACCTCAAATCTGAAATTTGACTATACGTTGCCAGATGCAATTGTGTTTGCCATGCAATACTGTCCGCTTCTGATACAATTGCACATGCAATCGTGTACGGGGCTATGCAAAAACCTTCTAAAGACATGTACATGACTGTACTACATGTATGTGCGCGCGTAAGCGAGCACGCTTGCACTGAACCTCCATTTTTGCAGCAGGAGTATTTCTCATGTCATTCATGACATGCTCTTACATACAGCTTGTACAAAAAATGGCGAACGTGTACCGTCGACCAAGGGTGTTTAATTTACTGCAGGGACGGTTTTGCTCTGAATTACACAACTGCCTATGCAAAAGTGTCCGGGAGGACACAATTTCATTATGCAGCAGCGTCTGGGCGGACACTATTGCTCATATGCAAAACCGTTCCGCAGACATTTGTGCATATTCAATAAAAATCCAAACTCACCAGTTTCTCAATATATTATCTGAATATTTTGGTTGTATACCCAGTACCGACTGATAAAATGTCTTCAGTAGTCTGTTCTGTATCTTTGGGAACAATGAAGTCATCAGAAATTTGTTGACCCAAATCTGAATTTTTGACCATACTGGCATGGTAGATTTTAATTTCTGACCAAAAATCAAAACTCCCAAATTTCTCAATAAATCTAAATCGTTTTGGTTGTATACCATAGAGTTATATAGAAGAACTAGAGGGCGCACGAGTGATGCTTCGTGCACAAACGCCACGGTGACAAGCGCGTCATTCTGCACGCGGGTTGAATATGAAATACACGTTTGAGGTTTTTTTTATTGAACGCTCACGCGATGCTGTATGTTCAACTTACAAAATGGTTGCACAAACACACACTGTGAGATAGCTGCTTTGTCAACTTAGAAAATGGCCGCCTGCTCGTATACAGGCCAGTGCATGCTGTAGTTCTTATATGTGACAGGTATAAAGTAATACCCCCCACAAAACTATTTTCTTATGCATTCAATTTCCTTTTTAATGAATATTCATATCCTCGGGCGCCACCAACGGCGACCCCTCCGTCATTATTCTCTGCGTCGGAGACGAACGAACATTGAATATTCCCTTCGTCTTCTTTTACAGGTAAAACAACATTCCATTCTTTTATTTTACTTTGCTATCACATTTTAGAATTATATTAAATAGTACTCACCTAGTTTGTCTCTTTTCGTACCTACACTTTACTTGACCGAGTTTGGTAAAAATGCATTATTTCCGATGTTTTACTAGTACCGTATACATCGTTGTGTTATTTGATATTTGTAGAAGTGAAACGAAGGTTTATGCTTTGTAAATACTTGTTGCCTTTGAGTACCATTTCATTGTTTAAATATCTAAATCAATTGAGGTTCAAGGAAACCGTCGATTAGTTATTCCTAAGGTTTGTTCTTTTCTATACAATTAATTCGTTAGAAGGGTTCGGTCGCAAGATGGCGACCGACCAGGAGTTTTGGCGGGAAATACGTTCTTTGTTTAAGAGTTAATGGGTTATTATTTCCTTTGGAGCACATTGTTTATAAGTGTTGATGTTCCTTCCCAGTACAATTTATACGTGAACATAAGGGATAAGTCAATTAATTGTTTATGGTATTTTCCTTTAATAGATTGGTTCATTCCGTAATAGTGTAGTTATTTCATTTGTAAATAATATTGTGCTTTAATTTATTTTTATTATATTATCACGTGTCATTATTCTCTGCGTCGGAGACGAACGAACATTGAATATTCCCTTCGTCTTCTTTTACAGAATAAACGTTATAACTGCAGCCAAAGTGTCCTCGTATCCCTCATTTTGACCTCAAAGTTAGAGTGTCACATTTGGTGGAGAATCCGGGTACGAGGAGCCACCTACGGCTGCTGAGATAGAAGTGGACCTATACCGACACTTCTTCGTCAACAACACTACCATTTCCGTCTGATGTCCTAAATCCAGAGATCTACCCCTAAGCTACCGTGTGAGTCTGATGTCTTGAATCCAGAAATCTACCCCTATTGCTACTGTTTGGCGTCATACCATTTGAACAGAAGGAAGGATGTTACTACCCACTGGACCTTGATGTATTTCCCGGAGTAACTACACAATCGCTAACTGATCAAGAGGGGCCACTCCCCGATTTGCCTTATTTGGACAGATTAGCGCCGGTTTGAACTGAACCCCCACTTCAAATCGTTCACGACGGAGATGAGGACAACGGCCGGTCATCTAACATTCGGACGGAATTGTAATCATTGAACGATTGACATTCCCGGGAGTGTAAAACACAATGACATTGTGGTTTCTTTTGTAGACTCACCTGAAGGAGAACACAAGTAATAGTTATTGTCACGACTAATTGCTAAACGATCGGTCTGAGAACTAATCCAACCTGAATACCCGAGAGTACAATAACCGCAACCGCAGAAGGAATTCGGTACTCAAACCTGAACTATTGTACCATTGAGCAACGATATCCTTTCATTGTGCATCATTGTATTTTATCAATTGTTTACTCTCAAATGGAATTCTGACTATTGCATGACAGGTGTAACTATTTAAACCAGGTGCTGCTTTTGTAAAGAATCCTTTGTGCTTAATTTAGTTACGCACTGCGCTCTTTGCTTTTTGTTACAATGAACAGCGGCACTTAGCATTTTTGGACTAGCTTAGCTCGAATTAAGGATTTGCCCATAATGGTTATAAGCCCTCCCTGCAAGAAACAAAATTCCATTGTTCTGGTGTATTTGAAATTTCATAAGTGAGAATTGTTTTGTGATACCATATTGCCGAATATTAACTTCATTTAATCTTTTTGACAATTGAACATAATTGTTTTGGGTTCTACTTTTGAATTTTGAAGTATATTCATTGAGGTACATGCATTGTTTTTACTTATAATTGGTGGTAATTCAAAGTCTGCTAGTTGCTCTGGTACCCAGCAGCATGGCTACTTCAAGACGTAAACTAGGGTTACGACAAACGGAAGAACACCTATTCCCTACTCCATCATCAATCCGTGGTCATCCACAAACCAGAAGTTCACCCCTCCATCGGTTTTCTTCCGCCCGTCAAGATGGTCCAGAGACTTCGCACACCCCACCGCTTCACACATCTACGACCCGTACCGCACAGCCCCTTAGTCCTTCGATCGATCGACTGATCCGGACTCCGCCTCCACCACCCCGTCTCTCAACTGGCGTACTAGAGGACATCCAACACTCTAGAGCACTCGGAGACGAAATCCTAGCTGACATTGCTGAGATAGGACACCGTTTGTCAGAAAACAAACGCTATCAGACACAACAAGCGAGAAATCAACCCAAGCCATTGTATGACGTACAAGCCCACCGAACTACCAGACAGGATTCATCGACACCAGTCTATCCAAACACTCAATACCACAATGGCGACCTTCTAGGGAATCAACCACAACCATTTCCAAGCCAAGTACCAGTGCATCTGATGCCCTCCCATCAAGTCAAAAGTGTGCCCGTCTACACCGGAAGAGAAGGTTCCAACATCGCTATCGAAGACTGGATCAGAGATACCAAATACTTGATCGACAGCACTTCTATGTCAGCCCAGATGCAGTTTGGAACAATTGTCAGGTACCTCGGTGGAGCTGCTAGAAAACTGGTTCTAAACTTAACGCCCCGTCATCAAACACCGGAACACGCGTTTGCCGAACTAAGATCCCAGTTTGGAGACATTTCAATGCTTGGAGATCCACTTGCTGACTTTTATGAAAGATTTCGACACCCTAATGAGTCGCCAGGCATCTACGCAGTAGAACTAGAAGCAACTCTTAGAAGCGTGGAGGAAAGAATGAATAACAATCATCCCCTGCCGAACCGTAATAAGATGTTAACTCAACAGTTCATGCGGGGAGTACGTGATGAGAAGGTGACAAATAGACTAGCTCCAATGAAACCCAGGGAAATGGAATTTCATGAACTCCAAATCGAACTGAGACAAATAGACAGAGAAGCTCGTGCATCGAACATGTTCAAACCTAAAGTACCGATGCAATCTCAAGACACCCCTGCGAAAGCAACGTCACAACCAATACAGGCTCAACAGAAGTATCCGAAGATGAACACGAAACCACACGCTACTTCCCCGCCTGGTGCTAAGAGCACAGATGGAAACCATGATAGTGATGACGTTATCCAGACTCTCATACTCAAGTTTCGGGAGCTTGCACAGAAAGTGGAAAATCTGACTGCCAAACAGACGAATGCGCAGACGTACACGCCATACCAGCAGCCGATGTATCCCCCACAACATCAACAAGGGTACCAGCCTCATAACCCTAGAACTTATGATCGACAAGGTGGTCCAAGAGCGTTCGTGTGTCACAGATGCGGCAACGAGGGTCACATTGCTAAGGGATGCCGGTCACAGCCTTTAAACTTCCAGGGCCCACGGTCAGAGGGCAAGCCGTCGGACGCCCGGAGCTCAGCCCAATAACTCTTTCTCCATCACAAGGTAGTCTGGTTACCTCCACAATACAGCAGGCTAACCAGAAGTGTGGGCAGGCTGTTCACCAACGACTGATTGGCCCTCAGAACGAAGACTTCGTCGAAGTAAATGGTAAAACCTGCAAGGCTCTCATCGATTCTGGCTCACAGATTTCCTCTATAACTGAAGACTTGTGGAAGACACACCCTGACCTTAACCTGATTGAGCTGTCTACATCCGACGTGCGTATAGAAGGAGCAAGTGGGCAACGTGTCTCATACTTGGGCGTACTTCCGATATCGCTTACAGTTTTGGACATCCACTACAGAGACGTGCCCGTGTTTGTTGTTCCCACTGATGACTACCGGCGACGTGTTCCTGTTTTAATTGGCACCAACGTTATCCGTGCGTCTAAGCGAGACCAACAGCAAATAAGAGGCGATGACTTCATGAAACAATGCGGAGATGAGAACCTCGCCTGGCATACGGCATACATGAACACTGCTAACTGTGAGAAAGAGGAGCTCAGCGGGAGATTAGGCTACGTAAAGTATCTTGGTCCTCACCGTACAACAGTTCCTGCCGGTGAAGAAGTCGAAGTTATCGGCCAAGCCCCACCAAACCCGACTGGCCAAACATATACTGCAGTTGTTGAGGGACTACCAAGCAGCGCTTCGTGTTTAAGAATCGCACACATAGTCACTGACGTCACCCGCAATCGGAAAGTAACAGTACGAGTCTGTAATACATCTACAAGGCCCATCACTCTCCATCGTAACTCAAAGTTAGCAGAACTATCCCAAGTCATTCACGTTGAGCCCGAGTGCCAAAAGCCGATAACGACAGCAGAAGGAAGTGTATCTGAAGTAAAACGACATCAAGATGTTCAACTGGACACGCCAGAAAAGGAACCAAAAGGGGTTCCAGCCCTGGATCTTTCTTCTTCAGCAATCAAAGATGACTTCGAGAGAAAACAGCTGGAGGATCTCCTTCTGAAATATTCAGATGTTTTCTCCGTCAATTCTCAGGACTTTGGTCACACCTCGACTATAAAGCACAGCATTCCCCTCATCGACAAGCAACCTTTCCGTCTTCCATACCGACGAATCCCACCTGCGCTCTACGAATCAGTTAAAGACGAACTAGCACGAATGGAAAAGTCAAAAGTTATCCGACGTAGCTGTTCACCGTACGCATCCCCAATAGTTGTAGCCCACAAGAAGGACGGCTCTATAAGACTGTGTATTGACTACCGACAACTTAACAGCAGAACAGTGAGAGATGCGTTTCCCCTTCCGCGGATTGAGGAATCATTGGACGCACTGGGAAATGCGTCACTATTTAGCACGTTAGACTTAACATCTGGCTACTGGCAGGTTGAAATGGAGGAGCAAGACAAGCATAAAACGGCATTCTCTACACCTACAGGACTATTCGAGTGCAACAGGATGCCGTTTGGTTTGCAAAACGCCCCGGCGACATTCCAAAGGCTGATATCAACCTGCTTACGAGACCTCAATTTTTCTACCTGCCTGTTATACCTAGACGACATCATTGTGTTTTCTTCATCTTTCGAAGAGCATATTCAACGTCTAGACAAGGTCTTCGCTTGCTTGAAACAGCACGGTCTTAAGCTTAAACCGTCCAAGTGCAATCTCCTTCAACAGAAAGTGAAGTACCTTGGCCACATTGTGTCTGCAGAGGGCATCGCCACAGATCCAGACAAAGTTCTACAAGTCCAGAATTGGCAACGACCCAGTACCAGAAAAGAACTCCTTCGATTCCTTGGTTTTACGGGATACTGTAGACGTTTCATCAAGGGGTACTCCAACATAGTGGCACCCCTCTACCAGCTAACTTCAGGTGACCCCAGAAGAAATAAACAAGGCAAGAGAAAGCCGTCACGTCCTGCACCACCGTACATTTGGACAGCCGAATGCGAAGAAGCATTTAGAACTTTGAAGACACTTATGACGACTGCCCCGATCTTGGCCTATGCCGACTACAGCAAGCCATTCATCCTACAGATTGATGCGTCAGGAACAAGCCTTGGTGCTGTCTTAAGCCAACTTCAAAACGGCAAAGAAAGAATCATCGCTTATGCAAGCCGAGGTCTTTCTTCATGCGAGAAGCGATATCCTGCACACAAGTTGGAATTCTTATCCCTCAAGTGGGCGATGACAGACAAATTAAGAGACTACCTCCTTGGTGCCCAAACTACAGTGTTGACAGATAACAACCCACTTCTGTATGTAACTACCAGTGCAAAGTTAGACGCAACAGGGCAACGATGGGTCGCAGCACTATCACAATTTAACTTCTCCGTCAAGTACAAGCCAGGCAAAGATAACGCTGCGGCCGATGCTCTATCAAGGAAGTGCAGCCAAGTTTCAACTATGACGTCCATCGACCCCAACATGCAAACCAAGAAGATACCTGCTGATGTAGTGAAGGCAATCTGTGAATGCCACCAACAAGAATCATTCTTCTTCGTAGAGCCGATAGCGTTACAGTGTCAGGCAGCCACCATACGGAGTACAAAGTCATACCATCCAGCCGGAAGCACAGATCTACCAAATATACCCCATAAGGAATTGGCCATTGCTCAGAGAGACGATCTCAACATAGGCAGAGTTATACTCTACATGGAGCGTGGAAAAAGACCAACACACACTGAGAAGCTAAGGGAGTCACCAGACTGCTTACCGTATTTCCGACAGTGGGAAAAACTCTGCATAAAAGATGACATCCTTTACCGGATGAGGAAATCCCAAGATGGAAAACCTTCACTGCAACTAATGCTCCCAGCACAATACCAAGACATCGCACTAACAGCACTACACAACGATATGGGTCACATGGGCTTGGATAGAACCCTTGACATGGTTCGCGCTAGATTCTTCTGGCCAAAGATGGCGGATGATGTAAAGCGATGGTGTGACAAATGTAAACGATGCTGTCTGCGCAAAACTTCAGAAACCAAAACAAGAGTTCCCCTTGTATCTATCGTCACCAGTGAACCGATGGAGCTACTATGCATCGACTACCTAAAGCTTGAACGGTCAAAAGGCGGTTTTGAGAATATCCTCGTAGTGACGGACCACTTCACTAAGTACGCTCAAGCCTACCCTACGCGTGACCAAAAAGCGGAGACTGTCGCCAAAGTTCTATGGACAGATGTCATCCAGCATTACGGCTTTCCACAACGAATCCATGCCGATCAAGGGCGCAACTTCGAAAGCAAATTAATAGCAGAGATTTGTAAGGTTGCAGGGATCAAGAAAAGTAGAACAACACCCTATCACCCCCAGGGAAACGGGCAAACGGAGCGGTTTAATCACACACTTCTTTCAATGTTAGGAACCCTGGAAGAGCAACAGAAAAAGAACTGGAAAGAACACGTCAGTTCCATGACTCACGCCTACAATTCCACCAAGCATGAGACAACAGGATACGCGCCATTTTACTTAATGTTTGGAAGACACGCCAACTTACCAATTGATCTAATGTTCGGCCTCGGAACAAGCGACCTAAGCCAACCCACCTACGAAGAGTTCGCAATAGACCTGAGAGATCGCCTACAATATGCGTACAAGACCGCCAGTGATGCTGCTAGACTTGCCAAAAGCAAACAGAAACGCCTCTATGATAGGGGAACCAAAGAAGCACCCCTTCAACTCGGCGATAGAGTACTCGTACAAAACAAACACATTATTGGGACACAGAAACTAAGAGACAGATGGGAGCCTTACCCCTACGTGGTGATTTCCAAGCAACCCGACCTACCGGTCTACACCGTCCGTTCGACGCATAGTGCAAAAGAGAGGGTTCTACATCGAAACTTACTCACCCCATGTATGTTTCTTCCTACTGATGAGAACGGCACCATCCCGCAAGAAAAAACACTAACAGATGTAGAGACCATGGAAGACACGTTTATCGGCGCAAGTCAAACCCCAGATGACGAAATACAAACAGAAAAAAACACAACCTCAGAAGAATCAGAAGAGGAAACCGATATCGCCTTTGTTCCCGTGGCTATACATTTACCAAGGGAACAATCTACATCACAAGTATTGCCTTCTTCACCATCCACACCAACCCCAGTCAACGTTTCCTCTGACACATCAACATCACTTGTGAAGAACGAATACACAAACACACAAGAAGAATCTCATTGGTCTGCAAATCTCTCAGATGACGTCAGGATATCCTCACCGGAGCAACCACCAAAGAGCCCCACAGCACCAGTCATAGAAACACAAGACACTGGCCGACCAAAAAGAATACGGAAACCTGTTGTGAGATTTACATACGATTTTCTTGGGCAAACCAAAATTCATCGAGCGACTCCAACAAAAGAAGACATCTACAGAGATAAACTTGAGGCAGGAAGACAAATATTCAGCAACTGGAAGTCTCCTGAGATGTCAGCGACTCGGAAAAAGGTCTATCTTCAATTAGCCAGAAAAGAAACTGTCATTTTAGGGGAACATTGAATTTTTTAACTTAACAGAAGGTCTTTCGAACTGAGGAATCGGGAAAATAGATGTCCTTAGTTGCGAGATACTTTCAATTATGTGATTATGTAGTATTGGTTATATTTTTGACATGTAAAAGGTATTGTGGTTTATCAAACGGTTAAAAAAAAAAAAAAAAAAAATTAACAGTTGTTTTGAGTTACCCAGCCATTACATTATGTTTGCATTTCAGTAGACCTATACACAAAGTGAGGCCAGCGCCCATTCAAAATTTGAGCGTGTTTAAAGGTGTCTTTGTAAATAATTGTTGATTTAAAATGTGTAGCGTAAAAAGACGCACATTTTGTGCTAGAACTAAATTAAAATGTCGAGGACGACATTTTTTTTCACACAGGGGGATAATGTGACAGGTATAAAGTAATACCCCCCACAAAACTATTTTCTTATGCATTCAATTTCCTTTTTAATGAATATTCATATCCTCGGGCGCCACCAACGGCGACCCCTCCGTCATTATTCTCTGCGTCGGAGACGAACGAACATTGAATATTCCCTTCGTCTTCTTTTACAGGTAAAACAACATTCCATTCTTTTATTTTACTTTGCTATCACATTTTAGAATTATATTAAATAGTACTCACCTAGTTTGTCTCTTTTCGTACCTACACTTTACTTGACCGAGTTTGGTAAAAATGCATTATTTCCGATGTTTTACTAGTACCGTATACATCGTTGTGTTATTTGATATTTGTAGAAGTGAAACGAAGGTTTATGCTTTGTAAATACTTGTTGCCTTTGAGTACCATTTCATTGTTTAAATATCTAAATCAATTGAGGTTCAAGGAAACCGTCGATTAGTTATTCCTAAGGTTTGTTCTTTTCTATACAATTAATTCGTTAGAAGGGTTCGGTCGCAAGATGGCGACCGACCAGGAGTTTTGGCGGGAAATACGTTCTTTGTTTAAGAGTTAATGGGTTATTATTTCCTTTGGAGCACATTGTTTATAAGTGTTGATGTTCCTTCCCAGTACAATTTATACGTGAACATAAGGGATAAGTCAATTAATTGTTTATGGTATTTTCCTTTAATAGATTGGTTCATTCCGTAATAGTGTAGTTATTTCATTTGTAAATAATATTGTGCTTTAATTTATTTTTATTATATTATCACGTGTCATTATTCTCTGCGTCGGAGACGAACGAACATTGAATATTCCCTTCGTCTTCTTTTACAGAATAAACGTTATAACTGCAGCCAAAGTGTCCTCGTATCCCTCATTTTGACCTCAAAGTTAGAGTGTCACATATATATAACTCTATGTTGTATACCCAGTCTCGACTGATAAATGTCGTCAGTAGTCTGGTCTGTATCTTTGGGAACCATGAAATCGTCAGCACTTTGTTGACCCCAAATCTGAATATTTGACCTTACCGGCACATGGTCGAATTATTTTATTTCGAACCAAAAATCCATACATACAAAATTCGCAATAAATCTGAATATTTTGGTAGTATACCTATTCCGACTGATAAAATGTCTTTATTAGTCTGTTCTGTATCATTGGGAATCATTAAATAATTGGAAATTTGTTGACCCCAAACCTGAATGTTTGACTATACCGGCATGGTCGAATTATTTCATTTTGGACTAAAAATCAAAACTTAATTTATTGAGAAATTTGAATATTTTGGTTTTATGCCTAGTCTCGACTGTTAACATGTCTTCAGCAGTCTGTTCGGCATCAATTGGAACCTTAAAATCATATGAAATTTGTTGACCCCAAATCTGAAACTTTGACCATACCGGTGACAGATGCATTTGTGTTCGCCATGCAATACTGTCCGCTCTGGATACTTTTGCACATGCAATCTTTTCCGGGGCTATGCAAAAAACTTTCGGCGGTTATGTACATAACTGTACTACATGTATGTGCGCCTGTAAGCGAGCGTGCATGCACTGAACCTATGTACATGCAGCATGAATATTCACATATTTTAAAAACGCCTCTTTTTTCAAGAGGTGCTGCGTTCTTAAAAAGTAGCCCTGTCCTGCTTTGATCCCTGTTTGCAGTGTGAAACGGTCGCACAATATCCGGATTGGAAGTCACACAAGTATTAACCAAAAAGCTGATTTCCTATAGAGCTAGTGTAAAACATAGTGTATATCCATGTTGAAATTTTACCACCAACCCTATCCGGATAAGGTTTGACACGGATCAAAGGTCAATAGTGTGAAAAGGCCTAATGTCTAATTATGTTATAAAAATACTGTTACTTAATTACAAATATAACTTTTATGTAGGCTATTTTTAGTGTAGGCCTATATTCTAACTATGTTTTAATAATAAAAATAATACTTTTGAACTTCTAGTACACTATGGATCATTTTTGTGTTATCAAAATGATTAAAGGTAAACTAGATTTAACTTTTTGTTTCTTCTCATGACAGACGCTTTACAGCAACTTATTGGGTGAGGAACATACTTGTGTATGGAACATCGTTGTACCTAACAGCCTCCGCAAGTGCAGAGTTCTTTGCTGACATTGCACTGTCACCGATGGAAGCAGTCAAGGTGCGCATTCAAACAATGCCAGGATTCGCAAATACATTAAGGGAGGTTGAACCAAAGCTTTGGGCCATGGAAGGTATTAGAGGATAGGTCATTTAGAATTTTATAATAGTTTTTTTTTTATATTGGACAAGGGCCAAATCTCATCAAGCTTTTTAGCAGAAAATTGTTGAACCAGTTTCTTTGCTAAGCAATAGTTATGGGTTGAACCAGTGGCACCACCGGAACATCATGGAATGTTGGCTGGTAACCTGTATTTGCTTAGCCTTCTTTTCTTGTGCTTAGCAGGTTTCTGTGCTTCATAAAATTGGCAATGGCCATACCATTCCAAACCCATAGGCAAGAAAACTTGATTTGTTTTGTTTAGTTCTGTACATTGTTTGCTACCTTGGTTGTTTTGACTATTTGGTGTATATGATTTATTTCAAAACTTATATGCGAGTTTAAAGAATATTTCTAAACCTTTCTCCCATAGATTCTATTAAGGTCTGCCTCCACTCTGGTTGAGACAAATCTCATACACAATGATGAAGTTTGCTTGCTTTGAGAGACATGTAGAGTTCTTGTACAAAAATGTAGTCCCAAAGCCACGCTCCGACTGCACCAAATCAGAACAGCTTGTGGTCACCTTCTTAGTCGGTTACATTGGTAAGTGATTTTTTTTTCTTTGTTCGATATCCTGAAATTTTCATTAACACATGTTGTACTAGCTGTCAACTCTTAACTTATATAAAATTGTGCAGAGAACAGTCCTAATGCACACAGGGTTGGACAAATCAACCACAAGTTTGAGTCGCCTGCATGTTTTTATTTTCACTAGCTATTTGCTGTGCATTGCACAGAGTGCAAGATGGATTTTACTCTCAGTATTAGGTACTTTCTACAAAGTATGACAGGGTTGTGGACCTTGGTTTTTATTGCATGAATGTACCTCACACACTTCCTTAGATCCGCTCTTGGGATGGTATTACAGTTTAGTTATCATGTAATGGGTGACTTTCTGTAGAGCCATTCAGCAACACTATTAATGTTGTGTTCCATGGGAGTGCTTGAGTCATTGGTGTGTAAGAGTAGAATACCTCCGCTATGAGCAAAATAGTACATATTGTGATGACCTCTTTATGGCTCGACGTTCACCACCCATCTGCATCAACATGTTCTTTGTTGATGTTAGATTCAAGTGAAGGTGTCGAGGCATTTGGTCAACTTTGTACACATGGTGTCATGCTTGTGATGGGGACATTAGTTTTTTTCAATTTGTGTTTTACATTGACATTTAGTGGGAGGGAGTATTTATTCTGTCAGTTTGTTTCATGGTTTAATAAATAAAATGTAGCAAGGGGTTTCATAAGCCATTTTGAGATATGGTGGACACACTACTATAAGCACTGTATGGTTTGTGTAAATCTGTCTGTATACACCCAAACCACACAGTGCACTCCTATAGTGGCCACCATATCTCAAAAAGGTTTATTGCGGAACTGGGCCTTTTACTTTTCATTCATTTGAAAATCCTGACATGTATTGTCTCGGTTAGTATCCAGACTTGTATTAATAATCCAGATGTTCATAATTCAATTCATCCAGTCTCTGCTTGATCTCTTTTCTTGTCCTTATAGGTTTGTGGAAGGGTTTGGTTGGTACCTTTACTGCTGTACAATGGTTCATCTATGACTCGATTATAATAAGGTGTACTTCCGTCTGCCCCGCCCACCACCACCAGAGATGCCAGAGAGCCTCAAGCAGAAGTTGGCTGCCAAATAGGTCAATTTAGAAATCCACATAAACCCAGTTAGATAAAAATAAATCAAATTTATTACAGAAATATTTAACTAGGAAAAAAACACAAAGACAACAATTACCATCGTTGTTGATATTTTGTTTTGGTTTGTGGGTTTTTAAAACTGAACTTCTCATGAACACATCATTTAAAATAAAAATTTAAGACTTGAAGACTGGTTATTTAAAAACAATATTTTGGTTTTCAGTTTATCCCACCCATGATGAAAACAAATTAACAATTGTGATCAATAAAGACACCTTTTCCATTCTCTGTTGTTAATTCAGACACACATTTGAAAAATGATTTGACATTGACCGTATAGACTGGACCCTAAGTCCCACAGGAATATTTTTTTCATAGTGATCCTTTGAGTGAGAAAACAAAACCCAAATCCTTCCTTTATTTTTGTCAACTAAGTTGCCGTGCTGTCTTTATGAGATACTGTCAAGAGGGAAGGTGTGTTCTTCTGAACCTTTGAACTTATTTATTGATGTTATAACAGCTCAACATACCTTTTGTGTTGAATTCATTCTAACAACATTTTAAAGGTATGATTTTGAAACATTGGAGCACAGGTTGGGCACTCAGAAACCTTTTGCTCCACTAAACCAGAAACATCATATGTGCTTAAGGGTTAGGAGAAGTAGACAATGAAGTTACCAGAAAGGTCGATTAATGTCAATGATGAAAGCAATCAAATTTCTGCATAAGTGTTTTTCTTTCTTTCATTATTCTCTTTTAAATGTCCACAGGTTTTTTTATTTTATGCATATCTCTCTTGGGATACACTAAGTGAGAATACTAATCTTTGACAATAACCAAAGGTGTCCAACTAACTTTAATTATTAGCTCTTATGTAGAAATCAAAACTTGGAGTTGAACAATAAACAGATTTTCATTATCAATTTGCAGTCAGAGGGTGATCCATTAATCACAATATAAATAACATGAACATGAATTTAGTATAGCAGTGATGACAATTGGAAATTGTCTGTGAAATGAATGGATGTACAAAATAGTATTTTTTAAGAATGTTAATAGCAGTGTTGTCATTGATTGAGACTTTAATGTAATATTTATGATAGACATTAAATTGCACAATATGACTGTGTGAAGGTTCTAGCCATTCATTCAACATATATTTCATAAGAAGTGTGAATCAATGAACTGACATTATCATGTGTTTTGCAGCAGAGCAAAATAATAAACGAAACTTATGACATCGGTTATCAAAATAAGGTGTTTCTTGTCGGATTTGAGTTTGTATTAACATGGTTTTACTCCCAATGACCCTGTCCTGGCCTGTTGTAATTCAGTGCCTAAAGGCACTGGACGCTTGTAATTACTAAATTAAAAATTAACTGTCAATATAAAACTTACTTGGCTGTTGATAGTATAAATCATTGTGAGAGACGGCTCTTTCTAAAGTAACAAGGTTTTTGAGAGCGGCAATTTCTCACTTGTATATTAAAAGAGGAATAATTAAGCAACAAAAGTTTCCCCATAACTGCCATATGTGAGGGAAGGCAATAAAAACTAATCTTAACAGCGGTTCGGAACTTTTCGTGTGCTCTCGGAACATTCCGGCACAGTTCGCGATGATCCCCCACGCAGCAGGTTTGGGGAGTTGTTACATAAGAGTGGACTAACCACTAGGACCTGGTTGTTTATATTTTCATGTTTAAAAGATGCAAGCACTGCTTCAGACCTCAGCAGCAGGTTTGGGGAGTTGTGACATAAAAGTGGACTAACCACTGGGACCTGGTTGTTTTTATTTTCATGTTTAAAAGATGCAAGCACTGCTTCAGACCTCTTTATCAGATACATTTGTAGCACCAGGTTTGGGGAGTTGTTACATAAGAGTGGACTAACCACTGGGACCTGGTTGTTTATATTTTCTTGTTTAAAAGATGCAATTACTGCTTCAGACCTCTTTATCAGGTACATTTGTAGCAGCAGGTTTGGGGAGTTGTTACATAAGAGTGGACTAACCACTAGGACCTGGTTGTAACGCTCGGGTATTCTCCAATGGGCCGAACCGCTGTGGAGTTTAGTATTAAGTGCCTTCCATATGTGAGGGTGTGTTAATACGAAGTTTCCACTTTATATGGGGACTTAGGCCTACACAAAGTCCGCGCAGTGCTTTTTACAGTATTAATGAATGTGTAAAAGTTTAAGTGCAAAAGATGTAAATGTAGTGAATGCAACTAAGCTGTATGTGTGTGTCTGTCCTTAAGTTGAGCATGTAGGTCCTAATTACAATGGATCCCACAAAAGGCAATCTCAATAGGAACAATAAATGATCTCAAGGAAGTTTTAAAGCCATTGGACCCTTTCGGTAAACAGTTTTGTCCAAGGCCCACACTTTGTGTTTCACAAATTCTATATCAAATAACAAACCTGTGAAAATTTGGGCTTAATCGGTCATCGGAGTCGGGAGAAAATAACAGGAAAACCCACCCTTGTATCCGCGCCTTTCGTCGTGTCATGACATGTGTTTAAAATAAATCCGTAACGAGAATTGATATTGTTTTACTGTTTTCTCGAAAAGTAAAGCATTTCATAGAATAATATTTCAAGAGAAGTATTTCACCACTACCTTCTGTAAACCCTGTCAGTTATTTGTAAATCTGTGAACTTTTTTTTTTCCTGTACTGAAAGGGTTCAATGGCTTTAAGGGAACAATAGGTGAACAATAGACAGGACCCTTAATATATTTGGAATAACTTTCATAAAGCCGTGTAGCAGAAAGTGCTGCTGAAGGCTTGGTCACAAAATACTAGATTTCACCCCCTCCCAAAAAAAGTTAAGCCCCTCCCCGACCGATAACTTGATTGGCACACACCTGGCAAGTGAGGGCGCTCGCGTGGTGAAAATAAAGTCAATTAAAGTTTGCTAATTTCTCAAGGTGAATCTGTTATTTTATTCGAACGAATACTGGAATTTAAGCCGTAACCTAAACATTTTTATGAGGTAATATTAACATTTTATAGCTATAAATGATTAGAAAGCAAACAAACAAAGGATAATGAATTACGAAATTGTTTGAAAATGAGCCGCAAATACCGAGGCTAAGTGCGAGTTACACGTTTTGCAGTAGGTCATTAAATTTACTGTTGAAATACAAAACCAAAAATTTAACAATTTTTTTTCAAATTTCGGTTCACTTTTTTGAATAACTCGCCCCAAAGATTAGTTCCCCAAACGCACTACGACAGCGGTAATTTTGATGTACAGAAAACAAACATCCCTCAATAATTTGTAGAGTTGTTTGCGTACATATCTATACAATTAAAGACATCAGACACTATTGGTAATTTTCAAAGACTAGTCTTGACAGTTGGTGTATCTCAACAAATGCATAAAATAGCAAACCTGTGAAAATTCGAGCTCAATCTGTCGTCGAAGTTGCAAGATATTAATGAAAGAAAAACACCCTTGTCGCACCATGGTCACACGAAGTTGTGTGCTTTCAGATGCTTGATTTCGAGACCTCAAATTCTAAATCTGGGGTCTCAAAATCAAATTCGTGGAAAATTACTTCTTTCTCGAAAACGACGTCACTTGGGAGCTGTTTCTCACAATGTTTTATCACATCAACCTCTCCCCGTTACTCGTAATCAAGAAAGGTTTATTGATAGTAATTATATTTTGAGTAATTACCATAAGTGCCACTCCCTTTAAATAACCAAATGAATAAAAGCGTAATAAAAAACATGGACTGTGCAATTTAGGGGATGTTCGCTTTTTTTCAGGGACCATTCAACTTCTAGTCTCAGCTCCCTGGAAAATAAAAAGTAAAAACCATTGAGTTTCATTTTGAAGTTGCCGTAAACCACTGATATTAACTTTGGCACGGTAAGGCCATCCTATAATACTTCAACTAATTCGGACATGGGCATACAATTTCAATCCGGGGTCCACCCAAAAACACAAAAGCCATTTACTATTGATATGCAGATTCGGTCTTGAAAACCAATCAGCAACCGGGCGCTGTGTACAGGTTAGAAATCAGTGACAAAATGGCCGGAGTCCTTCAAGATTGAATGTCAACACTGCCCTGCGATGACCGTCTCCATTTGACTGCCACTTTTTAAGAGTTTTGCTTTAGATTTTTTAAATACCCATGTCAGGGAAGTAGTAGCTGAAAACACTTTTTACTGAATGTTGTAAAATACAGCAGATCGAGAAACTTCATGAGGACATTACAAGGCAAGTCCGGAACTCTCGCACGGGAGCTCCGGACTTGCCGTGCAAGTTGCATGCAGTAACCACGGCGTTAAGGTAAACAATGGAGTCAGCCCGGACAAAATGTTTACTTTTTGCGACTTCGACACTTTTAAGAGTTCAAAGAGTCTTTTTCATACATTCTTTTGATCTTTTTGAACATTCAAGTATGTCATTTTACTTCTTAAGGGGTGGCAGTCAGAAATGGTTAGGACCTGGGCCCGTTGACAGTCTGATTGACAGTGACACACATTATGATTAATGACAGTTGCCATGGTTGCCGTTGCCGTTTTATCAAGACTGCAGTTTACAGCAGAATGAGGATATGATGACACCATTCTCCATTGTCTCACATCATAATGTATCCTTTATGAAAACTAATTTTAACATACCTGCTTACTATTGATGAAGTTTTTGAAGATGTATAATTAAACTGTTCTTTTTGTAATCTAAAACAATTATGTACCAAAAGTTTTGGATTTCATTCCTACCCAAGTAATATCATGTGGGTTTTATCACCGTGATGTGGATTATTGTGATATTCTTTTAGCTGCGGAATGTAACCATTTCATTTGTTTGTTGATGTATTATCTGTTATGGTCTCTACGATATAAATTATTTAAAACACACATACAACCAAGAAACATGAACTAGTACAGTGTTGATGCTTTAAAGGCCCTCTACTTGAACCTTTTTCATAACAAGGAATGCATGTTGCCATTTAGAGCAGAAAAGACACCAGCCAGTTACTCTATTTCTTCCCTGTAAAAACATTATTTAAATTCAGTTTATCATTAACAAATCATCAAATAAAATGTCCCAAACTAAGCTACAACCAAAATTATAAATAGCTACAGTTGTTTGGAGAATTGGAACAATGGAATAAATTTCCTTATGCAACAGTAGTGCACAGTACAATTAAATGAAATACTGTTCACAAAAACTAATAGAAGAAAAATAAGCCATGAACAAAACAGGAACTTGGAGGAATTCATTTTTTTATGAAAATTTGTCAACTTCAATATACAAACTTAGAGCACAAGGACGATATTGGTAATTGGTAGTTTCCATGACTAGAACAACTTGTTTTTTTATAAGCCAAATAACTTTATTAAAGTTATTAATTTTAATGTTAATGTCGATCAAGCAACTCACAAGATCAAAACTAGTTGTTATACTAATTCTTAAAAACTCTTGTAGTTGTATAATGAGGCAAAAAACTTAATTAAAGTTATTATCAAACAACTCATAAGATCAAAACTTTTTGGTTCAAGAAATATTAGTCAAAGGAAAGTTGTTGACCATTACCATATTTACACCATATAAGTCTTGTGCAAATCTATAAATACTTGTGGAAGTACACTGTTACATGAAGAAACAAAATTGTTGGGTAGGTTATCATAATGCTGAAAATACCACACCATGGTAAATCATTCTGGAGGTGTCTGGCTCTTCATGGGATCCGGTTTCAATTTGGAAACCCTGCCTAGTGGCTAACTAGTGTATTTTAAATAATGAAAGTACAATAGTTTGCTCACCCTGGTTTGAATTTGTAAGCAGAATTAGACACCAGAATCATTCCTACTGCATGGTTTTCATTTAAAGCTTGGAGATGTTATACATGAACATAGTTTGCTGTGCACCCTGGATTAAAGCAGAATTGAACTTCAGAAATCCTGTTAGTGGAAGTACATAGCTTGCTGGTTGCAATTTTTAAGCAGAGTCATGAAACTTTGAAGAATACATGTATAATCAGTGGTATCGTCGTTGTCTAGAGTGTTTCACTCCACTGCAGGAGGAAATCCTCTTCACCAAATCTCCATCTCACTCTATTCAGCGCTGTTGTTGCCAAGCAATGCCCCTGTGTGAACTTAGTTCATCTCTTCATCTTCTGTTTTGTCGCCCTCTATTTCTTGTCCACATTCTTGGAGTCCAGTTGGTTGTTTTACATGCCCACCTCTTGTCATGCCTCCTTGCTAGGTGGCCTGCCCATCTCCACTTTTTTGATTTGATCGTCTTGATAATATCCTGCACCCTTGATTTCTTTCTTAGCTCCTGGTTCGTCACTGTCAAGATATTTCTCAGTTTTACTGATTATAGCGTTGCCTAATACCCGGAAATGTGTGTCTTATTAATATTACACTATTCTTCTTACAACAACGAAAGAAAATAAAATTGTTGTGCTCCTTCGCTACGCTCATATGCATGAAAAACAGTTTTACCCTTATGAACAACCAAAATAAGCACACAGATACGCAGTCAAGTATATTCTACAAATTTATTGAAAAACATGGGAATAAGGCCAGGATTCGGCCGACTCTGAAATTTGACAAAGAAAAATGCAGTAAGTGGGTTTTACCTCGTAAAAATATTATTTTCACCAGAAGCAGCAGAATAATGCCTGTACGAAGCCCCATCTTGGGCTTGACGAAAGCTTGAAGACCTTTTTTGTAGCTTCCTTCCTTCCAAATCTTTCAGGGCTGCTTCTTCAGCGATTAGGACTTTCTTTTGCACCTCTACCGACTAATCTTTCTTGCCGCCGCTTTCCAAGTGCTGGACAGTTACCCAACCGGCTTTACTTGAGTCTGCGATCTTGATCTTCTGTTTGCGATCGGTAGTTAGATCTTCTGCTTTGACGATGGTATCAAAAACTTCTTGTAAGTCGCTTTTTTGTAGAAGTGAGTTCTTCATCCGTGCGAGAAGAATCTCTAGCTCGCCGCAGAAAGCCTACTGTGCCGAGTTACCGGGCTTTGAGAGCTCCCGGGCTTCTAGTTTGTTCTTTATTACTTTCAGCTCAGTGTCGTCCTGAGGTTTGTTATTATTTGATAATGCCTCGAATTTTGAGTTAAAGTAGAGCTGGAACTTCTCAAATAAGGCGTTAGTGTCCAAGTTTCCAGGTTGCTCGGGCATAGACATCGTTAGAAATTTGTCGTAACAAACTAGTTTAACTCTGATAAAATGTTTTAAAGTATACTCAGCAACTGAAAAAGACCTGAACTGGAGACTCATAGATTCCTTTTGCTTATATACTATGTATACGCTTCAGCAGTTTGATATTATGCTTCAATGAGTTTGGAATGTAATGGCATGATCGATCTCAGTATGGTGACATCGATTGCCAGCGCCCTACGCACGTGACCCGGGGTGCTACACACACAATAATTTTGGCATTCAAACAGACAAAACTAAATAGACAATTCAATTAAGTTTCACTGTATTCTTCTTTACAATTCTGTAGACATCATTATTTACAATCATTTATATTTACAAACATTCTTAGTATCAGATTCAGTGGAGTCTTCACACAAGAATATAGACAATTTCAAGACTACTTTCCAGTGAAGACTTTCATTCGATTCAGTTGATTAATACTTTCAAGTCCTCACAAATTTATATACAATCACAATATAATTATTTGTTGAGTACTTCCAACCAGTTCAGTGGCTACAGTAACCATACATACGTACATGTAAGCCATCAAAGTTAATAACAGCAATCTTGATTCACCAATTTGGGTGCTGGCTCCTAACACTGCCTTTAAGTGTGGGTGAGGCTAGTCAAGGCCGCTCACTTGCCACGCCCTTGGCTTCTTCAATCGGTTTGGCCTTCTCGTCTCTCTCTCTCTCTTTCAAGCCTTTCTCAGGATGAATTTCCAGAACAACACTCAGTAATACTCTTGGCTCGGAACTCTTAGGTCGGAACTCGAAACTTGGAAACTCTTAGCTCAGACCTCAGAACCACGATTTCTACATCATGGTGTATCTTATCTGTACAGCGGCAACACTGACCCTGACGATTCTCACAAATAGATGATTGCACTCGGCACTGCCTTCAATAAATAGCCCACTACAAAAGTAATGTCTTCAAAAAGTCGCTGCCCAAAATATGTCTGCTGTAGCTGTAGCTACGCCCGATGACTATATTCTAGAGGTACTATCAAACTCACGTCTTCTCAATCTTGATTTGAAAATCATCTGCCCACTTTCCAGCTCTAACTCTGACTATACTCCAACTTGATCCATCATCATGTCGAGCGCCATCTAGAAGCTCGAGCCTGCCCAGTGATTTTTCTCCAGATGTTCCGGTCCAGCATGCAGGAGCGAAGTTCCTCAGCGCTGGTCAAGCCGGTGTCTCGTTTTAGTGTGTCTACAAAGGAGAGGCATCTTCTCCCACGCGAGGCCTTGCCTTGGGTGGGCTCCCAGAGGATGGTTGGGCAAGCGGCAAGCTCCGAGTGGCGGACACAGTGCCCAGCGAGCTTGAGTCGGCGTTCATGGATCTTCTCTGTGGCCTTTGGCCAACCAGCATACAGGTTGGAGTTTCTCATGTGGTCCTGCCAGGGGATGTTTAGGGCCATACGCAGCATCCTGGTGTAGCAACCATCCAGAGACTTCTCCATACTGGTGGTGAGGGTCCAGGTCTCAGCTCCGTATAGTAGCACTGACTCCACTGTTGCGACAAATAGTGATCTTTTCAGCCGGGCACTCAGCGTTGATGACACTAGTTGATCCACTAGTTCACGACTGTTGTCAATGCCAGACCCTGGCAACTATTGTGAATTTTAGACTTCCCTTTATTTTACAAAGTGAATTCTTTCTCAAGCATGACAACTCCCAAAAGCAAATTTGCTGACAAACCATACATTGAAATCTATAAATAAAAGCAGCAAATCTAAAAGTAACAAAAAGCTGCATGCTGCATATTTTGTGATGAACACAATTCTTTAGCTTGAAATAAACAACACTCTTTAATTATATAAGGGGATTTAATATTTACAGAAATTTACAGAAAATGTAGTACAGTTTGTTATTTTGTAACCTCATTGGATATTTTCTTACCTCATGGGGTATTTTCTTATGCCCTGGTTTGGCTAAATAAACCAATAATCTATTAATTCAATTTAAATATACAACTTTCTTCTAAGCTAACAAATGTGCTTCTTTCAAGCCTTGGTTGAAACTATATACAAGTCACAACTTTTTCTTGTCAACGTTTAACTCAAAGATTCTGCTTTCGACCTCAAGTACAAGTTGTTTACATCATCCTTAGATTGATCTCAAGGGTTCATCCACTACTAAATCAATAATTCAGAGCACATCTTTGCCTGTTTTCAGTTGCTCTGGACGCCCTGACTCATGTCTCTTGCCTGCTTGTCGACTTCGCCAATCGGTCCTTCAAGTATGGCCGTAGGCCTAGCCCCATAAAGTTGGTCAGTGGTTGACTCAAACTCTTCGTCACGATCAATGGTTGGGCATGCGTCTAATTAAAACCGGGGTTGGGTGGTCATGATATTCTCGATGTAGTAGGGCACGGTTCCAGGCTGTGGGCTCTGGTGGAAATCAGTTACTGAAGAATTTCCAAAATCACAATATTTCGCGGTGGACTTTCTATCTCACGGAAACTCTTAATACAGTTGAGTCTGCCCTATAACCTGCAGGGCTTCACTTTAGTAAGCCATATTGGGAAGTTTGACCAAAAGGGTTGAGAGTAACTTATCTTAAAGGTTTTACAGTAAGAAAAACATATTGAGTATAATCTATTTGTAAAGCACAAAACTAAATCATTGAAAACGGACGACCCTTTAGTAAGGAATACTTATTTCTTTGTTGTTCTAAAGCATTCGGGTGACTCATATAATACCTTCGTTAATCCAAGTTAAGTAACTAGACCACAAAATCAGCAAAAAACAGAGAATAGCCACCAAGGAAATAAAATGTCAGCTTTTACGCATTCTTATGTATCATATATGAGCGAAAACAGCATAAGACTACTGGTGGTACAATCGTGAAAAATTACTTTGCATCATTAGGTAAAATTTTGATATGGTGGTAACCAGACTTAGTCGAATTATAGAGAATCTTGTGAAAGAAATTGCAACCTTATTTTACAATCGTCTAGTTTGAAGTTTCAGAACGAATTTGTTCAGTCTGCTTAATCAATCGTATTAGATTTCAAGATCGTTATCTTTCATGATTAATAATCACATCGTACCTCGAATAAATCTACAAACTTGTAAAACAAGTTTGCTTCTTAAATGCATTCGGGCCTTTCATATACTACATTCCTAAATCCAAGTTAAGTAACTTGATCACAAGATCGGCCAAAAACTGAGGATGGCCACCAAGGAAATAAAAATGCCAGCTTTTTCACATTAACATGGATCATATGATCAAGAACAGCATGCAGGTATCAAGATTTCTGTTGGTGAAATTTCGACAGGGTACCCAGACTTAGTCGAAATAGAACTATAGAGAAACTTGCGAAAGAAATTGCAACCTTATTTTCAAATTTTGAAGTTTCTGAACGAATTTGTTCAGTCTGCTTAATTCTAGAATCAATTGTTTCTTATCATTTGCCTGATAAGGGACCCGCAATGAAAGAGTGTTCTGTTTTCTCTACGATTGTTTGAGATTAAACAATCTCATTTAACGCTGAATTGTTAATTTGGAAGAACCATTTATTCCTCCATGGAAGAACCAAGGGGTGGAATTTCAAAAACCATTCATAATCACAGACATGATCAAGTGAGATGAACAAAATTAGGCCACATTTTTCGTGTCTTTGACCATAAATTTATCAGATGTCGAGATCATTATCTTACATGATTAAAAGTCACATCGTACCTCTAAATACATCTACAAACTTGTCAAACAAATTTGTCTCTAAAATGCATTCGGGCCTTTCATATAATACATTCCTTCATCCAAGTTAAGTATTAGACCACAAAATCGGCCAAAAACAGAGGATGGTTGCCAAGCAAATAAACATCAGCTTTTACACTTTATTATGGATCATAATGATCAAGAACAACAGGTATTGAGACTTACTGGTGGTGAAATTCCGATGTGATGGTAACCATACATAGTTGAAATAGAACACTAGAGAATCTTGTGAAAAATGTGCAACCTTCCAATCTTCTAGTTTAAAGTTTTTTGAATGAATTTGTTAAATCTGCTTAAATCTAGAATCAATCGTTTCTTACCAGTTGCTTGATAAGCTACTGATAAGGGATCCGCTATGAAAGAGGGCTCTGTTTTCTCTACGATTATTTGAGATGAAATCAATTCCATGATGAAAACTATTTTGAAAACTTTCTCATTTAGCGCTGATTTATTCGGAAGGACCAAGAGGTGGCATTTCTAAAACGAGATATTGTAACCATTCATAACACAAACATGATCAATTGAGATGAACAAAATTAGTACGGAAATTGTGCGTGTCTTCTTTGACTATAAATTTATCAGATTTCAAGACCGTTATTTTACATGATTAATAATCACACCGTACCTCTAAATAGATATACAAACTTGTCAAACATGTTTGCTTCTTTAATGCTGACTTAGGGCTGCTGTGGTGTAGCCGAGTGAGTGGGCAGCTCTGGCTCTAGGTCTTGGTCTTATCGATATGGAACGGGCACTCTCTGGACCAGTGTCCTTGCATTCTGCAGTTGTAGCAGACGTCAGCCTTCAACATGCCTGTCAACAAAGAATTGAAAAAACCAACAGAAGAAAAAGAAAACATTATATGTTCCATAATTATGTGGAACTTATATCGTATATAAAATACGCTGTTGTCGAAATGCGACCCTAACTCCGGGTTATCTGGAGATGGGTTAAACTTCTTTCTTCTTTCGATGCTTTTAATGCGGCTTCCTCATCTATTATGATTCTTTTGGCCTCTTCTGGCGTTCTATCATTTCCTGTCTTGTCTAGCTCTTGTACAGCGGCCCAGCTAGCCAATTGCTACAGTCTACAATTTTGATTGTTCTCTTTCTTTCTGCAATGATGCCTTCGGCTCCTTTAAGTGCCTCAATGGCTGCTGGAATGTTGATCTTCTCGAGGGCAGCCTTGATTTTATCGTGGGCGATTCCGACTTTTCTGCAGATTTCAAATTGTGCCGAGTTCACATCACGGGTCTTGTCACTACTTTTGCCTCCAATTTATTTGTGAGTTCCTTTATAATGTAAACTTGATCAGCTGTCTTTTCTGGAAATTTGAATGCTTTCCAATTTGTGGTTGAAATATTCTTTGAATTTATTAAATCGTTTCTCTTGATCGCGGGTTGATCTTTATCAGTTGACATTGGAACCTAATATCATATATAAAATACGCTGTTGTGGAAATGCGACACTAACACTACAGCAGAGTAAGCAGCGGTCTGAATTGGATGCTGTTGCTAAGGATGCTGCTTTTATACTGACATGCATCAATGCACTCAAATGAATGAATCACGACACAGTTCATTCATTTTGGGTAACCCGCGTTTAATTCATGTGACGCATACGACGGGTACTCCTGTCATTCAAACAATAAAAACTACATTTAAGAGAACAAAGTAAAACAACGGTGGGGTGCCCAGGAGAGCATACAAGTCTTGAAAAATAACTATCGCCTAAAGGCGTATGTCTCCTAAATCCCCAAAATACATTAAGGCAAGAGAGGACATATAAAAAAGCACAGAAGATAATACAAATCACTGAATAACTGTAAAAGGCAAACGAGCAAAGACATACACATACACATAAAGGATATATGTTTAAAGGCAGTGGACACTATTGGTAATTACTCAAAATAGTTGTTAGCATAAAATCTTTCTTGGTGATGAGTAATGGGGAGAGGTTGATGGTATAAAACATTGTCAGAAACGGCTCCCTCTGAAGTGTTCAAATTAACTTTGGCTTATTTATTTTTATTTTAAATAAACTCACAGGATCAAAACCTATTGTTTTGCTCATTTTCCAAAACATAGGATTTCAATCAATACTACTCATCATCATCCGTCGTCCTTAGACAGAATAGCAGAAGCAGCTTTGATGAAGTGGTGCCAGGTTGCTTTGTCCCTCATGAGTTGTTGAGTCTCGTTTTGATTGAGATTTGTGTCTCGGGTGATGGTGTCAGTGTAGCTCATTTTCCTCCTGCCGCGATTTGGATGTCCGCCAGGGGGATTCCAGAAGACCAGATGCGATATAGGTTGATCCGCTGTTGATCCGCTGTCAATACTACTATTTCATGGGAAGTTGTTGACCAATACCATCTTTGTACCGTCATGTGAAAATGTATAATATTTGTGGAAGTTCTAAGAACTAGTTGTTTTAAAATGCAAATATCTCGATTAAAGTTCTTGAATTTAATCACATACTACTTTTGATCAAGCAACTCATGAGATCAAAACTATTTGTTTTGCTCATTTTCAAAAACATACCAATTTTAAGCAATATTATTTCATGGGATGTTGTTGACTGTTACCAATTCTTTGTACCATGTAAGCTAAGTGCATCCCCTTTAACAGGAATAACTTAAGTTTGCATACAGCTATTTCATAATGCATTAGTTAAGGCACATCATCACATCACTACCTGTCTGGTCAGGTGCATCTGCTAATGATAACCTGTAGCACGTTACAACCTGTCACAGAGTAGGGGTAAGGGGTTCGTGGGGGCTTTATAAAAAAATAAGATAGGTAGTGCACGTTAAAGAACACAGAACACTTCTTATGCTTTCACCTTGTTTGGTGGTCTGGGCAGAAATACAGCCCTGGAAAAGTAGTTGCGATAACCTAACCCTCCTCCCTTCGGCCGTCGGGAGGAGGGTTACGCTATCGCAACTATAGAACATAAAGGCAAATGTTGTGGAAGTAATCTCTCACCCAAACAATACCAAGTGGATTCTGTCACTGCACATAAAAGAACTGGGAACACCAATCATGGAGGAATAGGTATGAACTCAAAGGGTTTCCATTGCCCCACGTTAGTCAGTTGGACCCAGTGCATGTGATGACCGTGGGGTTTTCATTGCCCAATTACCCTCTTTATTTTGGCATTGCCTCCTTCCCTTCCATTCGACTATGGTTGGATCCTCCTCTAGTGAAATACTCTTCTGTCCGTTGTTAGTCCGACGGACCTAGCGAAATACTCTTCTTTTCGGCGTTGGTCCGACCAACCCGGCACAGGTGATAGATGGGTTTCCATTGATCCACTACCCTCTTTAGTTTGGCATTGCCTCCTTCCCTTCCATTCGGCTATGGTTGGATCCGGGGATCCTCCTCTAGCAAAACACTCTTCTTTTTGGCGTTGGTCCGACCAACCCGGCACATTTGATAGTAGGGTTTCCATTGATCCACTACTGTCTTTATTTTGGCATTGCCTCCTTCCCTTCCATTCGGCTATGGTTGGATCCGGGGATCCTCCTCTAGCAAAATACTCTTCTTTTCGGCGTTGGTCCGACCAACTTGGCACAGGTATTAGTGAAGTTTCCATTGATCCACTACTGTCTTTATTTTGGCATTGCCTCCTTCCCTTCCATTCGGCTATGGTTGGATCCGGGGATCCTCCTCTAGCAAAATACTCTTCTTTTGGCGTTGGTCCGACCAACCCGGCACATGTGATAGTAGGGTTTCCATTGATCCACTACTGTCTTTATTTTGGCATTGCCTCCTTCCCTTCCATTCGGCTATGGTTGGATCCGGGGATCCTCCTCTAGCAAAATACTCATCTTTTCGGCGTTGGTCCGACCAACCCGGCACAGGTGACACAGGGGTTTCCATTGATCCATTACCCTCTTTATTTTGACGTTCCCTCCTTCCCTTCCATCTGGCTATGGTTGGAAACTGGGATCCTACTAGGATCCTCCGACCAACCCGGCACAGGTATTAGTGGGGTTTCTATTGATCCACTACCCTCTTTAGTTTGGCATTGCCTCCTTCCTTTCCATTCGGCTATGGTTGGATCCGGGGATCCTCCTCTAGCGAAATACTCTTCTTTTCGGCATTGGTCCGACCAACCCGGCACAGGTATTAGTGGGGTCCATTGATCCACTACCCTCTTTAGTTTGGCATTGCCTCCTTCCCTTCCATTCAGCTATGGTTGGATCCGGGGATCCTCCTCTAGCAAAATACTCTTCTTTTCGGCGTTGGTCCGACCAACCCGGCACATGTGATAGTAGGGTTTCCATAAAAAAAATAAGATAGGTAGTGCACATAAAAGAACCCAGAACACTTCTTATGCTTCCAACTTGCTTGGTGGTCTTGGCAGGAGTACAGCCCTGGTACATTTAGTTGCGATAACCTAACCCACCTCCCTTCGGCCGTCGAGAGGAGGGTTACGCTATCGCAACTATAAAACATAATGGCAGTGAGGGTTTGATTTTCCACTCAAGCAATACCATGTTTTGGTATCTGCACGAACAAATTCTTGAAAACTTGGCACTCATTTTCACATGTGATAGTAGGGTTTCCATTGATCCACTATACCCTCTTTATTTTGGCATTGCCTCCTTCCCTTCCATTCGGCTATGGTTGGATCTGGGGATCCTCCTCTAGCGAGATACTCTTCTGATCGGCGTTGGTCCGACCAACCCAGCACATGTGTTTGTGGGGTTTCCATTTCTCCACTACCTTCATTATTTTGGCATTGCCTCCTTCCCTTCCATTCGGCTATGGTTGGATTCTGGGATCCTCCTCTAGCGAAATACTCTTCTGATCGGTGTTGGTCCGACCGTCCCAGCACATGTGTTTGTGGGGTTTCCATTTCTCCACTACCTTCTTTATTTTGGCATTGCCTCCTTCCCTTCCATTCGGCTATGGTTGGATCCTGGGATCCTCCTCTAGCGAAATACTCTTCTGATCGGCGTTGGTCCGACCGACCCAGCACATGTGTTTGTGGGGTTTCCATTTCTCCACTTCCTTCTTTATTTTGGCGTTGCCTCCTTCCCTTCCATTCGGCTATGGTTGGATCCTGGGATCCTCCTCTAGCAAAATACTCTTCTTTTGGCGTTGGTCCGACCAACCGGCACATGTATTAGTGGGGTTTCCATTGATCCACTACCCTCTTTATTTTGGCATTGCCTCCTTCCCTTCCATTCGGCTATGGTTGGATCCTTGGATCCTCCTCTAGCGAAATACTCTTCTTTTGGCGTTGGTCCGACCGACCCGGCACATGTGATAGGGTTTCCATTTCTCCACTACCCTCTTTATTTTGGCGTTGCCTCCTTCCATTCAATTTGGCTATGGTTAGAAATTATTCTAAATTATAGTAAATCCAAATCCCACTTCTGTACACCAATGTTACACTTTTTCTTAGGACCTCATATCATCACATCACAACCTGTCAGGTCAGGTGCATCCTGCTAACGTTAACCTGTAGCACGTTACAACCTGTCACAGAGTAGGGGGAAGGGGTTTGTGGGGGGCTTCATCAAAATATAAGATAGGTAGTGCACATAAAAGAACCCAAAACACTTCTTGTGCTTCCACCTTGCTTGGTGGGCTTGGCAGGAATACAGCCCTGGTACATTTAGTTGCGATAACCTAACCCACCTCCCTTCGGCCGTCGAGAGGAGGGTTACTATAGAACTATAGAACATAATGGCAGTGAGGGTTTGATTTTCCACTCAAGCAATACCATGTTATGGTATCTGCATGAACAAATTCTTGAAAACTTGGCACTCATTTCACATTGAAGGATTAGTTTCTTGACACCAATGCATACCAATAATAAGGTTGTGTTTTTGTGTCTTTAACTTTGAAGTATAGCCTACATGTGAATACAGTACATTGGGCAAATAATAACAATTCTGAAACTTTTATTATATTGAAATAATAACTTGGGAGGGGGGGGGGGCAATACAGCTCCTTACATGTACTGGCTATCACCACACCATAGGGATTGAAATTTTTAAAGTTTTACCACTTGTAGAAACACACAGTATTTTGATTGAGTACATACTGCAGGATGTGTTCAATTAGAATTGTCATTAGTTTAGTTTTATAAAAGCGAAAACATAACAGTGTGAAAAATTATCTTTGGCCGAACAAAAAAAAATGTATACAAAATTGTGACACCACCCTTGATACTTTACAACTCATGGTTACAATTTTATGTCCATGTCACACCCTTTTTTATTGGGGGCATGAAGTCACTAAAGTTGGCCCAAACATTTAGGTCTCAATTTCACCTGCTGACTGGACAAGTGAGATTTATTAGATTCCAATTAGCCTCATATCTGTCAAACTTCTTATAAACAAAGGCAGTTTCCTATGTTAGTGCATGGTGGAGGCAAGGGGTGGTTTTCTAGAGGCCATCCTCTGCAGATACTTAAAATTAAACCATGCATGAATGTAGGTGCTACCATTGTTTGAACGAAATTTACTTCAAAGTTAAATTCTAACTTTACATTTGTTACCTACCTTTGATAATGAAAAGGAGCATTGTGTTTAAAAGATAGCATTAAAAAAACCACAGGAACACTTTTTAACTGGAACAATTTCTAACTATGAACCTGATGAGGGTGTGTGTAAACACTACTACCACAATCATGATCATTGGTGGGTAATTGAAAGAACCTAATGTCAGAAACAGAGTGTGGTATTACATGATGAGAGACTGACGTGTGATGAGATGTGTGTGTGTGCATTAAAACAAAACCTGTGGCCTTTTTTTGTCTCACAAAAAGTACTGTAGCTTGGAAGGTAGGCTTGGGTGCAATTACAAATAAATGTTGGTAGTTCATGGGTTACCATTGCCAATAGAAATTGCCCAAGCCTACCATAAAACATGAGATGGTGCAGGTGAAGGTGGAAGACTTTTGAAGAAACCAGGGGTCCTTGGTGTGCACCATCAGTAGGGTACCCCAGTTGTATATGAGGACAAAGACACCTAGTTATTTCAGGGAGTTTCCGAGAGAGAATATAGTGGTTTTGGCAAGGAGGAGCTTTCTGGTTGGTGGTTTCTTGATGCTTGGACTTTTGATCAAGAGCTGAGACCCTGGGCAGACACTTGCACTTCCTGATGTCCTCCTCAAGCTGTGACCTGTGGTTGTTGGGCATTTCGGCGGTTCCTGTGGGTAATGGCAGGGTGGGAGTTCGCTGGGATGTTTGCTGGTGTATCAGGTCCTGGCTGTATGGTTTGCGAATGTTGCACCATTAAGGATAGCAGCTGATGGAATAGGGGTTATTGTGGTTGCCTGTGTTGTCAGACGGGTCTTCGTAAGTGCTTCTTGAATCTGTGTTAATCTGGGTGGGTGGTTGTCGATAGTTCTATGAGGAGGATGTATGTGGCTAATCGTGAATGTAAGGCGCTTCTTTACAGGGTGTAGACTTGTAAGGTGCACATGTAGTCCAGACTTGAGGCTGGCATTGAACGGGGTCCATGGCGCCAGCACAAGTTAGTCCGGTGATGATAACTACTGATTTAATCCATCAATGGTACCTAGATGGGTTAAATTAGTACGAGGGAGCTGGGTTAAACTTGTGTGGATCTCGGGAGATGCCAAGCTCAACTCTGTAGGCTCACATCTTGCTCGTTGGAGCCCCGGTAATGAAGTTCATTGCAGTCTTACAGGCATTATTAGTTACATACATTCTTCCCACTGAACCATCGATAAGCACACATTCAGAGGAACACATTTTCTGGAGGCCAGAGAGCCGGCTGCTGCACAGACGATCACCGTAGCTCTTATCCATCAGTTGCCTAACTTGATGCTGCAAGGTTGGCATGGCATGCAGACGGGGCTTGGAACTTTGGCCATTCCAGTGGCTTCTGCTCTGTTCATTATTCACAGGTGCCAAAGGAATGCCTAATGATCACACCTCACAGCTTGTACAGGTGGGCACCAAGAAGGTCAAGTCTCTGACTAGGGCCTTGGTGTCTTGATCAGGAGCCCAGGCATTGAGATTTCATCAATTGGGGGGTAAGTCCTTGACATTACCACTTCTCTCTCCCCCTTTAGGGAAATAACTAGTGATGTCAAACCACCTGTCCTCATATATAATGCATTCACCACCAATCCTTATAACACAGTAGTGCATAATCATCTTGCATGCGTGCTGCACACTTAAAACCCTTCGCATCGATACACTTGCAGCTGACCACTTAAAATCACTTATTAGCTAATGAGTGATTTTAAATAAGCACTAAAACATTTCCATTTTGTGTACAGTCTATTCTTGCATCAACAAATACAAACAGGACAAATGGCATGTGTTTAAGAAACTTGATTCAGCCTGTTCAGCTGTGTTCATACTTGATCCCATTGTTTTTGTTCCAAGTCCCTGGGGTCTACTGTAAAATCAAAAGAGAAAAACGAACACAAGTTGGCTGTGTGGAGGAATAAATAAAAACAATTATCAAATTATTCTCACATCTTCTTGTTTTTGTGCTAAAAAGAGTATTTTTAAAAAGAACAATCCTCCATGCTGCATATTTTATCTAAGTGGCTGCAATTCCCCTTGAAAACTTTTTGTTTCTTCTTATTTTGATAAAATTGCAGTACCAGTTGCAGAAACCAATGTAGATGAGCTGCTGAAAAAAAATCACATCAAAATTTGTACACTGAATTGTTTATAAACCAAAATTTTAATGACAACCTAGCAATATAGGTTTGTCATTAAAAAATAAAAAAGAGACATTTACAGCAAGTGGTGCAGCATCAGCGTGTAGTGCAGCCATTTATGCTCCTGGACTGTGTTAAGGATTGCTGGTGATGTGGGTACTCTAAAAGGAAGTAGCTATGATGATGGTTGCCCAGTGACTGGAGTGTGAGCTAGGGTCCCTGCAATGAGGAAACAGGCAGGGTTTAGAAACACACTCCAGTCAGTTTTGTCAATTTGTGTGTTTATTGGTAAACAATCTCAACCACCCCTCCATTTGCAATAAATGCTTTACTCATTATGGAATGGAATAGAACAAGAATGCACATTTCATTGATTACTCATCAGAGTCTAATTGTTTGGAAATACTATTTCATCTGCTCAGGACTATACGATCATTAGTGCAACTGATGGGTTTCATTAAATTACTGTTGCATATTTTGGAGCTCTTGGAGTTTACTGCTTAAAAGTGATCTTCAAGGCTTTTGTTTGGTAAAAAAGGAAACATTTATTTTGGATATATATGTTTTTTAAATTGACACATACTTTTCGAATGACTTTTGATCATTATGTCATGTTTTTTTACATACTTGTTAAGGACATTGGTATGTCTACTCGGGAACAAACATTTTCTACTCAGGAACAAAAGTTTTACAGAAACGAAGGACAAAATGTACAACATAATGAGTACAAGTATGAGTTTATGGAGGGGGTGGTGGGATTGTGGTGGCATTTAGGTGTCGTTATGGTTAGCCAGAAATACTAAGGCTACATTTATAGGGCATACAGCTACTTCCTATTGCATAAGGCACACCATTACATCACATTGGTCAGGTCAGGTGCTTATATTAGCTTGCATCTGCTAGCGGTAAACCTGTAGCCCGTTACAACCTGCCACAGAGAGGGCCCTCCTCACCCTGCTACAAAACACCACTGCATTGTATAGCATGATGCCACCATCCAAACATCCTGGTGGTGAGGACTGGTTTCTTCAAAAGTTAACAGCTGGGCCCAATTTCATAAAGCTGTGAAGCAGATTGGTTTTAATTTCTTTCAAAATAATTTGACGAGCAAGAAAATACTGTGGAACTTTTTATAAACAGTCCACCCGCTTGACTAAATGGTTCCTGCTTATGCTTTGCAAATTAGAACTAATATAAAAATCCACCCTGGAAGCCGAAATTTGTATTATCAAAACAGTTAACAGAACCCATGAATGCATTTCATTGGTTGTGGCAGTGCTTTATTTGTAGATAAAAGACCCAAGTGTTAGATGCATATGACACGTGGGTCTACTTTTACATTTCTTGTACATACTTTGTACTTACAACGCAATCATTTCTACAGTTAATTTCAATAGTTGATCAGTCTAGAGCTTCAGCTTGAAATTGGGTCCAACAGGCCCGTAGTGACACTACTCCTTAAATTACATCTCAAGAAAATCTTGGTTCACTTCATTTCATTTCACTTTATATCTTATAATTGACTCACTTACTTAAGTACTTTCCTGGGGATGAGGTACATACTATCTTTAGCAGTGGATCCAGGTGGTGGCCCTTGGGCCCGGGGGCCACCCCCTGTCCCCTATATACTCTCTTCAGGAAACTTCTTAATAAATAATGTAAAAAGGGAAGAACAAATGTTTTGCAAAACATTTGTTCTTCTCAATTCTCGTCATCAAAAACAAATCGGTCTCTTATGGCAAATTTTCTCATCACACATTGTCAGGTCAGGTGCTTATATCAGCTTGCATCGCTAACGGTATTCTGTAGCCCGTTACAACCTGTCACAGAGAAGGGGGCGGGGCTTGCTTAGCTTGCTCAAGTTAGACACCAATCACTTTGCAGCACAGTTAATTGAGCAGGCTGTCACCAGTGGCATTATTTTTAGGCCCAGCAGGGATTTTGAACCGTACTAGCCATTAGTCAGCTCTCACAATAATAGTGTCCCTCAAGCTATGGGCCTGTAGTAACAACCCCTCCCATCTTCCACTTCACCTGCATGTTCCATCTACCAGCTACGTTTTTGTCATATTCAAGTAGTACACAGTACTAAAGTGAGACAAAAAGAACACTCTTATTCAGAAAAATCTAAAGTTAGCACATTTGGAATTGTTTGTTCAAAAAATATTCCTAAACAAGCTATTTGGATGTCAAACTTTAGTTTAGTGTTTCACTGAAAAGAGGTTCACAGACAATTTTATTTTACGGGATAAAACAAATTTCTTTTGTGCTCAGAAGAAAGTGTTTTAACAAACTTCACCCTAAAGTATAAAGCTGCAGGTTTTGAGTTTACAATTTTGTAAAAATGTGATAAATTGAATCGGTGAATGTCAAGTGTGAGAGAGCGTGGACATTTTATGGAAAATAAATCCCAAACATTTGTACACATGTTGAATGTCAAACAATATATTAATGTACAATGGGACTAAAGTTGAATGGAATCAGAATTATGCTAGTGCCACCCTGTTTCTGACAAGGATCTGAGGGTATTTTACAGAAGTCTTTTTACGTCGCATCTTTAAAGCGGCAGGGTAAACTTTTGGTAATACTGTCCAAGACCGGTATCCTCACTTGTGTATCACAACATTAGCACCAAATAACAAATCTGTACAAATTTGGGCTCAATCATCTGCCATCAAAGTTGCAAGAAAATAATGAAAGAAATAATTGCATAGAAGTACATGCTTCCACATGCTTCAAAGAGGCTTCATGTGTAAAGCCTTTCACAGATTCAAAACTGTTTGTGCAAAAATTACCTCTTTCTCTAAAACTCCATTCTGCAAAGTGGGTAATTTCTAGCACTGTTTATAACTTACAGCTCTTCAGTGCTATTCACCTGATGTCATAAAATTGTATAGTCCTTACCTTGGAGTATCTACCAAAGTACACCCGGCCATAACACAATGCTCCTCTACCAACTTTTCTAGTCCTTGGCTCACTGTTCAGTCCAGCAGGATGACATGATGCAGATATTCATCTATGCATCTTGTATAACCTTATCTGTTTGGGTCGAGATCCCTCTGTGATTTTGTACATTTTCATCCACATTAGTTCAATTTTTTATGGTGTGGTGAAACTCATGGTCTACAATACATGTAGCTAATGGTTCACTCTAATCTGATTTATTTAAAATAAAATTAATCTTCAGGGGAAAAGAACAGAGAATTGTACAGTAAACTCCTACAAGTCTGGAATGAATTTGGCAAGATGTATGGGATTTCATTTGAATGAAGGCAAAGAATTTGTAAAGCAAAAGACAAGTTCGGCTAATAATGCTATCCAATTTATCCAGGGCTTCCAGCTGGATTTGTTTGTGTTTTAAAGCTTTCGTTTGTTTGATTTTTAATCTCCTTTTTATATTGTATATATATATATTTTTATATTGTACAGAAATATATTTTTTACATTGTACATAATATGTAATTGTTTTATATTGTATATATATATGGATTATATCGTTGGCAGGGGTCTGGTTTAACACATCTTGTTAAACATTTTGGATACTTTTGTTTTAACCTTGACCGCCCCTGTCTTACTGAGTGGGTAATTGAGTGTATTGAGTGTATTGAGATAGTTCTGGGTTCAACTCCTCTCATAGTTTCCTACATTGTATTGAAGGGGAAAACTCTCAACATCTTTTCAAATAATAACGGTTTATTTTTTTGTTTGTGCTTCAGCAACCTATATATAAAGCCTTGTTTCAATTAATCATTGACAGACAATCTTGGTACGCTGATGTAAGACATCTGCACTACCATTCAGATTGTAGTGGGTTCAATTCCAACCCAAATCTCGTTCCCAGGTCTGATCAATCTAGCTGCACTCTTTCAGCATAACCCTTGGAAATGGTCATTAAAATGTGCCATGTAATGGCCCTAAGGCATTATAGCCGTAGGATGAGTGAAATCATCAAAGCATTTAAAAATATTTGAATGCCACACCAAGTATTTTCGCAACAGCTCTATTTGTAAAAGCTTTGTACATGTGCTTCCATTCTGGGGTCAACTTATAAAATGGTTCTGGGTTCAATTTCTGACTTGGTTTCCCATGCTTACTTGAAGGAACAATTCTGTATATATTTGTTATATCATAATGGTTTTGATGTTTTAGCAAAGTAGACGCATATACTTTTGAGCATTTATATGCAATCTTGTTGGTGTAAGGTATGACATCTGCACTACCATGCAGATTGTTGTGGGTTCGAGTCCCACCCAATTTGTCTATAGGTGCTTGAAGGGCATTAAATATGCATAGAGCTAGATGGCTGAAGATCAAAATGTTACAACATCAACAAATATAATTGAGATGCCATGCCAACCATTTTCACTAAAGCCTTTTTTACACCAGCAACTTTTACAGTCACATTATGTACTTCCATTGAATGCACTCTGGATGATTCTGGGTTCAACTTATGCTCCCCATAGAACCAATCAAAGCAGTAACTGATTCTACAGTGAAACCTCTGAACTCGTACACTCCCACTTCTCTAATATTTCTTCAGTCTCCTGACGATTAGCTTTAGTCGAAAGGTTAAGACCAATTAAGAACTTACTTCGTGGTAGTGAAGTTAATAACTATTCTATTAACTTAAGTAGTATTCCCGGCCGATTTTCTACCTTCTGCCCAGGTAGTAATTAAAAAGCTGGGCAGTTCTTTTCAGAACAGAGGACTTGAGAGAAGTCCCCTGAAAATCTTCTCCGTGGTGTAGTAGAATATAGATTATAGCAAGAACAAACTCAACCTGGCAAGTATCTACACACATGGTGTTGCCACAAACTAAATATATATCAATACCTCACCATGCAATCCCTCAAATCCCATAGAAACATTTTCTTAAACACATTAAAATGACTGACATGTCTCGTCAAAGTATTTTTACAAAATCCTTTTTGTACACTAGCAACTTGTTTGCATGTTCTTCCATTGATCTCAATTGGATGTTTCTTGGTTGAAACTTATGCTGAAGTTTCCTATTTCCATTGATCTCACTTGGTTGTTCTTGTTGGCAACTTATGCTGAAGTTTCCTACTTCCATTGATCTCACTAGGTTGTTCTTGGTTGCAACTTATGCTGAAGTTTCCTACTTCCATTGATCTCACTTGGATGTTTCTTGGTTGCAACTTATGCTGAAGTTTACTATACTTCCATTGATCTCACTTGGATGTTTCTTGGTTGAAACTTATGCTGAAGTTTCCTATTTCAATTGATCTCACTTGGTTGTTCTTGTTGGCAACTTATGCTGAAGTTTCCTACTTCCATTGATCTCACTTGGTTGTTCTTGGTTGCAACTTATGCTGAAGTTTCCTACTTCCATTGATCTCACTAAGATGTTTCTTGGTTGAACTTTATGCTAAAGTTTCCTACTTCCATTGATCTCACTTGGATGTTTCTTGGTTGCAACTTATGCTGAAGTTTACTATACTTCCATTGATCTCACTTGGTTGTTCTTGGTTGCAACTTATGCTGAAGTTTCCTACTTCCATTGATCTCACTTGGATGTTTCTTGGTTGCAACTTATGCTGAAGTTTCCTACTTCCATTGATCTCACTTGGATGTTTCTTGGTTGAAACTTATGCTGAAGTTTCCTACTTCCATTGATCTCACTTGGATGTTTCTTGGTTGCAACTTATGCTGAAGTTTCCTACTTCCATTGATCTCACTTGGATGTTTCTTGGTTGCAACTTATGCTGAAGTTTACTATACTTCCATTGATCTCACTTGGTTGTTTCTTGGTTGCAACTTATGCTGAAGTTTACTATACTTCCATTGATCTCACTTGGTTGTTCTTGGTTGCAACTTATGCTGAAGTTTCCTACATCCATTGATCTCAATTGGATGTTTCTTGGTTGCAACTTATGCTGAAGTTTACTATACTTCCATTGATCTCACTTCGTTGTTTCTTGGTTGCAACTTATGCTGAAGTTTACTATACTTCCATTGATCTCACTTGGTTGTTCTTGGTTGCAACTTATGCTGAAGTTTCCTACTTTAGTTTGGTTAAAAAACTTTATATATTTGTAAACCAGCTTTGTACGTGTGCTTCCATTCCTGGTTCAACTTATGAGACGGTTCTGGGTTCAATTTCTGTCTTAGTTTCCCATGTTTACTTGAAGGAAAAACCCTGCATATCTACTTGAATATCAGGTTTTTATTTTTGCTTCAGCAAAGTAGATGCATATACTTTTGAGCATTTATTCACAATCTTGTTGGTGTAAGGTATGACGTCTGCACTACTGAGCAGATTGTTGTGGGTTCGAGTCCCACCCAATTTGCCTATAGGTGATTGAAGGCATTGAATATACATATAGAGCTAGAATGCTAAAGTTAAAATATTATATACAGCATCAGAAAAAATTGAAATGAGACGCCAAGTGTTTTCACAAAAGACTTATTGTACACCAGCAACTTATACACATTATGTACTTCCATTGAATGCATTATAGATGATTCTGGGTTCAACTTTTGCTCCTCATAGACCAATCAAAGCAGTGACTGACTGTACACTGAAACCTCTGAACTTACTCCCACTTCTCTCACATCTCTTCAGTCTCCTGACGATGACTAGTGCAAGCTATAGTCCAAAGGTTGAGACCAATTAAGAATTCACTTTGTTTTAGTGAAGTTAATAGCGATCTAATATCTTAAGACGTTTTCCCGGTCGATTTTCTACCTTCCACCCAGGTAGTAGTTAAAAGGCAGGCGGTTCTTTTCGCAACAGAGAAGTCTTCTGAAAATCTACTCTGTGATAGTAGAATAAATAGCAAGAACAAAATCTACCTTGCAATAGACAAAACACATGGTGTTACCAAAAACAAAATGTATATCAATACCTCACCATGCAATGTCTCAAATCCCATAGAAAAAAATTCTTAAACTCATTAAAAGGATTGAAATGTCATGCCAAAGTATTTTCACAAAAGCCTTTTTTGTACACAAGCAACTTGTATGCATTATGTACTTGCATTGATCTCACTTGGATGGTTCTGGGTTCAACTTATGCTGAAGTTTCCTAGTTTTACTTGGTAAAAAATCTTTATATGTTTTTCAGTTTTTATATTTTGTGCTTCAGCGACTTCCCTATGTTAAGCTCCTGCAATACCTTTCAGCATTGATAGGCGTGACAAGGTGTGACATCTGCACAACTATGCAGATTGTTGTGGGTTCGAGTCCCACCCAATTTGTCTATAAATGCTCTAAGGTATTATATAAGCATAGCTAGGTTCCTGAAGTACAAAACTTTCCACAAAATTGAATTGATTGAATCCAAGTAAAATAAAAATTCAAAAGCATAATTTGTACCCAAAAGACTTCCTTTTCAGACTTTTGTCACCAAAACTTATGCAAATGAGTTAGAGAAAATATGCTCAGGCAGTTTTCATTATTTAGTTGGTGAGGAACAAATAGCAACTTTGTGTTTGCATGTGCAGGGGTAGAATTTGCTAGAAATAAATGTTAACATTGATTGACAATGTTAACAATTGCATGCTAACAAGCCTTGTGGCTGCACCTTTTGAGCATTGCCAGTTTACCAACCTAGCAAATAACTTTAGTTATGTCATAAAAATATGAGTGACTTTTGAGGTAACTATTAGATTTTGACAATTAAAATCCTTTTGGAAGTTAATATTCATAAGCATGAAATTCCTCCAGTGTTGCTCAATTGATTAGAAACCTACAGTGGCCCAACAATTTTAATTATTTTCTTTTGCCAGCAATAGCTGTATTAGCTAAAAATAATCATTGTGCAAGTTCATCATTCTTTTGACAAATAGGCCATTTTCACAATTAAGTATACCCAATTAAGTATACCTAAACAACTTTTACTAGTATAAGTCCAAAAACTCACTCTCTGTTATAAAACTCATATCCAGTTCCAATTCTCCAAAGAAATATTTCCATCTGATAAACTAATAATCCCCCCCCCCCCCCCCGCCGCCAAAAAAGCAAACAAACAAAAACAAATCACCCCAACAAAAATGCAAGTTATTGTTTGTAAACGGCTTGACAAAGGCTGACAAATGACAACACAACGCAACACACATAAACAACAGAAGCAGTCACTATACCAATTCTTTTTGCTGTGACAAATTTTCCAACAGCGAAATCTATTTTCACATCATTTAAAATCCCAGTCGAAACATCTAACTCAGTTTTTAACAGTCACTTTTCTAAATTTCAGTGACGTGACCTTTTACAACTGAACTGTAAGAAAACCTGTTTACTGTTAACGATTCTGGAGTAACAGACACCAACTGTGCTTTCATTGGCTTCATGGTACTTGCTTTTGCTATTAAACCTGTTCTGAAAACAATTCACTATTGTGTATCTTATTTTTATTTCTATAGAGTTGCTACTGAATTGCCATGCAGTACGCTAGGATGGTCTTGCAGCAGCGCTTAATGGAACCACACATGGACACGGGGTTGGAAGACCACAAGTCAGCTGGATCTCTGAACTAACGGTAGCGACACAACCACACAACCCTGGAGAAGTAGACGGTTGTTACTACATCACCAGGCAGTAGCCTTCATTGACTGATGTTGATGATGAACGAAGGAAATCAAAAGGAGTTTCAAAAGTGTCACTTTGGACGGATGTTGGATGCTGGTGGGGGCTTAGTGGCCACAGCTCCCCTAGGACCTGGATCCTGCCACTGGTGAACATTTTCAGGAACAAGACTGAGCAGGACACCTCAAGTGATTGCTGAAGAGTAAAGCACAGTTTCTTCTGTGAAGGTACAGAACAATTTGTTTATAAACATGTGAGTTAAACCCATTTTTGTTCCCCATTGAAGTGTGTAACTTGTATAATCGAATATGACTTCTCGTGACAGTACTATCATATCAATCTCAATTATTGAGTAATTACTCAATTAGGCATCGAGGCATTACTCGCATAACTCATTGAGACTTTACTCAATGAGGCATTACTCTAGGGAAATTAAGCTTCTTTTCTGAGTAAACAATTGTAGTGGTTTTTAACTTTTGACTTTGCTAAACAAAAGTTGACAGTATATCTTGATTTGGCTGTATTCCCTGTACCCACAAATCTTTGTTGTCTTTAAACCACTATTGCATCGGGCAGGAGTAGCAGCTTTGTTTAATGAATGCGCTAGTGAATCGAAACAGTTACATATTGCGCTGCCGGACAAGTTTCCCGTGTGACCCTTTTCATATAGGTCGGCATGATTCAAGTATGTAATGACTCCCGAGGTCAGGATATGATATTATTATAAGGACCCTCTTTCACTGCCATTGGTCAGACCATGTCTCCGAACAAAACCAGATTTGTTTGAGAATTTCCCTCAATATGGACATCGCGTGCTGGACCAACGGGTCTGGCAAATAACAGCATTTTACCATGTGTGTAGCAGGCATCATTTTAACAATCACAATGCCTTTTCCATTGTGATTACTTTCAATATTTATTGGACTAAACCAAAGGACGAGGGAAACAATGTGACTGTGTGAATGGCATGTTAGCAATATGTTGACTTTGGGTAATTGGAGAACTGAATACTTTGTACATAAAATACCGGGTGCTGTATCAATATTCTCAATTTTTTTTGATTATCAGACTTTAAAATTTGACTCCTTAAAATCATTGGACACTATTTGTTGTTACTTCAAGTAATTGTTAGTATCAAAATTTCTTGGTAGTAAAACGAGCTCTGGATAACTGTTTATAGTATTAAACATCAGAAACAATTCTTCACAGATTTGTTTTTTATATGCAAAATGTGCGGATCACCAAGTGAGAATCTTTGATAGTATTACCAAATGTAATGTGAAACTAATATCAGGGAGCAATTTCATCTAAATACAACCCAACCTTCGTTAAGACAAACGCAGGATAATTTAATTACCAATCAGAAGTGTCCTATAATCTGGGATCTAATTTTGAAAATAAGTTGAAAACCTCTTTCATCCAAATAGTTGTTTGTACGTGTATGTAAAACCAAACCTGATGTTTGGGGGTCATCCGTTATTACACATTGCAAAGATTTCAATTTCACAAACAAATTTGAAAAAAATGGTTTATATTCTTATTAGCAATTGCTGCTTAACAACTTTCAATGAGACCTGACCCAAAGTGGATCAAGATGGATCAGCAGCTGATGATTCATTTCAGGGCCTAATTTGATAGAGCTGCTTAAACAAAGAGCAGCCTAAACAAAAAGCAACTTAGCAAAAACTACCAGCCTACCAGAGTAACCAGGCAAAGTACCAATCCACATGTACTGATTTTGACTGGTTTCCCGCTAACTTTTCTGATTAAAGAAGTTTCATAAAATTGAAATCCTGCAGCTCTTTCAAAACGGAGCTGCTTAAGCACAAAGAGCAGCTGAGCACAACAACATTATGCTTACCAGAATAGACTACCAGTAAAGACCCCATGACACATGTGCAATACTCATTTTTGTTAAATAGATAAATGAATCTGCTTATGCAGTTCTATGAAACTAGACCAAGATCGTACTTTCACAGTTTTCGTGCTAAACAAAAATAGCCCCAGAATGTTACGTGTTTTCACCTGTCAGTTATAGTCAGCTATCTGTCTTAGACGGTCTTCGCTTTGTCAGTCATTAAGCCTGTTGCAATAAGCCATTCTTAGATAAGTCGGCGAATAGTAATGAAATATGAACAAACACACATTACTATATCTTTGATTACAACTGGTCGTCATTATCTAATAATGCCAAACCATCCGTAACAACAATTAGTGATGGCCTGGAAAAACCCTAAAGTAAGAATATGAGGCAACCAGCCTTTATCCAGCCTTTATTCAGCCTTTATGCTTAGAAGCGTTGATTGTAAAGAGTCAAGTTATCTTGGCACAATTTCTGATGGCAGAGTCGTAGAATGTGGGTCAAGACCCATAGTCATAGTTATGCCTGTGGTGAACTTTAATGTTAATAGAAGTATGGATTGTAAATGGTCATCTTGGCTCAAGTTCTGATGGCCGAATCTTAGAATGTGGGTCAAGATTCACATCATTTATAATGAACGCTTTTATATTAACTTAAAGTTCATTACAGGCATGACTATGGGTATGGATCTTGACCCGCATTCTACGATTCAGCCATCAGAATTTGAGGCAAGAAAACTTGACCATTTACATTTAAGTTCTAAAGGCTGAGTCATAGAATGTGGGTCAAAATCAAATGTTATAAGCAAGTGGTAAACTTGAATGCTTAGAAGTGTTTGTTGTAAATTTTCAAATTATCTTCCAGCTTTCGTGACGGAAGTAAAGCTAAATCGTTGGGTGTGCCTCAAGTTTAAACTATTTCCATTTCAACTGCAGGGAAGGGTACCCTCTTTTAAAAAAAGTTGAAAGCACACAAAACAAAATTAGCCTGAACACAACTTGGAGTTTCCAACTTTTAAAAGTGCTGGTTCTTTCTAGATATTTTGTTCTTGCATCAGATACTTTGCTTAATCGACATCTCACTGGATAAAAAGAAAAATAGTAGTAAATTTTATATTTTTTAACGTTTTTAACTTTTAAATTTTTAAATGTAAAATTACTTTTTCAACAATTAATGTTCAAATTTCATTGATCTGCTTTCAGCACACAAAAGTAATTAAGCCAATAAAATTATGCTTACCAGTCTAAGGGTGCCAGCTAAAACAATCATGTCACATGGACCATGTGACTACAACACTATCGTTTTTGCCTCTCCTTAAAATGTGTTAAGCGGTATTTTACTGCTTCAGCAGCTTTATGAAGTTGGGCAATTGGTGTTTTTGTAGTTTTTAACAGAAATTTTAAAGATCTTTACATGAGTAATGAAACGTACTTCCTGTCTTAGAAGTCTTAATTGTAGATAATTTTGATTGTAAATGGCGAATCATAATCTTGGCCCAATTTCTGATGGCAGAGTCATAGAATGTGGGTCAGATCCATGGTGTTAGTTAAGCATGACATTTTTTGGTCTTGGCAAAGTTAACCCCAAAATGTTCACGTCTTTTTAGCCAAGTGAGGAGATTTCTTTCGTTCTATTGCGCTATGATCTTGATGGAATAGCACCTTATAAATTTTAATTGTTATGTTATGTTAAGTTAACCCCTACTGATCCATCAATGAAAATAGCCTGCTATAAGAAACCTGCATATCTTGATACTGCAATATCTTCTGCTGCATTTAACCATCAATAAGACTGTTTTATGTCAGACAAGGCATCTGGACATCTTCTCCATCTTCTTCAGGATGTTCAGGTAAATGGAAGATATCTCTGCAAGACACAGACTGATGAAAGTGTTTATAACCTGAGAAACATTCAAGGAAATGTAACAAAATGGCATGCCAGCTTTTGTCCTCATTGTATGTTACAAAAGAATCTCAGTCAGATGAAGGCAATCAGATTTCAAGCACAGTCCATCATACCCTGGGAACTGTCTCATCTTCATTGTACTCAAACCTGCTTGAACTACTGAGGCATCAGTATCTACTCCTTATCCATAGATAGTCAGAAGATGCTGCCATCAGAGAGGGCATTTGTTTGAAGTTACTTCATACCTTGTGAAGACATTCCAGAAGTTTCCTGTTCTCAAAAGTTGTATCTTTGGTATGACAGGGTGCTAATCACAATGCATCTAATAAGTGAAGACTCCAGATGGAAGTAGATGCAAGAACTGCACAAAATTGCCACCAAAATCGGTTGTTTATTTCATGAAGTCCAGTCACAGAGTGGATTGTATGTCATGTTTGATACTGATGTTTGAGGACTGTCATATCTAATAAGAACAGCAATGAACAACCAGGATATCAGTATGTGTTGATGATGAATAACCACTGGAAACGAACGTAATTTGAGACTACAGACTCAAGTATATACGCAAGAAATTATAATTGATACCAACATCAGTTGTTTATTTCATGAAGTCCAGTCACAGAGTGGATTGTGTGTCATGAACCATGTTTTGTGCTGATAGAGGTTGTCATATCTAATGTAGTTTCAGAGTAACAAGGATACCAATGTTGATAGTGAAATAGTCAAGGGAAACATTTACATTGGAAACACTTATAGGAAAGATTTATATAATTAGATGCAAGAACTGGATATTTGCCATCAATGACGTTGTTTATTTCATGAAGTCCAGTCACAGAGTGGATTGTATGTCATGTTTGATACTGATGAGGACTGACCTATCTAATGTTGTTCTGGAGCAATAATTACCAACCAGGATACCAATAAGAGTGAATGGTGCACTAGTCAAGGGAAACATGTCTAAGTGGAGACTCTAGACTGAAGTATAGATGCAAGAACTGCATAGTTGACATCTACATGGGTTTATTATTTCATGAAGTCCAGTCACAGAGTGGATTGTATGTCATGTTTGATACTGATGGAGGACTGTCAGCAATAATGAGCGACCAAGACACCAATAAGTGTTAAATTTTAAATTTTTAAATTTTTAACTTTTTTTAAAAACTTTTTAACTCTTTGAACTATTCTTAACTGTTTAACTTTTGAAAATGTTCAGTCTGGGCCCAATGTTACAAATCTGCTTTAAGCATATCACAATTTTTTAAATGATGAACTTTTAAAAATTGTCCATGAAGCATATCATGTATGGTGGTACAACTTGTGCAACACCTATAGATAATGTGGGTCAAGATCCATAGTGGAAATTAAACCTGGGGTAAACTTTAATGCATAGAAGCGTTGATTGTTAATGGTGAAGTTTTCTTGCCTCAAATTCTGATGGTGGAATTGTAGAATGTTGGTCAATCCATAGTCATAGTTAAGCCTGTGGTAAAGTTTAATGTTAATAGAAGTGTGGATTGTAAATGGTCATCTTGGCTCAAGTTCTGATGGCCGAATCTTAGGATGTGGGTCAAGATCCACTCAATTTACAATGAGCGCTTCTATATCAACTTAAGGTTCATCACAGGCATAACTATGACTATGGACCCTGACACGCATTCTACGATTCAGCCATCAGAATTTGAGGCAAGAAAACTTCACCATTAACAATCATCACTTCTAAGCATTAAAGTTTACCCTAGGTTTAATTTTCACTATGGGTCTTGATCCACATTCTCTCTAGGTGTTGCACAAATTTTACCACCATACATGAAATGCTTCATGGAAAATTTTTAAAAGCTAATCATCTAAAAAAGTTGTGATATGCTGAAAGCGTTGTTTTCAAATTAGTAACTAAATCGTTGGGTGTGCCTCAGATGCACGTGTGTGTACAACAAACAAAAAGTAAACAACTGTTCCCATTTCAACTGCAGAGAAAGGTACCCCTTTAAACAAAAATTGAATTTGAAAATAGTAACACAATCAAACAAAATTTTGCCTGAGCACACATTAGATCAAACACACGATGTGTATTTTGTTCTAATATCAGAAATTTTACTTAATCAGCATCCTTCAGGAGAAGAGAACAATATAGTAGATTTTAAAAATTTAAATAATTTTAACCTTTTTAAGTTTTTAAAATATTCAAATTTTGTTGATCTGCTTTCAGCAGCAAAAGTACTTAAATGAATGAATGCTTACCAGACTAAGGGTACCAAGCAAAAAATTCATATCACATGGAACATGTGACTGGTGTGTATTGCTCATAGAAAAATATGAAATAACTAATGTTTAGCGGCACTTTGTTCTCAAGTAGCTAAGCATAATGAAATGATGCTTACCAGACTAAGGTTAGTAGCTGTATAGGCATGTCACTTGGACCATGTGACTGGTGTGCTGTCATTTTGCCTTTCCTAAAAATGAGTTAATCAACATTTTAATGCTTAAGCAGCTTTATGAAGTTTGGCAACTGGTGTTTTTGTGTTTTTTTATCAGTAATTTGTAAGATTTTGGGATGGGCCGTGAGGAGGTTGGAGTGGAACTTGTTTTCTTAAAAGTTTTAATTGTAAATAATCTTCATTGTAAATGGCAAAGTTATCTTGGCTCAAGTTCTTATGTTGGGCTGATTCAGATACAGAAATGTTAAGCCTGTGGTGGACTTTAATGCTAAGAAGCGTTGATTGTGAATAGACAAGTTATCTTAGCTCACATGTTCTAACGGCAGATTCATAGAATGTGGGTCAAGATCCATAGTCATAGTTTAGACTGTGCTGAACTTTAATGCTTAGAAGGGTTGATTGTATGGTCAAGTTATCTTGGCTCAAGTTCTGATGGTTGAATCGTAGATTGTTGGTCAATCCATAGTCATAGTTAAGCCTGTGGTGAACTTCAATGTTAATAGAAGTGTTGATTGTAAATGGTCATCTTGGCTCAAGTTCTGATGGCCGAATTATAGGATGTGGGTCAAGATCCACACAATTTACAATTGACGCTTCTGTTAAGATTAAGTTCACCACAGGCTTAGCTATGACTATGGATCTTGGCCAGCATTCTACAATTCAGCCACTAGAATATGAGCCAAGAAAACGTGACCATTTAAAATTAACTCTTCGTAGCATTAAAATTCACCGCATGCTCAACTATGACTATGGATCTTGGCCAACATTCTCTGGCTCAAGTTCTGGTGGCTGTGTCACAGAATGTGGGTCAAAATTAGATGGTTAGGTGCTTTAGATGATTTGATTGTAAATTGTCACTAGCTTTCTTCCAGCTTTGGAGCTGGAAGTAGCTAAATCAATGGTTTGCCTCAGATGCATGTGTGTGACGCAATGTCTTAAGAGATTACTACTACAACGGAAAAAGGATTGTAAAGGAGCATCACACTTTTACAAATAAGTTTCAACAATTTCCATTTCCACTGTAGGGAAGAGTACCCTCTTTTAAAAAAATAAATTGAAGTTGAAGAAAGAAACAAGCAAACAAAATTAGCTTGAACTCACTTTGGAATTCTGACCTGTTTAAGTCATAGAATGTGGGTTGAGAACCATAATAATAGTTGTTGTGAACTACAGTTTAGAACGTATAATAGCCAAGTCATCTGAGCATTGGAACTCCTGTTCTTATTGTTCGAGTTGTCAAAATGTTAGTTTTCATGTAGATGCAGACGTTGATGTAGCTGGGGGGGTGGGGGCAAGGGACGAGGACATGTGCCAAATAATTTGTTGTGTTTATTTTTTTAATGAGGTTTATTGGGGGGGGGGGTGGTTAAAGTTTATGACATGGCATCATCCTCTCATCTTGTCCCCAGGCGCCACGAACCCTATCTGCTTCACTGGATGCATCTATATACACAACTTAGACAAACGTACACAATGACAACATGTTTAAAGTTTACTTGTACACATTTAGTGACAATGCTTTGTACTTTCAAGGTATCGATGGTTGTACATCTGCCTAGTGTGCATGTATGGAACTTCTATAGAAAATTTGCTTGCTACCTTGGACTTCATGTGGGTACAGCCCCTGGTCGTAGTTAAAGACTGGTTTATTGGTTGACAAGGATATTTATCCAACACTGATGATCGTCAACATCCTCTGTGACCACCCACTGTGCCTCAGCGATCAACTATTTTTTGTTTATGAACATCTGTCAAGTCGCTTGTCCGACTACAAAATGGCCGTACAGGTCAGATTCAAAACACTGATACCAGGATGTTGTTGACCTCATGGTTTGTGTGGAAGTTCTTTGTTTTGTTGTCAAATACAAATGGTACCCTCAGTCATAGTTCAAAAGAAAACTTCAGAGAGGACAACATTGGTGTACAAGTATGAGCTTCATCTAAGGAGACTTGAATGAGGCAATGGTGCTTGTGAATCAATACTCACTGTGTGGGGAAACAGCACTGTCTCTACCAAGCTTCTCCCTGTAGTTGACTGGATTACTGCTCATAAGATGCTACCTCTTTCTTCAGATGACACTATCTCTGATGATAAAATGCTGACACTCTCTTCATCATCATGACCATGTTGCTTGTGCAGTGGTGCTTTTGAATCGGTTAAAAGCACTGTTTGGGGATGATAGCCTTTTTTGCTGATTGGTGAAAAGTTAACTAGAACATGGCCAAACATTGTTTGATAAGTTTACACAGTTTTTACTTAAAAGCAGGTTGTTTTTAAAGCCCTGAATCCTTCAACATCATCTAAATAGTTAACTGGGGAGTACTCAACTGAGCAGGGCATGATGGTTTATAACTGTTGGTACATACAGTAATTTTAGGAAAGAAATGCTCATTCATGTCATTGGAAATTTGTATAAAGATACATACAATTATGTGCAATGTGTGGAATGTTCTTTCATTTTTATAAATTGTACATTACACATTGCACACAGTGCATGATGCATTTCCTGCCTTAAAGTATTTAGACAACTCTCGTGCTCATGTTGTTTTAATTGCCTTCAATTTTGGAGTGCCCTCAATTCTCAAAGATCCTCCACTAAAAGCTACATGAAATTTTGATGATTTGGAAGGACGAGAGAATTCAAATTGATACAGCAACTCTAAAGGTCTTCTTTATTGTAATGTGATATGCCATTCATAATGTTCAATGTATTTCTTGGGAATTTTATTTTTTTGGAAGAAAATATTGTACATAACTTTTTTAAATTAACTTTTTGTGAAGATGCCTTTCTTCGGTTGTGAAATGCTTAGTTCTCTAGTCCATGTCCATATTGAGTGTGGTTAAAGTAGATCGTCGTCGTCGTCGTCGTTGTCGTTTTGCTCGGTTCCGCATCAATTTGTAATAGCCGGCCTGCGTTCAACTTCGTCATCTATTCACTGCTTCAATGCATTTCTTTTGCACTTGTATTTTATAGGTTTGTTGTTTCTGCTTTGCATCAGCTATATACAAACTTTTAAACAAAGTTTTGTATAATGATGTATAGCTGTTCAAAAAATCAAACACTTTCAATCTCTGGCTGTGCTCCAAGTAAGGATGATTAGCCCCCCAAATTAGTATAAAATAAGGCAAAGGAATTAGTTTTTAAACCAGTTAAATACAGAAAACCAATTGATCTTCATTGTCATTGTGCATGTATTCTCAAACTGAGGCTATAAAGAACACTACTCACTGCTTACTGCTCTTAATATTCCTGCTTGAACTTTGTGTGGGTATAGGAACACATGCCACATTTATATGTTTCTTCATTAACTGTGATTTTCAGAACTTGATAGATCTGCTGTCGCAAGAAGTCATGTTTGAGCTTTGCTTCTAAGAACCCCCCCCCCCTTGGTGTTTGATAATTCGCATATTTGTAACAAGTGTAGTTTTCATTTAGTATAAGGCGCATCTATGCGTACAATTATTATGCATTTATTCATTCATTCATATTCATTCATTCTTATTAAAAACCAACTGGCAGCTGAGTTATGTGGCATTATACAGGGTTAAATTGCGTTTAAAAAATTACAGAGACAAAGACATAAAATAGCACCACCGCTGTATGGGGATACATATAGGTACATTTTAACAAAGATGAAAATAAATACGAGTATAAATTTGACAAACTATGAAAGGGCATTATGAAAAAGCACAGAGTGTTGAGGGAACCCTATAATACATGCAAGGTATACTTAATAATAGGCATGGCTTTAAGATCATCCATACCACTGATCCTCAAACTGTTTGACATGACCCAAAAAATTAGACCACAACCTGTGACAAAATTGCAGAACTGCATCACAAAAGTTATGATTTCTCTCACCTGGCAAGACTGAAGATCTGAAAAGATGTTCTTGAAGATGACATTTCAGATTATTTTATTTCTCAGCAAAGTAAAAATAGTTAAGTTTAGGCCTACAATAGTCGTCAATTTCACAAAACTCTGCCTTTTTGAGGATTAAGACTTACGACAAGTTAAATTCCGTATCCGAAGACGTTCGGACGCATTGAACCCATCCTAAGTAAGAATGATTAACTCGTCCTTTTACGAGGTATGATTAATTCTAGCGTTTGTGAAATTGGCTTTATAATGGTAGTACAATATTTGACTATGCCAGTATATTACATTAGAGTAGTTTAATGTTGAACTAGGATAGTTTTTCTAGGATAGTTTTTCAGTAATATTAGAAGCAGAAGTAAATAAGTAGCAGTAGAATGGTATTAGAATATTTAATTATGCCAGTATATAACATTAAAGTAGTTTAAGATAGTACTAGGATAGTTTTTCAGTAAATATTAGAAGTAGAAGTAGATAAGTAGCAGTAGATAGAAATAATTTATCAGTAAATATTTAAATATTAGAAGTAGTAGTAGTAATAGTATATAACAGCATATCTTCAACAACATGTTTTTCTAAAAATCTCTCTTAACCAGGTGAGAGAAATAGCAGCATAAAATGTTTCAGGATCTTTTCAGATCAGTTTCTAGGAAACTTATGGGGAAAAACACCAAAGCTGGTCCTTGTTCTGTAGTAATTAACAATAATAAGCTTCCATTATTGAATGTCAATAGATGAATATAAACCTACAAACATTCACGTTGCAACTAAAAGCTGCATGTTAGTTTGATTCCTAATGCAATAACTTATTATTAAAGGCAATGCTACAGAGCCAACTTCATGGTTCTGCTTACTCATGGCTCTCTGCTTACTCATGGCTCTCTGCTTACTCATGGCTCTTTGCTTACTCATGGCTGTAATTACTTATGGCTCTCTGCTTACTCATGGCTGTGCTTACTCATGGCTCTCTGCTTACTCATGGCTGTACTTACTCATGGCTCTCTGCTTATTCATGGCTCTCTGCTTACTCATGGCCATGCTTACTCATGGCTATGCTTATACTCACGACTCTCTGCTTACTCATGGCTCTCTGCTTACTCATGGCTCTCTGCTCACTCATGGCTCTGTGCTTACTCGTGGCTCTCTGCTTACTCATGGCTGTGCTTACTCATGGCTCTCTGCTCGCTCATGGCTGTGCTTACTCATGGCGATGCTTACTCATGGCTCTGCTTATACTCATGACGCTCTGCTTACTCATGGCTCTCTGCTTACACATGGCTGTGCTTACTCATGGCTCTCTGCTTACTCATGGCTGTACTTACTCATGGTTCTCTGCTTACTCATGGCTTTCTGCTTACTCGTGGCTCTCTGCTTACTTATGGCTGTGCTTACTCATGGCTCTCTGCTTGCTCATGGCTGTGCTTACTCGTGGCTCTCTGCTTGCTCATGGCTGTGCTTACTCATGGCTCTCTGCTTGCTCATGGCTGTGCTTACTCATGGCTCTCTGCTTACTCAGTGTGTTTGTTCATGTATCTTTGTGCTTGTGTTGTTTTCTATGTGTTCATTGTCTACTAAGAGGATTTGTTTGTTTGTTTGATGGTTTGATTGTTTGTTTGAGTTTATGTGAGTTTGTTTTAGTGTCTGTTTTCAGTCTAGTAAGAGTTTTGTTTTCTAAGTATTTATTGTCTGGTTATCGTATTTGTTTGTTTGTTTGTTTGTTTATTTGTTTGTTTGTTTGTTTGTTTGTTTATTTGTTTGTTTGTTTGTGTGTGTGTGTGTTTGTTTGTTTGTTTGTTTGTTTGTTTGTTTGTCTGTTTGTCTGTTTGTCTGTTTGTCTGTTTGTCTGTTTGTCTGTGTGTCTGTTTGTCTGTGTGTCTGTGTGTCTGTTTGTCTGTTTGTCTGTTTGTCTGTTTGTCTGTTTGTCTGTTTGTCTGTTTGTCTGTTTGTCTGTTTGTCTGTTTGTCTGTTTGTCTGTTTGTCTGTTTGTCTGTTTGTCTGTGTGTCTGTGTGTCTGTGTGTCTGTGTGTCTGTTTGTCTGTTTGTCTGTTTGTCTGTTTGTCTGTTTGTCTGTTTGTCTGCTTGTCTGCTTGTCTTTTTGTCTGCTTGTCTGCTTGTCTGCTTGTCTGTTTGTCTGTTTGTCTGTTTGTCTGTTTGTCTGTTTGTCTCTTTGTCTGTTTGTCTGTTTGTTTGTTTGTTTTTAACATTACCTAATTTGTTACTATTTTGAGTCGTTTTTATCTTATTATGTTTGTTTGCTCCAAAACATTGTTTTAAAGTTTGCCTTGATTTTGTATACAAATAAAACGCAATAAAGATACAAACTGTTTACTTTGTGAATTTTTGCTTTATTGTCTCTGAGTCTGGGATGGATGGGAACAATCAGGCTTGGGTGGTGCACTTCTGCCTATTTAGGTGTGTCATGTGACATCTCTTTAATGGGGGGGGGTGCACTTCTGCCTATATGTGTATGTGACATTTGCTAAATAGCGGGGCGGGGGGGGGGGGTGTTGGACTACTGCCTAATTAGGTATGTCATGTGACATTTCTTTAATAGGGGGCTGGGGATGGGGCTTTGGGGATGCACTTCTGCCTATGTCATGTGACATATTTCCTTATTTCCTTAATTGGGGGGGGGGGGGTAAACCTCTGGCTAATTAGGTATGTCATGTGACATTAATAGCGGGGGGGGGGGGATTTTTTTTAATAGCGGGCGGTGCTGGGGGTGCACTTAACTTTTTCGTATTAGCTGGGGGGTGCATTTCTGCCTGAGGGTATGTCATGTGACATTTCCTTAATAGGGGTGGGGTTGGGTGGGGGCAATGACTTCTGCCTTATTAGGTATGTCATGTGACAATTTCTCTGCAAGGGGGGGCGCTGCACTTGTCATGTGACATTTTGTTATTAGGGGGTTTCACTTGAGGCTAATTAGGTTTGTCATATAATTAGGTCTCCATGTGACATGTTTTCATAAATGTCATGTGACATTTCCTTAATTGCGGGGGTGGGGGCGTTGTTCTTCTGCCTTATTAGGTATGTCATGTGACATTTGTTTAATAAGGGGGGCTGGGTGTGCACTTCTGCCTTATTAGGTATATGTCATGTGACATTGTCATACATGGGTGGCACTTCTGGCTAATTAGGTATATGTCATGTGACGATTCCTTAGTAGGGGGTGATGGGGTGGGGGTGGGGCAAGGCTCTATTTTAGGGGGGTGCACCTCTGCCTAATAAGACTTGTTTGTGACATTTCTTTAATGGGGGGGGGGGGGGCTGGGGTGCACCTCTGGCTAATAGGTATGTCATGTGACATATCCTTAATATGGGGATAGGGTGAACCTATGGCTAATTAGGTATGTCATGTGACATTTTCTTATTAGGGGGGGGTGCACTTCTGCCTATGTCATGTGACATTTAATGTGACATCCTTAATAGCAAGGGGGGAGGTTGCAGTCTTCTGGCTATTTTAGGGGGTGCACTTTTGCCTAGTTAGGCTTGTCTGTGACATTTCTTTAATGGAGGGGGGGGGGGCACTCTGGCTAATAGGTATGTCATGTGACATATCCTTAACAGCGGAAGTGGGGGGGGGGGGGCGTTGCACTGCCTAATAAGATATGTCATGTGACATTTCTTTAATAGGGGGTGCACTTTTGCCTAATTAGGTATATGGCTAATTAGGTATGTCATGTGACATTTCTTTATTAGCTGGGGGTGCATTTCTGGCTAAGGGTATGTCATGTGACATTTCCTTAATGGTGGGGGTGGGGGGACTTCTGCCTTAGGTATGTCATTTCTATGGGGGCGCTGGGGGTGCACCTGTCATGTGAAATTTTGCTACACATTACAGTAAACGAGACATTTAATCTAAATATAGTTGAATTGAATTAAATTAATTAAAATCAAATTAAAAATCAAATTAAAAATTACTTTAAATTATTTTCACAATATTTTTAACTAAGTTAAACTACAATACACTAATCTAAAATAACTTACACTACACTTATGTAAACAGCACTAAAAAAAATAAACTAATCTAATCATTTAGCGGGGTGCCGCACGGAGCGCGGCATCCCGCTAGTCTATAATTAAATTTTAAAACTTTTATTAATTTGGTTTTCTTTCTTGGATTCTCGCCTCTTGAGGGCGCTGTGTTGCAGCCAGTTACTGTCTTGCAGCCAGTTACCGTGACAAGTGAACACAAGTCATCGGAACACCTTTGCTATGAATTGGTGATTTTTCCTCGACCCTACAGACCTTGGACACAGGTAAATACATATTGACTTATTACCTCCATTTACAGTGATAATTTTGGTGTTTGGATGATCAAAAGAAGTGTTTTTAATGACTTGTTTTGAAAGTTCTCTAACGTTAACGAAGTGAATGGGTTTTTATGCAGCACCTATTTCGTGATAATTTGTTCTTGGAGTTATATTATAATATCGTAGGAGGTCTGTTTCCGTGGTGTCCCTAAAATCGTGGCAAATCTTTTACCTCTCTGTGCGCAATGTAAGCAGTGCCTAGATAAAAATTGTGTGGTTTTTCATTTGCCAAGCAAAGAGTCTCCTCTCCATTGACCAAAACTTAGAAAAAACATAAGGCTCCGTAGCCCAGGCATGCCAGGTTGGACTCCTCCGTTGCAGGCAACGCAACGGAGTCCAGGGTATTAAGGTCCCGTACCATTGCGAAAAATTTTCAAAAACCTGTGAAAAATATTTCTATCTAACTCGGGAGTCTGAACTTTTACTCGCATGTTCCTTGTAGTTACAACTCAAAGATCGCATTATTTAAAATTGTTGAATTTTCTCCTTTGGTATTAATATTTTGTGAAAAGAAAATTGAAATTAGCGTGTTCTGATCCCACGTCATGCACTAACTTCTGCATAAACACTTTCTTGCACTGATCACTTGCGGCCTACTATTTGCAGCCAAATCGCTGTCAACCTGCGTTAACCAAACACTAGTTAGTACTAGTTAGTGTTTGGTTAACGCAGGTTGACAGCGATTTGGCTGCAAATAGTAGGCCGCAAGTGATCAGTGCAAGAACTAAGCAGATGGATAATAGTCCGTGAGCAATTTACACAAAGCGCAGAACTATGCGATACCGAGCATTGTTGCCAAGGTTGGACTCCTCCGTTGCAGGCAACGCGACGGAGTCCAATTTTCAAAAATCTGTTACAAATATTTCTACCTAACTCGGGAGTCTGAACTTTTACTCACATGTTCCTTGTAGTTAAAACTCAAAGATCGCATTATTTAAAATTGTTGAATTTTCTCCTTTGGTGTTAATATTTTGTGAAAAGAAAATTGAAATTAGCGTGTTCCAATCCCACGTCGTTCACTAACTTCCGTGTAAATACTTTCTTGCACTGATCACTGGCGGCGCCATCAACTTGCGTCAACCACCCACTAAGCAGATGGATAATAGTCAGCGTATCTTTTTCCCAGGACAGATGAGGCCGTTCAATTGGCACATGCTAAGTGGCCACATCTGTCCTAGGAAAAAAACACACGCGCGCAGGAAAGCGCCCTCTGTTGTCTGTCTATATGACAAGAAGAAGCCATGTGAAATAAGCAAGATGGCGGCAGACGGCTTTGCTGCTTATAAATATTTTTAAAGAAAAAACTCACTTTGTAACCGAAATTCAACCTGAAACTCAAAAAAATTCTATTTGAGGTGTAGTGCTCCAAGTTCTATGCCTCCTGGATTTTAAATGTGTATTGTAGGAGTTGAAGGCGATTTGTTGGCACCTAACCAGTTGACGGCGAATAGCGGCAAGACAACCATGACAATGCGCTGCACTCTAAAGCCATGCGCACTTGGGCTCACACTATCAATTGGTATACGATGATCAACACCTTGTTAGCTGTGAACTCGTTGAGAATATAAAGGGACATCATGAGTATATGAACGAAATTTCAGCTTCTCAAATCAGGTAAATAAAGAAAATTGTTGTCAAACTTGTGTTCGCATTGTAAAGAACCTTTATACCCAGGACGTCAGTGCAGTGGCACTGACTGACGTCCTACCAAGGCTACGAGCATTGCATCTTGTGCTAAGACTTCATGAGCCGATAGCATTTTTTCCTAGGACAAATGAGGCCACTTTTTACCATAAATTAGCGCATGCTAACCGTCCCAAGAAAAAAAATATATGAGCGAAGGAAAGCGCCCTCTGTTGTCCGCACATATACAAAAAGCACTGTGAAAAAGCAAGAGGCAAGAATTTGCTGCACGCTTAGAATTTTTTGGGTTTTTTTTTACAAGAAAAAAAACTTGATATTTGTAACCGAAATTTAACCGGAAATTTATGAAAATTCTACTTGAGCTGAAATATTTTTATGCCTCCTGGATTTGTATATTATTGGAGTAGTTGATGGCGACTTAACGGCACCTACCCTGTTTTGACGACGAATAGCGGCGAGATAATGCACTGTACTCAAAGCCATGCGCACTTTGGCTCACATTTCACTATCAAGTGGTACACGATGATCAACATCGCCAGTGCAGAACTTCGACATATTTTCGGATATAATTTCTTCCATGGATATATTTGTTAGCTGTGAACTCTTATTAAAATTTAACATCTTATTAAAATTTAACATCTATTATAGCAGTGAACTCCTTGAGAATATAGTGAGGGACACTATGAATATATGAAAAGAATTTCAGCTTCTCAAATCAGGTGAAAAATAAAGTAAATTGTAGTCAAACTTGTGTTCACATTGTAAAGAACCTTTTCACCTTTATACGTCAGTGCAGTGGCACTGACTGACGTCCTACCAGGGCTAAAGGCTCTACTGGTTACTTGCACCTTTTCTCAATTTCTCTGGGGGGGGGGGGGGGCGCTGCACTTGTCATGTGGCATTTTGTTATTGTGGGGGGGGGGGGGGGTTGCACTTAAGGCTAATTAGGTATGTCATATAATTAGGTCTGCATGTGACATGTTTTTATAAATGTCATGTGACATTTCCTTAATAGCGGGGCTGGAGGCGTTGTTCTCTGCCTTATTAGGTATGTCATATGTGACATTTGTTTAATGGGGGCCTGGGTGTGCATTTCTGCCTTATTAGGTATATGTCGTGTGACATTTCCATACATGGGGAGGGGGGCACTTCTGGCTAATTAGATATTTCGTGTGACATTTCTTTAATAGGGGGTCGGGCTTGGGGGTGCACTTTTGCCTAGTTAGGTATATCTATGGCATTGGGGGGGGGGGGTGCACTTCCGGTTAATTATGTCATGTCACATTTTCTTAACAGCGGGGGTGGGGGGGGGGGACTTCAGGTATGTCATATGTGACATTTTTCTGTGGGTCGCTACATGGGGGGGGGGCACTTCTGGCTAATTACATGTAGGTATATGTCATGTGACATTTCCATAGTATGGAGTGGGGTGTTGGGGGGCAAGGACTTCTGCCTCATTAGGTATGTCATGTGACAATTTCTCTGCAGGGGGGGGGGGGGCGCTGCACTTGTCATGTGACATTTTGTTATTTGGGGGGGGGTGCACTTAAGGCTAATTAGGTATGTCATATAATTAGGTCTCCATGTGACATGTTTTCATAAATGTCATGTGACATTTCCTTAATAGCTGGGGTGGGGGCGTTGTTCTCTGCCTTATTAGGTATGTCATGTGACATTTGTTTAATAGGGGGCTGGGTGTGCACTTCTGCCTTATTAGGTATATGTCGTGTGACATTTCCATACATGGGGAGGGGGGCACTTCTGGCTAATTAGATATTTCGTGTGACATTTCTTTAATAGGGGGTCGGGCTTGGGGGTGCACTTTTGCCTAGTTAGGTATATCTATGGCATTGGGGGGGGGGGGGGTGCACTTCCGGCTAATTATGTCATGTCACATTTTCTTAATAGCGGGGGTGGGGGGGGGACTTCAGGTATGTCATATGTGACATTTTTCTGTGGGTCGCTGGGGGTCCACTTGTCATGTGACATTTTGTTATTAAGGGGGGGCAGGTGGCACTTGAGCTGGCTACTTGGGTATGTCATGTGACATTTTCCTAGCGGAGGGGGGGGGGGGTTGATGGGCTTCTGCCTAATTATGTACATGTCATGTAATTAGGTATGTCATGTCATTTTTAACCAATGTCATGTGACATTTCCTTAATAGCAGGGGTGGGGGGGGGCATTGTTCTTCTCCCAGGTTGAAATTCCAGTTGAACCTAGTTAAACTGGGTTTAACTGGAACTAGTTGAAACCAGTTAATAAACTAGTTAAACACAGTTAAAACCAGTTGGTTTAATATGGAAAATGGACAGAGACCAACTGGTTTATAATTTCAACCTAGTTGAACACGGTTAAACCTAGTCAAAACCAGTTGGTTAATATGGAAAATGGACGAGTTTGGTCACTTTCCAGTTGAACCAGTTGACCCCAGTTAACTAGGTTCAACTGGAATTTTGACCTGGGCTACCTTATTTGGTTAGTCGTAAAACTGCATCACTACATCCATCATGGCACAAAACTGCACTACACATTACAGTAAACTAGACATTTAATCTAAATTTAGTTGAATTGAATTAAATTAAATAAAATCAGATTAAAAATCAAATTAAAAATCAAAATAAAAATTCCTTTAATTTTCACAATATTTTTAACTAAGTTAAACTTCAATACACTAATCTAAAATAACTTACACTACACTTATGTAAACAGCACTAAATAAACTAATCTAATCATTTAACGGGGTGCTGTGCAAAGGGCGCCTCTTGAGGGCGCTGTGTTGCAGCCAGTTACTGTTTTTTTTTCCACCGTGACAAGTGTACACTAATCATACAAAGATTTACGGAAGACCTTTGCTATGAATTGGTGATTTTTCCTCGACCATACAGACCTTAGACACAGGTAAATACATATTGACTTATTATATTTCCATTTACAGTAATAATTTTGGTGTTTGGATGATCAAAAGAAGTGTTTTTTTATGACTTGTTTTGAAGGTTCTCTACCGAAACGAAGTGAATGGGTTTTTATGCAGCATCTATTTCGTGATAATTTTTTCATAGAGTTACATCGTAGGAGGTCCTGTTTCCGTGGTGTCCCTAAAATCGTGGCAAATCTTTTACCTCTCTGTGCGCGATGTAAACAGTGCCTAGATAAAAATTGTGTGGTTTTATGCGCCAAGCAAAGAGTCTCCTCTCCATTGACCAAAACTTAGAAAAAACACAACACAAGTAGGTATGTGACAAAACGAGGCATATAACCAACACGACGTATGAAGCTAAACCACGAATGGTTGTCATTAAAATACGCATACGCAAGTTGTGATCTCTTGCAGTCGTAATGTTGTGTTTATTTTTTAGCCAATACTATTTTCTGTATTAAATGTTTCTAAAGTTCAACCCCGTCATATTTTGTAGCGTTACTGCTTTGGGTAAACTGTCTACTGACACCTTTAATGGTTGGATCATGAATGGAGGTTTTCTTACCCTGTGTTCACACTATTTCCCAATAAATAGTGTGATTTGCATATTCATGAATATGCATTTAGGGTGAAGTTCAACCCAGTGTTTTGCATCTCAGTTGTTAACACGGTAGGGCGCCAAAAAGCTCTAAAAGGTGCTCATAGATTCATAGCCGCACCAAATGCTTGTGCTAATTAATATTCAAAAATTATTTTAAAAACTATTTTAGGTATCTGTACCTCTTGAAAACCAATCAAATATACTTTCGTACAACTAATAAAACATCTGATTTCTTTTCAATTTTTGGCAGGTCAGCTTTTTGAAATTTTTGCTTATTAGGCCATACATACCCTGGAAAAACACAGACCAATAATGTGTTTTTTTCCTAAACCGGTGCAAGTATGATCACTTTTTCACTTCCCAAGCCAAATAGGACCAACTCAAAGCCTATATTTTTCACGTCTCCTCAAAAGCTGAAGCACATACATGTAGCACCCAGGTTGTGATAAATTGTTATAGGCCCTTAGCGACACAGTTAATTGCATGACCCCAAAACAATATTTATTAAAAAGAATTTGAGGGCATGGAAATAATTATGATAACCCAGTTTTGCGCATGACTTTTGGCCTAAGTGGCACTCTGACAACGAATGGGGCTTATTCATCTCTTGTTACCTCTTGGCTATTGTAAAAATATATTACATCAAAGATAATTGAGCTAAAACAGAACACGAACAAACATAAACAATAGTATAAATTCCCCTTTTAAAAACCTTTTTCTTTTCCGAAGAAAGCAACAATAATAAGCCCAAACACTCTGAACAGAAACCGAGACACAAAGTCATTTATTTATATTTGGCTCTTCTAATTGTGTTTTTTTTAGATCTAAATAATTTGTTTTAGTGTTCGGGCGCAAGCAATTTCAAAATATACCGATACTTGTTAGCAATGACAATTAATTACGAAGAGGCTTTGAAAAGACAGGAAAATGCAGGAACACGAAGGGCTTTGAAAAGACAGGAAAATGCAGGAACACAAAGTTATAATAATTACCAGGAATATCACTACCGAGTAAGCATTAATCGTAATAATTATTATGAACCGGTAGGCCTATATCTCATTTACAAAAACTGATATAGATAATAATAATAATAGGGGTGGTGGGGGGGGGGGGAGGTTCACTTCTGGCTGGTTAGGTGTGTCATGTGAAAATTCCGTAACAGCTGGGGAGGGGGCGGGGCACTTCTGGCCAATATGTATTAGCGGGGGGGGGGGTACTTCTTCCTAGTTAGCTATGTCCTGTGACATTCCTTAATAAAGGGGGGGGTGCACTTCTGGCTATGTCGTAGTGACGTTACCTTATGGCGGTGCGGGGGGGGGGGGGGGGGTGTTGGACTACTGCCTAATTAGGTATGTCATGTGACATTTCTTTAATAGGGGGGGGGGTGGGGCTTTGGGGATGCACTTCTGCCTATGTCATGTGACATTTCCTTAATGGGGGGTAAAGCTCTGGCTAGTCATGTGACTTTAATATCAGGGGGGGGCGGGGTATTCTTTAATAGGGGGTGGTGCTGGGGTGCACTTTTGCCTTATTAGGTATGTCATGTGACATTTCCGTATTAACTGGGGGGTGGACTTCTGCCTAAGGGTATGTCATGTGACATTTCCTTAGTGGGGGGGGGGGGGGGCCGGGTCTTCTGCCTTACATTTGTAGGTGTGTCGTGTGACATTTCTCTGGGGGGCGCTCCACTTGTCATGTGACATTTTGTTTTGGGGGGGGGGGGGGTTGCACTTGAGGCGAATTAGGTATGTCATATAGTTAGGTCTGCATGTGATATTTTCATAAATGTCATGTGACATTTCCTTAATAGCGGGGGTGGGGGCGTGTTCTGACTTATTAGGTTGTCATGTGACATTTGTTTAATAAGGGGGGCTGGGGTGCACTTCTGCCTTATTAGGTATATGTCATGTGACATTTCTTTACTAGGGCGGTACCTTCTGCCTTATTAGGTATGTCATGTGACATTTTTTAATAGGGGCTGGGGGTTTGCACTTCTGCCTTATTTGGTATATGTTATATGACATTTCCTTACATGGGAGGGGGGTGCACTTCTGGCTAATTAGGTATATGTCATGTGACATTTCCTTACTAAGGGGGGTGCACTTCTGGCTAATTAGGTATTTGACATGTTTTTAATAGCGGGGAGGGGGGGTTGCACTCCTGGCTAATTAGTGGGTCATGTGACATTTCCTAAATGTTCTGCCTAAAGGTATATGTAATCTGACATGTCCTTATTAGCTGGGGGGGGGGGGGGTGTTGGACTTCTGCCTAATTAGAATAGGTATGTCTTAAGACATTTTTTTAATAGGGGGCGGCCTGGGTGGGGGATGCACTTCTGCCTATGTCACTGTGACATTTCCTTATTATGTTAATATTGGGGGGGTGCACTTCTGGCTAATTAGGTATTTAATGTGACATCCTTAATAGCAAGGGGGGTGCAGTCTTCTGGCCATTTTAGGAGGGGGGTACTTCTGCCTATAGGGTTGTCTGTGAAATTTCTTTAATGGAGGGGGGGGGGGGCGAGAGATGGGGACGGGCTGGCTAATAGGTACATGTATGTCATGTGACATCCTTAACAGCGAGGGGGGGGTGCACTGCCTAATTAGATATGTCATGTGACATTTCTTTAATAAGAGGTGGGGCTGGGGGTGCACTTTTGCCTGATTAGGTATTTGGCAGGCGGAGTGCATTCATGTCACATTTTCTTAATAGCAGGAGGGGGCTGCACTTCTGGCTAATTAGGTATGTCATGTGACATTTCTGTATAAGCTGGGGGTGCACTTCTGTCTAAGGGTATGTCATGTGGCATTTCCTTAATAGGGGGGTGGGGGCTTTTGCCTTATTAGGTATGTCATATGTGACATTTCTCTGGGGGGCGGTTGGGGGTGCATGTCATGTGACATTTTGTTATTAGGGGGGCAGGGTGGCACTTGAGGCTTATTGGGTATGTCATGTGAAATTTTCCTAGCCGGGGGGGGGGGGGGGGTTGTTGATGGGCTTCTGCCTAATTATGTATGTCATGTAATTGGGTATGTCATGTGATTTTTCATCAATGTCATGTGACATTTCCTTAATAGCGGCGGGGGGGGGGGGGGGGGCGTTGTTCTGCCTTAATAGGTAGGTTCATCATGGCACAAAACTGCGCTACACATTACAGTAAACTAGACATTTTATCTAAATTTAGTTGAATTAAACTAAATTAATTAAAATCAAATTAAAAATCAAATTAAAAACCAAATAAAAAACAAAATTAAAAATTCCCTTAAATTATTTTTAACAATATTTTTAACTTAGTTAAACTACAATATACTAATCTAAAATAACTTACACTACACTTATGTAAACAGCACTATATAAATGAATCTAATCATTTAACAGGGTGCCTAGTCTATAATTAAATTTTAAAACTTTTATTAATTTCTTTTTCTTTCTTGGATTCTCGCCTCTTGAGGGCACTGTGTTGCAGCCAGTTGCTGTTTTTTTTCCACCGTGACAAGTGTATACAAATCATACAAAGATTTACGGAACACGTTTGCTATGAATCGACCCTACAGACCTTGGACACAGGTAGATACATATTGACTCATTATATTTCCAATTACAGTAATAATTTGGGTGTTTGGATGATCAAAAGAAGTGTTTTTATGACTTGTTTTTGAAGGTTCTCTACCGAAACGAGGTGAATGGGTTTTTATGCAGCACCTATTTCGTGATAATTTGTTGATGGAGTTATAATATCGTAGGTGGTCCTGTTTCTGTGGTGTCCCTAAAATCTTTGACAAATCCTTTACCTCTCTGTGCGCGATGTAAACAGTGCCTAGATAAAAATTGTGTGGTTTTATGCGCCAAGCAAAGAGTCTCCTCTCCATTGACCAAAACTTAGAAAAAACACTTGGGTACATGTATGTGACAAAACGAGGCATATAACCAACACGACGTATGAAGCTAAACCACGAGTGGTTGTGATTAAAATACGCATGCGCAAGTTGTGATTAGTCTCTTGCAGTCGTAATGTTGTGTTTATTTTGTGGTTACTTATTACTTAATACTTGCACTTGTAGTTGTAAGTTGTATTGTGTAAATGCAAAAAGTTTGGTAATTTAGCCTTTAGGCATTTCTACAAACAAGTTACAAAAATATGTCATATGTTGAGGCCTTGTTAAAATGTTTGCCCACCGAAAAAGTATCATTAAACACTATTTCAATTCACAATTCATGATAATCAAATCATGTGACTGAATATTTTTCTGAACATTCTGAAAAAAAAGTACAGGAAAGAAGCCATGCGCCTTATTAGCCCTGGCGGCCTTACACTTTCATTTTGTACTACAGTGACGTCCTGGACATCAGGGTACACTTCTGGGGCGGAAAATGTTCACAGCTTCATAACTCAAATCTTACCTGCAACAAGCCACAAATTTCAACAGATTCACATTCTATTCCTCACAAATCCGTCATTTTTGTTAAATAATGCAGCTTCCAAGGTTAAAGAATTCCTGTTTTGATCAATGCTCACAGTTGTTTTCCATGCGTACGCGTACATTTGCGTACATTTTGACTGCTCTTTGAGGACACCATACGCTCAAGCGTCACGTTCACTTCATTTTTATTTTTATTTTGCGAGGTGTGCACAATGGGCGCTCGCACTCACAAACATGAACACAAACGCACACACGCAAGCACACACGTGGGGAATTCTTTAACGTTGGAAGCTGCATTATTTCACGAAAATGGCGGGATTTGTGAGGAATATATGAGGACCAAAACCCACCGCAAAAAAATATATGCCGCCATGGAATGTGAATCTGTTGAAAATTAGGGGCTTGTTGCAGGTAAGATTTAAGTTATGAAGCTGTGAAATTTTTCCGCCCCAGAAACAGGCCTGAACAGTTAGGGCTCTGTTCCTGTGTACAGAGAAAGAGGCCTATATAGGGCTAGTGCCTTATAAATATGATTTTCTTATATTTTTGGAGATTTTAATTTTTAACCCTCATAGTCATATCAATATTGTTATTAATATTAAAGTTTAAACATCAGCTTGTTGATTCAATTATCACAGTTTATTTATACGCTTTATTTTAAATATCAAGAAAAAAAAAAAATAAATAAAAAATCAGATTTGAAAGCCAGTAATTATTCACACTTTTTATTAGTATTGTTATTATTTTTTTTTCAAGTTACCATGGTGATTTTGGTGAACAGTAAGGATGTTAGTCAGTGCCGTGCACTTCTGCCTGGGTTTAATTCTCCCTTACAATAGGAACACAAAGTTGACTAAAATTTACATTATTTTTTACCTGATTTGAGAAGTTGAAACTCCATATTCTTAGTACTTCTAGAAACTATAAGGCTCCCCGTGAGCCTTAGAGGTCTAATATTTTGGGCCTCCTTAACGCTACACATGTTGAAATTGGCGTTGATTGATGGAAGTTTTACAACCATTAGCCACCAATAACCGAGGATTTCTTTGAACTACACTACCCTAAACTTATCCAAAACACTCAATATACATTCATGGTGCTTGTATTCCTTTTCGTTGAGTTAGATTAAAAAACATCTTTAAAAAAAGCTCTGCGTTCTTGATGCAATCACAGACATAAAGAATATATAGACGGACAGTAGGGGGGCGCCGAACTGTAATTTTGTACTTTCTCAAACCATGGGCGAAAGTGTATTTACGTCACGCCTTTTTGCACACTTTGTTACGCCGTGTGCGAGAACTTCAAAGGGAAATTCGCTTAATTTGAAAAGAGATTTTCATGTGTAAAATAATTTGTAAAGAAACAAATCTACAGACAGGAAACCCCCCAGAATAAAATAAATCCATTAAACAATTTTATTTAGGTTAAAAAGAAAGATTTTTGATATCAATTCAAAACACTAAGTGTCAAGAAAGAGAAAGTAAACTTTTCTTAAAAAGTTGCTCTCTACAACCAACCTCCTCAACCATAGAAAAAGTATACATACTTTTTCTATGGTTGAGGAGGGGCCATTTGGTTGTAGAGAGCAACTTTTGGACTACACATGTGTCCATTCTCCATGAGTCAAGGTATCGCCCACAACAGATCACAAAGGATTTAACTCTCAGGAAAAGTTATTTTTACAGCTGGAAAGTCTTTTATGTTTTCAATGCATGAAAGAACAAACTTTCACCTCAGAATGTAATAACATGTCATGAGCATTCCAGGTGACCAAAAAATAAAGCGTTGAACATATTGAGAAGTCAAAAAACCTGCGATGCGACAGAAAAACAATAGTGAGTATCAAGTTTTTAAATGTTTTTTAATTTAACTCAACAAAAGGGAAATAAAAGCATCATGAATGTATTGAGAGTGTGGGATAAGTTTTGATTGTGTACACTGGGATAGTACAAATGAAATTGTAGTTATTGGTGGCTGACGGTCGTAAAACGTCATCTATCAACTCTGACTTTAAAAACATAGCGTTAGGCCCTTCTTGCATTGTTTGTCGCACGCAAAGTATAAACAGGGTACAGGCCTGTAAATTTAAATGATGTCTGTGTGTGTGGCTGGATGGTGCGTTTGTATACTGTGTGATTATGTGCGTTGTGTTTTGTGCGATCACAAGCTGGTCAGCGGTACCTTTGCATGAATCCCCGTGTTATACCAGCAGGGCCTGATGCAACAAATAGGATAAAAAATTAGTTTGTGGTGGGTTCAAACTGAAGAATTGGTGACCTGTTGAATTTGAAATACTTAACGATTTTGGTGGGAGAAAATGTAACGAATTTGCATCCATCGTTCTTGTGAGGTCATGCAAGTAATGGTGGCTTCTTATTGGCCAGCAACTCACCACGCCGCAATGCATTATGCATTTTTCCCACTAAAGTCGTTGGCAAATGTATTGAAAAACATAAGGCCCCCAAAACGAGTTGGTAAAGGCGCTTGCCTTCGCAGCTTCGCCGCTTCGCCGCTCGTGGTGATATTCTTTTTTCGTGCGTTACATTTTTGGGGTTGTGCGTGCCATCCGGTGTGCCATGTGCGCCTTGACTAAAGGCTAACCCTCACATCAAGGACAACACTGTAGTATAATAAATTATACAAACTTGAAAGGCCTCCAGTGCTTTATAGTTATTTGGCATGGTGAGTGTCTCTCTGTGCTTGAGCAACTTTGTGACTGTAAAATATTTCAGTGTTAGTGTATCACAAAGTAATCGGAGTTCCTTATTGACATTCTGCCAAATCTATTCAATTGAGATCTTGCTTTTCAAAGCAAGAAGATGTATCCTACAGCATGTTAGCACACACATACATGTACTTGATTTATTTTATCATTGATCTGCATTGTATTGTATTTTGTCAAGGATTTGTTCACGCATCCTTGACAAGGATGCTGTGAAAACATCTTGCCACAGCCTTATGTTTGTGGCATTATGCAGGCCTGATACTTCTTGGAGGCAAGGAAGGTGATTGCCTCCTACAATGTACGTTCTCCCTTTATGAAAGAGCAATTCATTGGTGCCCTTGCCCTTTCAAAAAACGAAGCATACAAGCATGCATTATGATTTATATTATTTTATTTTAGGCCTGTTCGGTACATAGTAGGCTCCCTACATTGTAGGGTGTCATGGCTGAGTGGATAGGAGCACTGAACTCCAGCTCTGGTGCGCTTGTTCAGCAGAGTGTGGGTTCGATTCCTGGTCAAGAGCAATGACACGTAACTATAGATGCTTCTCTCCACCCAGGGGTAAATGGGTAACTGTGAGAGCAGAGATGGTTCTTGTGATTGATTTAGGCGAGAATCGCATATTAATTTTGCAAAGGATGTATACTCCCCAGGGAGCTGAGATGGTTTAAGAAATGATTTAAAGCCCAGTGACCAGGGGTAATAATGTTGAAAGCGCTTCGAGACGCCCTTCAGATGTGAAAAAACTAGTAAAAACTGGTTATTAGTATTACTATTGTAGTGGATTACCTATAACAAAATAAATTTATCTTTGGTCTGCAGATTTGATGAGTTCCACTTTGGCAAGTTCATCAATATGTATCTCAACCAAGTGTTCTTCTTTGACATCCATCCACCACTTGGCAGGTTATTGAGTGCAGGAGCTGGCTACATGGCTGATACCAATGTCACGTTTCCCTTAGAGAGGATCGGGAACGGTAAGAGAATCATGTTGTTAAGGGTGCGTTTTAATCACCCAAACCAGAAGCATGTTTGAGCTTTGGTCATTGGTTGAGTGTTTTTTCGTGCGTTTGATTGAACCACGGTAACAGTGACAAGGCTGGTCCGACCAAACAGTAACCGACGTAAAAGTAGCTATAAATATAAATATGAATAGTAAACTTGCGGGTACAACCATGAGTAAAGTCTCTTTTGAATGAGTGGTGGCTCTGAAAAGAGCCGGTTTGGTCTTGGCGTTTCAAACAGTATACTCCTGCTCATCTTTCTCCTGAATATGAGCAGAGTATACTTTTTGAATTATCAAGACCAAACCAGCTCTTTTCAGAGCCACCACTCCTTCAAAAGAGATTTTACTCAGGGCTATTCATATTTATAGTAACTCTTATTCTCCACACCATGCAAAGCTTCAAACACCACATAGTAACCAACTTGTTGGCTCGGTTAGGCTTAGTTTCAAGATGGCTGACTCTAAAATTGATTCCAAATTAATTCCTTAAAATAATGGAATACCCTGAATCATAACAACTAAATAATAATTATAAAATCACAAACACTAATTTCCATTAGTTGAATAAAAACAACGTTGTATATTTTAAGAACATAAACCTTTAGAGATGTTACTACAAAACAAACTACATGTTCAGCCAAAATGCATATGTACATGTACATGGACATGTGTACATATGTACATGTATGCACTGCAAAATTGCGGATCCAAAGTGGTTTCCTAATTGTTCACTTGTAATATTTATGACACGAGGCTGTACATGTACATGTATCTGAATTAGAGGGCTATAGCCATGGTCATGACTATTTGACACCTTACCTGATGAACTTTTCATTCCTCAAAAGTTTTTCTGTTGAAGGAACGTGTTTCCTTGGATCAGGCGAGTTGGCCTATGAAAAAGCCTTTGAAACCGTTTGATATAGAATGCATATTGTGAGAAAGATACCTTTAAAAGTAGAATATGACCCACACAAACATGCCTCAAAATTGCATGGTTTTCCTTTTACTTGGCATGCTTGGTTAACGTACATGGCATGCCATTTTGTTCAGTCTAATTTTTTACTCCACTAAATGGCGGACCATTTTAGTTCAGGAAGTAAAAGACAGATCACAACCGGCAATGTTGAGGCATACTTGTGTGGATTATTAAAGGTTACTTTAGGTTTACTTTTTTTAAACAAAAAATGGTTACAACATTTTTCATAGACCAACTCACCAGGGCCTAACTTCATAACGCTGCTTAAAGACAGTGGACACTTTTGGTAATTGTCAAAGACTAGTCTTCATAGTTGGTGTATCTCAGCATATATGCATAAAATAACAAACTTGTGAAAATTTTAGCTCAAGTTGCGAGATAATAATGAAAGAAAAATAGCCTTGTCACACAAAGTTGTGTGCTTTTAGATGGTTGATTTCGAGACCAAGTTTTAAATCTGAGGTCTCGAAATCACATTTGTGGTAATTTACTTCTTTCTCAAATACTATGGCACCACTTCAGAGGGAGCCGTTTCTCACTATGTTTTTTTATACCATCAACCTCTCCCCATTACTTTTCACCAAGAAAGGTTTCATGCCAATAATTATTTCGAGTAATTACCAATAGTGTCCACTGTCTTTAACAATAATTTTGTGCGGTACGCACCAGAGGGTTAGCATGCCTCTTCGGTAGCTTACGGCTAGCAGCGCTATGAAATGGTAATCACGCAGTAAGCACAAAATCGGCCACTAAGCAATGCTATGAAATTAGGCCCTGATCCAGTGCAACATGTCACTTTAACAGCCAACTTTCAAATGTGGGCTAAGATGACCCTTTGACTTGTCCCAGAATTTGCCACAAAGGGTGTATTAGCTCGCTGTAATAAAAGTCGCAGAGTTTGTTTAAAGCTTTAATGGTCCAAAAGAACAGTATTACAGTTTTTCTATTTCTTTCATTGTCTTCGGAATTGAATTGATCCTGTGCAATTGGACAACATTTATTTAACTATTGTTTGAAGTTTGCATGATGTGGATAAATTTAAAGAAACTATAAATACATGATGAACTTAAGGGTATACCCATGTGCAAATCTTTTTAGTGGGAGTGTTGGCTCTGAACAGAGCTGTTGTACTCTGCTCGTCTTCAGGAGAATGGACTACCGATGGTGGTGGGGCTTGTGAGTTGGTTGCTGGCTGGATGTGCAGGTAACCTTATTCCGGTAAGCATAATTTTGCTGGGCTTAGCTATTTTGTTGTGTTTAAACAGCTCTATGAAAATAGTGCTGGTCCAAAGACAGCAATTGAATGTAGTTTTATAAGACATGAAGGTTTGCATGGTGGAATGATAATGAGATATATTTTTGCGGTGACGTGGATAAATCTCTTTTGATAAAAACGCCTTTTGCACATTTGAGAGCAAAATTTGAAAACGACGCATGTATATTCTTTCCCTGATGGCGGGACGAGTATAGAGTCCAACTGTTGAGTCCTCCCATTCCTCTCACAACCGCCATCAATCAAAAGAGATTTATTTAGATGGTATCATCCCAAATATGTTTCATAATTTTAAAAATGCATTTAAAAATGCATTGATGTTATTATGTATTCAATGCATTCAATGTTAATGTTGGTTGTTTCTCCCTGGTTTCTTCAGGCTTATTACGGAGGTGAAGCTCGCTGCGATCAAGAGGTTGGAATACAGGGTGACTATGACCCTACTGAGTTAGTGTGTGGAGCATGCTCAGATGTATCCAGGGCTCAGGTAGGGGGTTTTACACCAAAGTTTTATTTCTTGTTTTTATGTATTGTTTAACCCGGGGAGACCAACACTGCTTTTTTAATGGTGCCCAGTGAGACAATGCATTAAGCACAGACCCGAATAAGGGGAAAATTCCCCCCCCCCCCTCCCCACATACAAATACAAAGACAGCTGTATTGAGCCAAAAGCATGATAAAGAACAATAATTACATAATTGTAGAATTACTGATTACATAGTTAACCATTTCATGGATTATTTATTTGAGTATTAATTTGATCATATGGACACATTTATTGTTCATTCATTTGTGAATGTCAACCACCCCAAAACAAGGTCACAATAGCATCCTCAAGCGTCCTCTTTCCAAATCAGAAAACTGTGGGCGTACAGTCTCTATTTTTTGTGTTACAACTAGTTTTACGTACGACAAATAGAAGAGTTAATACAACATTTAGGGAATTTCACCTAACAAGATATGAACAATTTTAAATAAAACATTTTGCAAACAATGTTTTGTTTATCAAACCAAATTCCTCCTAACTAATGCTCCATCTTTTTTCCAATTTGTTTGACCCCAGATGTGTCCAAAGCATGGGACAGATTTCCTGGAGTACAAGTGCCGCTACTGCCGTTCAGTTGCTGTGTTCTGCTTTGGTCGAACACATTTCTGCAATGCTTGCCACGATGACTTCCAAAGGATCACCAGCATTCCAAAGCCAGATCTTCCTCACTGCCCGGCTGGTAAGAGTGTACTGGGGTTGGATAGGGAAGGATAGGGGGTGGAACATGGGTGATAGTTGAAGTGTTGGTCGCTCCAACCCTTCAACTATGGATCGATAGAGAATTAAGCCTGGTTCATACTTTCTGTGAATGTAAAGCGTTTTTGATGTCTCATGGCTGTTTTTGCACCCAATGTTTCACACTAGTTGAACACAATTCATCTGTTGCGATTAATTTGTTGCAGGAAACATGAACCAGGCTTCATACTTGGGGTGGGGTGGGGTGGATGGATTGATAGGGTTTGAGTTGGACTGAATATTGTTGGGAAAATTTCATGGTACATAAAATTATATGCACTGCATGTATCTGAAATCTGATTGCCTTGTGATTTACTGACATGTCAGCTCAAAGACAAAAAGTTTGCAGCTGCCAACATGTTCCCACATCTTAAGAGCTCATCTGCCATCCTGCCAGCCTAACAGTGGTGGAATCTCTCAAATGCTAGAAGAAAGTTATTGCAAATCATTTCTGAGAAAATAGAATTAGCTGTTGCAAACTGCTTACCAACCCAAAGGATCTGTGGTATAAGTGCAAAAGTTAGTTATTGACCCGACACTTCGAGACAGACTCTCCTAGGGTCAAAACGTCAGACCATTAACTATGTTTTGAAATCATTTTTTTATCAGATGTGTACCAGCAGTCGTTGCATAGCAAACTTGCAATTTGGGGAGTTTTTATATTAATGGACATTTATACAGCTAGCATCTCTCAGTATTGTATTGCAGTAGTTGAGTATATGTCGTGAAAGACTCTCTTAAATGCTTTCTCTGAAGAGGGTAGGCTTAATACTTTTAGTAAGTTATACGCTGTGCTTTTTGTTAAGAGCTTAGTGGAATTAAAAAAAAGTTGTTTCGGGTACCAAGAAAAAGAGTTTAGCTATTTAGTAAAGTGTCCGCACAAAAGAACATTGATAAAAAAAAAACATATAAAAATGATGTTATACAATTGAGCCATGTAAAAACGACTTTTGAGATGGACTACGGCCATATCCGAAACAATGACTTTTGCTACAGCTACGGCTAGAATGCGCACCTCTGCCTATTCTTCAACACTGTCAGCAACACTGATCTAGCCACAGCAGTAGCCAAAGTCACCGTTTTGGACACAGCTTAAGGCTGGACTTTCAAATTAGGATCTGCATGGTGTCACTCGATATTAGTGTGTACAAACTGCTCAATTAGTTCCATTAGAATTAAAGACATTCCTGCCAGAATTTTACGCCAAACCGATTGCTTTTTTTTTTTACATGATGACTACTATGTTTGCTGCATATCAGTCATCGGTACGTTGGAATGATAAATCAGGAATGCGTTAAAATAGGCACTTATACTGTCTGCACAATGTGCTTGATTTACAGCATTCAGAAAGAGTTAGGTTAGGACTAGTCCTTGGAGATATTAAAAACTTAAGGCTAGTCCTAAGTGAGGACGAGTAACTCAACCTATTCTGGAAATAAAAGAAGTCTTAACTTGTGAAATCCACCCCTGGTCACTTAAGACCGGTACAGGTGTAGATACAGAAGGCCGCAAAACAGTTTGTCGATGAACCTTCAGGGAACCATTCCCCACCTATTCACATTGGGGAGGTCGACAAATTTTCATATCTGCACAATTCCAAAGAAAAGCAGCCAAATTTACTAAGTATAGAAAATCTTTGCTTCGCAGATAGACAGGTTACTAGCTCCCTAAAATGCCATGTGATTGTATATTGCTTGTGATCGGTTCCCTGCATACAGTTTCTTAGCGACATTTGTTCCTGCTAAGCACAGTTAACATGTGGATGTGTGTGTTTGTTTGTACATTGATGCCCCTTTCTGTTGGGAGACTATATCTATGTCCTTCTTTATACAAATTGTCGGAAAAATTGCCAGTGTGTAAGTTGTAAGTTGTAAAATGTGGACGTTGTGGTGTGGGAAGTTAAAACAAAAAGCAGGAATTGAGAAAGTGTAAATATTAAATAAACGTACATATAAATGAAAACATTTCAGACAGTGATTTGTTGTATTGTTATTCAGAAAGAGTAGGGTATAGACCTTTATCATGGTGCAGCCATGTTGAAGTTTTCCCCTTGACGTCAATGTAACCAAACTGAGGCTTGGTGAACAAACCAGTCTGGTTCCTATTTGCAAAATTGTTATTATCATTCATAACTGTTATTCGATACAAGAAACATGACCAATATGGAGACAGCATGGTAAAGGTCTATTGTTCTTGGATATACAATTATAAAGCACCACTACATGAAGAACTACATCACACATTCCATCGTCTATAAACAGTTCTGAACAAAATAAACCACTGGAGAAACTGATTGGGTAACTTTGTAACTTTCTAAATGATTTGGGGGTTTGAACAATCATATTTATACACTTCTTGAGTTTGCATGAAGAGCTCGTTAGCTAAACAAATTTATTTGATACAAATCTTTATACTTGGCATGAAGGACAATGTGGTGCAATCATTTCAGTGACTAATTATTCGTAAAATTTGGCCAATCGCAGTCTGGCTAGACGTTGACCTGTAATTAGCTGGACAGGTTTGGACACTGGCCTTTTAGCTCGTTCCACCAGTGATTAAACTATGGTGCAATTCTTATCAAATGTGGGGTTTTATGTTTAAATTTCTGTTTGTGTGTGGGAAGTAATTGGTAACGTGGTCTATCGACTAATCACAGCTGTGTCTCGACTAATCACAGCTGTGTCTTTTGAAGAAACCCAATGATTTTGAGTAAACGTTTACTCATTGTTTATCATCAATCTGGGGAAGGGGAGGGGGAAGATACATGAAAAATAACATGGAAGTCTCTTGTCCCTGAAAAAAGTTTGTGTAATTTATCAATTTCTTCAGGGGCTATGGAAATAATTGTGGCCTTGTGTCTGGTAACCAGTTTCTGTTAAGCTATACTTTTCTGTGCTTAGCAAGTTTTCTTGCTTACAGGCAAAACAAAGAAAGGCTAGATTTGTGAACAAAAATAGTAGGTGCATACATGTACATTTGCGGGTGATGCATCGCCAAAATTGCCAACAATTTTGAGACCGTTAATTGTAAATAGCGCCCTCTGTTGATGGATTATTACAACCAGCCTTCGGATCCTCACAGCAGACAATACATGAGCTTAGATAAATACAAATACTTGGCAAAAACCATTGGATTATATAATAAAGTACCGGTATATTTAGTTGTGACTGTATGCTTAACAGCATTAGTTCCCTAGAAATTAAAGAAGGCAGAATTTTTTAGTGAGATGCATTAAAAACCACAAAAGTTTCATTCCCAGACAATCGTTGGCGTCAAAGATTTTATTTGTTACAAAGTATTACTACTTGAATATACATTCCTTTACTGATACAACATTGTTGTATTTATTTTTAGAAATTAGATAACTTTACTTGCTTTATTATGCCCTTATTGTTGTCTTGTGATGTGGGCAGCCTACCATAATATTGGTTGTCATCTTATTTATTTGGCATAATCAAAACACCAGCGCGTGCATGTTGTACGATTGATACTGGCAATTGAATCGAAATTAAGATTTGTAGGTAAAGAAAAGTAGGTTTACCTTTCCGTTATAGAGGCTTATGTGTGTATTACATGTAATAGGCTATCTCAACATGCCCAATCCTATTCAACATCCAAAAAGCTAACGGACGACATTTTGCACACCTGCACATTCCTTTACATAATTGTTGTTCTAGTATGCAAATCAGGAAAACTTGACATCAAGCCAAAGTTGTTGTCACCCACGTGTGTGTATGAGATGTGACAGCATAAGTGAGCAATGGGCGGGGCTTATTTTCCACTTGCCTTTACTAGGCATTCGATTGGCCGAAATTCGGCATACCAGCGATAACGGAACGGGTTTCCTTTATTTTATGCAAACATGCGGTTTGTCGAATTGCTCATTTTTTGGAAGAGATGCCATTTCTAGAAAAGTGTCAGCACAAAGAGGGTGTGTGTGCTGCAGCTATAGTGCTTTAAACGCACGTGGGTTTGTTTTGGAGAAAGCTGAATTTTTATGTGACTCGGACCCGTCTACCCCCATGTTCGGACTGTTGTTCCACCTTTCCACCACCGGCCAGGGGACATTTTTATTTTCTTTGGAATGAATATGAGGCTCACATTTGGGCGAACATTCTGTGAGTTTGCATCATGAGTTTGCAACCGGCTTTGAGAGTTCTACACGAGGTTTGGCAGTGCCCTTGAGAACTAGGCAACGAACGTCTGCAACTTGAACTTACAAAACAAACTGTCGGCCGACTTCATTGTGGAACTCTTGGCTGTGCGAATTCCACGGAGTTTAGCCTGAAGACTGTAGCCAACAGTTAGACTAACTTCACTGGCCTCATATAGGCCAAGAACCGCAGGATGGGGGCCATCTATTTTCTACTCTTTGGAACAGATTTATTGCTCAAATTTGGGCGACAATTCTGTGTTGAGTTTGCAAACGGCTTTGAGAGTTCTGCAACGTCGTTGTGGAACTCTTGGCTGTGCGAATTCCACGGAGTTTTGCCCGAAGACTGTAGCTGTAGTAATACGACCACTGGCCAGGGGAGCACGGAGACGGACGACATGACCGGGCGGAGACACGAGCATGAAGGGGAGAGAGACACTAAACACACGGCATGCATTCAAACACGCGCATTGCCTCTGGAGGCCGAGACCACAGTCAGCAGTTTCGACAAGACCTCAGTCGTAGTGGGAGCGTTTCAGCAAGGGCAAGTAGTGTTCCTTCATGCGAATTTTCTTTCCAAAGATCAAAAATAGAAATAAACATGAACTTCAAATACTTCAGACATGATCTTTTGGAAGAATTTCAGAGAGGACGGTGATAATTCAGTTTGTCTAATGAGCGATTAGTACTTCAATTAAACTGATTTTTCCTTTGTTCACCGAACTCTTCACACTTGGTATATGAACTCTAATCAAGGAAATGTGGACTAAACTTCTTCTATTGTACTTAACTTTTCAAACCTTGGTAGGCCTTTAATGAACTCTGTGCCTAACCAAGGAAATGTAAACTTAACTTTTTTTTAAACCTTTTTTTGTTGTACTAGACTCTTATGAACTCAAAGTGCCTGAATTTATGAACCTACAAACTCTACTCTGTAACACGCACTGACTATTATCATGTGAAGAGACTTTCTTCAATGAACAAAGTTCAACCCTCACTTGCATGCCGTGTGTCTGCTGTGTTGTCTATGGATTGACTCTGTGTGTGTGTTTTGTCTATGGATATGTGGTGTGTGCTTCGCCAGTGTCTACCAGTCTATGGAAGAGATGAACACATCAGTTGGGTAAGCTCATTCATTTCAAGATTCAATGGATGGAGGTAAGCGAAGAACTAACAATTTCCTCCCAATATTCTCCTCATTTTTTTTCATAAAAAACCCCCAAACATAATATAGGTGCTGGTTGATGTTGGTCAACGTTAATTTACCTTCCTTTGTGATGATGCCACTATGGCATCTAGTTCTAATGGTCTGTCTTGTATTGCATATGGTCGTAGCCAGTGTGCAAACAATAAGTTTTATTTTTGGGCAGAAGTTTTCTTGGGCTGTGAAGGACCAGTGTTTGACATGTTAAGTTTCTTCAATGTAATACTTAAATACTGGCATAATAATAAAAAGCCAAAGAAGTTTTGCATTTTTTTTTATTAATTGTGGAAACACGAACTCCCCACATCATTTCTTTTACCACCTTTGGTATATGAAAATCAATTTTAATGACATCAACAAACATTCTCTTAATTAGGTCTTTGTTTGTTAAAGCTAAATGGTTTTCTCTTCAAACACATATATTAAAAATCTTTACTCGTGGACCTTTGGAAAACTTAGCTACATACATGTACCACATCAAGTAGAACGACTAATCTGAATGCTCTGACATTAACGACCGGATTAATTTAATATAAAATTAGTCTAAAATAGAAACCATCTTAAGTTTGCAAGGAGTAGCAAGAAGTCACATTTATAAGCAGTAAGGGTGCCCTCTATTGTCAGAAAAGTAAATAAATGATTAATAAGTCAGTTCTACCATAAAAATAAACTTGATAAAATTCACTTCAGAGCATATATCATGTATCAGTATGCCTAAGTTTATGAGTCGTGGGAATTGAAATTAGCATCAAACACCTCCTTTATTGTCAAAACTGAAAGAAATAATAATGTTCTGCCATGAGCTCTTAAAAATTTGCTTTATATCTTGTAACCAATGCTTTTGCATCTGTTTTTATGTATTTATCATTGATAAATACTTCAAAAAGTTTGTAATGAGTAGGCTTACTGAGAATATATATGAGCACTCCCTCTATTGTCAAAATGATGAAAGTTCTGCCATAAGAATGAACTTAAGTTAAGTTATAGGCACTGTATGCCTATCATGTATGCTTGCACGCCTGTGTTTATGTAAAGGCTATAAATTTACCTTTTGATAAAATTTAGTCTAGTAGACACAGTTTGTAAAGAGTTGCGGGAAGTAGCGCTAGGAAGACCACGCCCTCTATTGTCAGAGTGACAAATGAATAAAGTTAGGCCGTTTTGTGTCTCTGTTTAGGGTTAACTTGAAAAAGTTTGTAATGAGTTTGTAATGAGTACCTAGAATATCTAACATGAGCACCCCCTCTACTGTCAGAATGATGAAAGTGCTGCCATAAAGAATGAACTTTGTATAAAGTGAAGTTATAGGGCCTTTAGGCCTACCATGTATGCTTAAGAATGAACTTAAGTTAAGTTATAGGCACTGTATGCCTATCATGTATGCTTGCATGCCTTGTTTAATGTAAAGGATATACATTTATCTTTTGATACATTTTAGTCTAGTAGACACAGTTTGTAAAGAGTAGCGGGAAGTAGCGCTAGGATGACCACGCCCTCTATTGCCAGAGTGACAAATGAATAAAGTTAGGCCATTTTGTGTCCGTGTTTAGGGTTAACCTGAAAAAAGTTGTAATGAGTTTGTAAGGAGTACCTGGAATATCTTGAGCACCCCCTCTATTGTCAGAATGACAAAAGTTCTGCCGTAAGAACAAAGTTCTAGGGCCTATATCATGTATGGTTGCACGCCTGTGCTTTGTGTTAAGGCTAACATTTATCTTAGTGATAAAGAATAGTATTATTACTCCAAATTAGGTCATTGAAATTAAATTAATGGTGTATATCGTGTTTACTTGCGTGTCAAAGTTGGTGCAAAGACTAGCTTTTATCTCTCAAAACACACTTAACAAGAGTATTATTACCCAATTAATTAAGTCTAGTTTAATCTAGTAGACACCACCATATTTTGTAATGAGACGTTGGAGTTTGCATGAGCATCAAGCATTAGCCACTCCCTTTCTGCCATGAACTCCTCAAAAATTTGGTTCTAGGGTCATGTATGCTTGTGCATCTGTGCTTATGTTAAGGCTAGTGATTATATTTGATGAATACATCAAAGAGAATACTTAAAAGTTATATAACCTGCAGTACTTGCAGTTTATCCCACATCAATTGATGGAAATATACCACCAGGATTTAAATTGAACACTTGAGTAAATGGGGAATTCCTTAAAGGCAGTGGACACTATTGGTAATTACTCAAAATAATTGTTTGCATAAAACCTTTCTTGGTGACGAGTAATAGGGAGAGGTTGATGGTATAAAACATCGTGAGAAACGGCTCCCTCTGAAGTGAAGTAGTTTTCGAGAAATAAGTAATGTTCCACGAATTTGATTTAGAGACCTCAAATTTATAACTTGAGGTCTCAAAACCAACCTTCTAAACGCACACAACTTGGTGTGACAAGGGTGGCTTTTTCTTCTATTATTATTTTGCAACTTCGATGACCGTTTGAGCTCAAATTTTCACAGGTTTGTTATTTGATGCATATGTTGAGATACACCAACTGTGAAGGCTAGTCTTTGACAATTACTAATAGTGTCCACTGCCAGAGATAGTGAAACAAAGATATTATATTTATTCACCTTACAACAGGGTATACATTATCAAGGGGGCAATTAGTCAATATTATGTTTTGTCTAGTGAAATTATACTACATGTAGGTGGGACTAAGTGTGGTGATGACCCACTAGGCTAGGGTTCACAGTAAACGGCTGTCAAAGCGAGGACAGTGGCTAGCAGTGTTTAGGGGATTCCTACTAGTGGAGCAAGCCCTTGGGATAACAGTCTCTGTGTGTTGGGTTGTTCCTTAACCCAAACAGAGCGAGCTTTCCCTAAACAATCCTCAAGGATCCAATGATCCAATCAAGTCCTCCCTCCTCCAGTCGTCCACTGTTTCTCCTAAATAAAACCAGTAGTTCCTTGGAGTGCATCCCAAGTCTGTCACTTAGATTTGGGCAAAACATGCTCTTTTATATGCTCTACTAAGCCCCTCCCATGATCACTGCTTCATTTACAAAACTCTCCTATTGGCTAAAACAATGTGTAAAGAAAATGGGTAACACAACAAAAAAGTACAGTGACTAAAAGCTTAAACAATACACTCATAAATTCATGACTCTCCAACATGAACCCTGGTCAGTGACTACAACTTTTACAAGTAAACGCATACTCACACACAATATAAAGATACACCATATAGTGTAAAAAGCCCGGTCACACAGGCCCCGATAACGATAACGAGAACGATAACAATAAAAATGCACGCTCGCGATTGGTTGAATTGCTCCACGCAGAATACGCCCACGCTCATTCAACCAATCGAGGGCGTGCATTTTTCTTGTATCGTTTTCGTTCTCGTTATCGGTCCTGTGTGACCGAGCCTTAAACCAGCAACCCCAGTTTGAAAATTTGATACACTGGAAACCATAAATAGCCTTGGGCAAAGAATCACTGTCTGGGGAAAAAGGGTTCTCCCAAGAATGTTTACATTACAATTACCTTAATGACCCATGGGAGTTAAAGGGTCCTAGCTCTGTGGTTAAACCAGTGAGTGGAATCTACATACAAAATTTCATGTGCTCTATGGTTACAACAAACTGATACATGAATGCATAGACTTGGAAAAACAACCATTTCGTTTCACTGTCAAGAGCCAACGATGTAAACAATTCAAGACCCTGATGAATCTCCACAAGTTGGACTCTCTCAATATGATGCAGAAGATGGACTGCAGTAGAGACAACCAAAGTTGATCTCCACTAGTTACCAAAGTCATGGATCTGATTGGAAGGTAAAGTACACCACTCATCAATAGATAATGGATTGCACATGATGTCATTGACCATCAAAAATCGTGCACACGTATAAAGGTATTGACCAAGAGTTGTGTGCATCTCGGACACGTGTGCACTTATCCAGTGTTTATAATTAAGTATTGCGGTTGATGACGCTATGTGCAATCCACCTATAGACCACTCTCAGATGATGTCACTATTTGATCACTCACCATGCTGGAGTACTCTAAATGAATACAACAGTTTTCCTGAATATCTATCAAGTGCAGCTTAGGGTGGCCTCTGCTACAACTTGTACCCATCTATAACTGCATTTGGTAGAGAGCATAACATGAGAGCAAAACTTCAGCTCTAACACCTGCATCATCATCTGTAAGACACCAAAAACACACAATCAGCTCAGCCAGCCTTTTATTCATGATAAAGTCTCTGCTAAAACTCTTTAAAAAAACTGCTTCAGGATTTGATTTTCTTTAATTAAACTGGTGTACATTAAAGCAATTTGGACCTCAAATTTTAATTTCTATTAATTTACTAAATAGAGATATAAACAGTTGGCATGGTTTGTTTTACATCATTTTAGTGGTGACTATGTACTGCGCATTTTAACAAACGTGTGAAATCTTGAATTGATTGTTGACATTCTTTTTTTTTCTCACTTTGTTCTAAACTCAACAAGTTCTGGAAATGAAATGTCCTATGCAAAACTTAACACCTTTTTCAGACTGATTTCCCTGGTCTTATACAAATATTTTTTACTGGTGCTCTAAACTTTGTCGGGTAAGCCCCTGACAAGAGCTATTATCGAACGATCACTCACCCTCTTGTGGTGACATCATGCACCTCGGGCCAGCCCCAAGTGACCCAGTCGTTCCACAAACAGGGCACTTTGGGCTGACTTGGGTGAGCCCCTAGAAACAGTGGTGACGTTAAAGCTTTTTGAACGTACCAGGGGCAGAGCGGGGATCGACCCAGGGAAGGTATCGAAGGCATAGTGTTATTGTAAACAGTACTATTGTGTTTTTAACTACAGTACTAAGTACACTGTACACTCAGTTATGCTGTGCTCTTTGGGCTTAAAACAGTACTGCTACTGTTTATTTATGAAGCGATACAGCGATACATATCCAGAGAAGTGTCAAGATGAGAAGATAAGGCAAGAATAAACAAGAAGACTGGATTGGGCTCACAGTGCATTTATTTTGCACTGGGCTAGCCAGAGGGTCTGTCAAGGAGAGCAGACTAGAGAAGAACTAATGACCGAAAGGGAAAATAGGACATTTATACATTGGTCAGTGCATGGAGGAAGAACAGTGTGACATGGTCATAGGGTACGTTCAGACGTGGGGATAAACCCATTAATCCAAAATTGGTAAACTAACCCTACTTCAGAGATGCCAAGTCCAGAGCCCAGCTATGCGTGAGATTTTTCAAAGCTCAACCCCCCCCCCCACCCTCGAATAAAAAAAATTGCCAGTTTGAGAAGGCCTTTCGATAAAAAAAAATATATATTTTTTTTTATAAAAAAATCAGAAATTTAATTGTGGACAAAAAAGTGTTCCAAAATGCATCAAAAACCTCTTCATAATAATTAAAACTAACATGAGGTACACAGAATATGTTGATGGTTAATGTGGATGTACGATTGTGACAGATTATTTCCGTCAAAACTAAAAAAAAAATGACTAAAAAAGATGTCCAAAATCCTGCGCTCACTTGCTCTGCCTGTTGTGTCTTCGCTAGTGGAGCGCATTTAACAAGTTTGCTAAAACGAATCGGGAAAAACTTGTGCGCAATAAGCGTTTTGCGCTCTGCCGAATTTGTTGAACCTGCTGGAAGAGCAAAAGCGTGCACAATCTACAAATTTGTGCTCTGTTTGTACAAATTTTGTACAAAAAAATAATGATTCTGATAAACTGCGTGCAATCTGAAGATTGTGCAAACATTGTAGATTGCGTTTTTTGTACACACGAGCGTGATTTAGCAATGCATGATGTTAATTTGTATTTTTTTTCCTGGTCTGGCCCCAATGCGTGAGAAAATGGTTGCTGTGCATGTGAGCGTGAGACAGAGCCCAAATGCGTGAGTCTCACACCTAATGCGTGGGACTTGGTAGGTCTGCAATTCAAATGAGACACTACACAACCATACACACACAAATGGGAAACTACACAACCATACACAATTAAGGGGTAACTACACAACCATACACAATTAAGGGGTAACTACACAACCATACAAAAGTCAATGAGAAACTACACAACCATACACAAGTCAATGGGACACATCACAACCATACACAAGTCAATGGGACACTTCACAACCATACACAAGTCAATGGGACACTTCACAACCATACACAAGTCAATGGGAATTAACACAACCATACACCAGTCAATGGGAAACTATACAACTATACACAAGTCAATGGAAAACTACACAACCATACACAAGTCAATGGGAATATACACAACCATACACAAGTCAATGGGACACTTCACAACCATACACAAGTCAATGGGACACTTCACAACCATACACAAGTCAATGGGACACTTCACAACCATGCACAAGTCAATGGGAATTGACACAACCATACACAATTCAATGGGAAATATACAACCATACACAAGTCAATGGGAAACTACACAACCATACACAAGTCAATGGGAATATACACAACCATACACAAGTCAATGGGAAACTTCACAACCATACACAAGTCAATGGGACACTTCACAACCATACACAAGTCAATGGGACACTTCACAACCATACACAAGTCAATGGGAAACTTCACAACCATACACAAGTCAATGGGACACTTCACAACCATACACAAGTCAATGGGAAACTTCACAACCATACACAAGTCAATGGGACACTTCACAACCATACACAAGTCAATGGGCTACTTCACAACCATACACAAGTCAATGGGACACTTCACAACCATACACAAGTCAATGGGAATTGACACAACCTAACACCAGTCAATGGGAAACTATACAACTATACACAAGTCAATGGGAAACTACACAACCATACACAAGTCAATGGGAATATCCACAACCATACACAAGTCAATGGGAATATCCACAACCATACACAAGTCAATGGGACACTTCACAACCATACACAAGTCAATGGGACACTTCACAACCATACACAAGTCAATGGGACACTTCACAACCATACACAAGTCAATGGGAATTGACACAACCATACACCAGTCAATGGGAAACTATACAACTATACACAAGTCAATGGGAAACTACACAACCATACACAAGTCAATGGGAATATACACAACCATACACAAGTCAATGGAAAACTTCACAACCATACACAAGTCAATGGGACACTTCACAACCATACACAAGTCAATGGGACACTTCACAACCATACACAAGTCAATGGGACACTTCACAACCATGCACAAGTCAATGGGAATTGACACAACCATACACCATTCAATGGGAAATATACAACCATACACAAGTCAATGGGAAACTATACAACTATACACAAGTCAATGGGAAACTACACAACCATACACAAGTCAATGGGAATATACACAACCATACACAAGTCAATGGGAAACTACACAACCGTACACAAGTCAATGGGAATATACACAACCATACACAAGTCAATGGGAAACTTCACAACCATACACAAGTCAAATGGGACACTTCACAACCATACACAAGTCAATGGGACACATCACAACCATACACAAGTCAATGGGACACTTCACAACCATGCACAAGTCAATGGGAATTGACACAACCATACACCATTCAATGGGAAATATACAACCATACACAAGTCAATGGGAAACTACACAACTGTACACAAGTCAATGGGAATATACACAACCATACACAATTCCAGAGATGCCAAGTCCAGAGGCCAGCTGTGCGTGAGATTTTTCAAAGCTCAAAGGTTACGTCATCCTTGTGTATGGATCGACAGTGAGTACTAGCGTGTCTGTATGACCAAGCAAAACATCTGTCTCTCGCGTCTCTCTGCTGGCGGCCTTACCTTTATTTAGTCCCTGACAGTGCCGGTCCCCGGTGTTTCCCTTCGTCGAAAAGTTCCAAGTGGACATCGCAAGAGAACAAGTTTTTAGTACCACTTTTTGAAACTAACGCAGGTTTATGACAACGAACATGTTTTGTTTTTAACCAAGAAAGTGGCACATAAACACAGCTAGCTACACACACAGGACCGAGAATTAACACCAAAGTTTGGGTTCGAAAAACTAGGTTGTACTAGTTCCTTCCCTCAACAACTTTATTTAACAGTGATAAGATCAAGCCAAATGTATTGGTACCAGACTAATTTTTGATTGAAAAACACTTTTGTTAAAGTAACATAAGCATGTGTGAAGGCTACGACTTCTCAACTATAGTTGTGAGATATTTCCAATTTAAATTTCACTCTCGAAAATAATTTGAAGTGTGTAATATTTGTTTCTTGATCGAGGACAGGGCGAATCAGAACTTCAGCTGGCACAGAAATGGAATTGCATGCTGTGGCCAAGGATATGAAGTGATTTGGCCGTATTTGTTGGGCTACATGATGACCGTGAGGTCCATATAGCGGATCGAAACCCTTTGGAAAACGCATGCACAATGTAATGAACTGGAACTAGCCATGGGGGTGGGGGGGGGGGGCGCCCCGATGCAAGACCCAATATTCTACCTCATGGGCTAGTTTAGTCCGCTGGATGATGATAAACTTACTGTGAACGCAAGCCCATTTTGGATTAAGTCATTTTTATCTTTTGGACACCTGCGGTGCTTTGAATAAGGGTTAGTTTAACCATGGAGGTAGAAATCTCCATGGTTAAACTCCTCCTCTAAACCTACCAATAAAGGTGGCTAGAAGTCATTAAAATAAAAACACATAAATATTGTCAAATCCCAGACAGCCAGTCTGGACACAGTGATGTTTTTTCTCTTTCTAATCCTGTAGAGTACGTTTCACAAAAAGTGTAGAATTATTGTTTTTTCTTTAGCTTTGTCCGAGATCAAGAGAAGACACAAGATCAAGAGAAGACACCCAGGTAGAAGATCATGAAGTACCAGACTATTTCTCATGGAAGAAGCTAAATCTTGCTCTAACATCTGATGAACTCAAGTGAGTCCAGAAACAAGTCTACAAGTGAGTCATAATTTTAATGTAAATGTTTTACTTAAAATCTTCTGGCGGAGATCTTAACCCAAGTTCGTAGTCAGAAGTTGGAATCCATTGAAGGCTGCAGTCATGAGGTTTCATACTTAAAGCGGGCCCGGACCCCATGCTATAAATGGTATGTCCCCCCAGAGTAAAGAAGAATTGACGCCCCTGGTTTGTTGGAACATAGCTGTCGATGCTGTTTAAAAAAGAAAAACTTTTGTAGAATATTTAGTGCTGTATTTCCTTTTTGTTTTTGTTAAATGAAATGCAATATGGGGTTACTATTTTTTTAAATTGCTGAAACTATCCCGCCTCCAAAAGGTTCATTTAAGTGCCAAATAATAGCTCAGAATAAACGACTAGAGCATCTAGGAGCCCAACAAAAACTGGGGCCCTTAAACGGGCTGCGGACCCCACGCCATGGTATGGCATACCGTGTCTCTGGCAAAACCCAGCACCCCTTGGAATAAAGTGCTCTTGTGGGCCCGGAGGTTTCATACCTCACCCTGAGGAAAATCATGTTTTTCCCTGACAGCTTACCTGTCTTGCATCAAGTAAAGCCTTTTAGGAGACAAATGTTCTGGTGAGTGTCGTGGCTGAGCGGTTAATAGCACCGAATTCAAACTCTGGTGTTTCTCAACAGCAGAGTGTGGGTTCGACTCCCCAGCCGTGACACTTGTGTCCTTAAGCAAGACACATAACCATTGCTTAGTCCTTCGGATGGGACGTAAAGACGTTCCATGTGTTGTGTAAACGCATGTAAAAGAACCCAGTGCACTTATTGAAAAGAGTGTTCCTGGCTGGATTGGCAGCATTTCGCGACACAGCACCTTGTAAACCATTACACGGTGCTTAAGGATTAGGTCTTATATCTCAAAAATCGCCCCACTCCTTGCAGTAATAATACCTGGCGCTTTGTATCCTTTGGCAAAAGGCGCGTTATAATCAGTTATTATTATTTATTATTATTATTTTGTTTGGGGTTCAAATGTTAAAGCGCCCCTGTACGCCAGAGGTTGTTCAAGGGAAGGTGTACATTTGGTGATCACTCTAAAGTTAATTGCAATTAAACCCTTGGTTAGAATCCTTTATCAGTGTTTGTGGAAAAAAATGATCCAGAGAAACGTTACACTGTGAAGTAATGCAGAAAATGATCTGCCTTGATAAAATGTTTTCAGTAGTCCGTTCTGTATCATTTTGATAAAATTAATGAACATTTTTGACCCAAAATCTGAAAATGTTTTGATGCCGGCATGACAGATTTTAAAAAATATTTACTAAAAATTACTTGAAGTTCTCAATAAATCTCAAATTATTTCTTACATACCCTTTCCACAGAGATTGTGGTCAGTATTCCGTTCTGTATCATTTGAAAACTTCATCCCTGCCTACCGACTTCCCTTGATCTCATCAGCGAGTCAACCTTTAAGAGACAAACACTCTCTCTGTTGTACTGGAAACATTTTCAGCATTGGAGAATTTGGTCAGCCAACTCTCAATAGCAGGCAGTATTCAGCATTTTTGTTGTTGGAGATTTTGGTAAAGTGTTAGCCCATCCTCTAAACCATCAAAATGGTTCACAACAATAACAGTTAGATGACTTGTGAAACTGTGTGAATGTGAACTGAAAAGTGAAATTAAATTGGTACAAGAAGTATTGTGTACTAGATACAGGCTTGAAATACTAGCATCGCACACTTTGGAGTGTTACACTTGAAATGTAATTGTACCAACATTTAAGACAATCTGTATTATCAAAATCTTCACACATTGAACTCACTTTGAGATATCGTAGCTACTTCCTGATTGCATTATTGAAATATACAGGATATAATTCATCCTTTAAACAAATTATTTGATCTTTCCTAAACAAAATCATTGGTTTTTAAGTAAAGCTTGGTCAGAAATCAGTGTAAGAATTTATTTTGAACTGTTATTATAACACTGTTAGGTCATTTTCCCTACAAACTGCAGGTGAAAGCTGAGACAGGACAGTTGCCACCTCTACACCCTACGCCTCTTCTTCCCACCCTGCAATCTTGCCTGTACCATTCCACTTGTGCTACTTGCTGCTCTCCATTTAGTCCAAGAGTCTCTGCGCCTCTGATGATGCATACGTCCTATAGCCTTAAGGTAATCCATGCTTACTTTTCTTTGCTTTCTCTGCTAGTAATCTTGATTATATATGCACATGTAATAACTCTTTTTCCCCATAAAAAGCAGAAGTCTTTGCAAATACTTTCAACAATGGCAACCAATGAGACAACACTTGGTTGATTTTGTCTTCCAATATTTAACTGGAACCTACTATAGAGGAAGTTTAATTGAGAACTTCACAAAAATCCAATTATATCTTGAACTTTTACTCATGTACCCAGTCAGCACTGATAACATGTCTTCAGTAGTCTATTCTGTGTCGTTTGAAACCACAAAATCACCGAAAATTGTCTGACCCTAAATCTGAACATTGTCCCATGCCCGCATGGCAGATTTTTTCAGATTTTTTACTAAAAACTCAACATCAACAAATTCTCAATGTGTCTCAAACTTTGGTTGATTGACTCAGTCTGCACTGATGAAATGTCTTCAGTAAACTGTTCTGTTTCATTTGAAAACATAAAGACACCAAAAGTTGTTTGACCCCCAACTCTGAAAATTTGCCCATGCCAGTATTGTCCTCAGTAGTTGTCACAAAGCCGTGTTATCCCAAATACCAAATATCAAAACTGAAGAAAACTGTTCCTCCAAGCACACCACAAAATTACAAATAAACGGTGACTTGTGAATTAATGCTTTTTATGCTAACTTATTTATTTACAATTGAGTATTTACACTAGGACCAATTTAACAAAGGAAAATAAAAGACAAATAAATTATTAAGTTACGATGTCACAAATCAGTTCAACAATAATCCTTCAAAGTCTCGACGACTATTGGGCCATAAATTACTCTTCTGGCTTCCACCGCCCACTGCCTGCAATATAAGTTTGTTTCAAGTTTACATCACCAATCCTTCTCGTCATTAGGCCTGGGAGTCTCTCCGGAGTCTGGACCGTCTGTCCTCTGCTGCACTGCCCTTGCATCCACCAAATTATTTATCTATCAGCTAAACAGCTATCGCTATACCCCTTGGCTATCGCCAAATACGACTGCAATGCTTCGGCTATCGCGACTACATTAATACTTTAGGCTATCGCCAAACATTACTAGGCTATCGCCCAACATGACTCCACTACTTTAGGCTAGCGCCAATCGCTTCTTAGGCTAACACCCAACTGTGCTAATGCACTCCTCGAGATGCTGGACGGATCTGAACCTAAGACATTCCACTGCCCATAAGGTTCCCAATACATTACTAAGTAAGAAATAACTTACAAATGGAACCCTGTTAATACCATATATGGTCAATGAGGTAGGGCAACGCCCCAAACTTACGTTTTAGCTGTCTAGACATGTCCTGCACTTAATCAAATAATACCATAAACTACAGAGCCCTCTTGTGACAGTAGTCCTTTCTGTATCATTTGGAACCATAAACTCACCCAAAAATTTTGTAAAGCCGGCAACAGTGTTTTTTCTGATGAATCTAAAAAAAGTTGTTGTTTACCCAGTCTCGGCTGATGAAATGTATTGAGTAGTCCAAACTCTGTATCATTGGGAACCATAAAACCAAAGGAAATTTGTTGACCCCAAATCGGAAATTTTTGACCATACCCGCATGGTCGATTTTTTTCAGTTCTTACCCAAAACCCAAACTTACAAAATTCTGAATAAATCTCAAACTTTTCCTTGTTTACCCATCCCACACTAATAAAATGTGTTCAGTAGTCCTTTCTGTACCATTTGAAACCATAAAATCACCCAAAATTGTTGACCCGAAATCTGAAAATTTTGTGATGCCGGTATCACAGATTTTTTTATTTTTGGCCCAAAAACCCAAACTTACAAAATTCTCAATAAATCTCAAACTTTTGCTCATTTACCTATCCCACACTGAGAAAATTTGTTCAGTAGTCCTTTCTGTATCATTTGAAACCATAAAATTACTGAAAATATGTTGACCGGAAATCTGAAAATTTTGTGATGCTGGCATCACAGATTTTTTAAATTTTGGCCCAAAAACCCAAATTACAAAATGCTCAATAAATCTAAAACTTTTTGTCCGTTTACCTATCCCACACTGACAAAATGTGTTCAGTAGTCCATTCTGTATTATTTGAAACCATAAAAACCACCCAAAATTTGTTGACCCGAAATCTGAAAATTTTGTGATGCCGGCATCACAGATTTTTGGGATTTTGGACCAAAACTCCAAACTTACCAAATTGTCAATAAATCTCAAACTTTGCTCGTTTACCCATCCCACTCCGACAAAATGTGTTCAGTAGTCCTTTCTGTATCATTTGAAACCTTAAAATCACCCAAAATTTGTTGACCCGAAATCTCAAAATTTTGTGATGCTGGCATCACAGATTTTTTTAATTTTGGCCCAAAAACCCAAACTTACAAAATGCTCAATAAATCTCAAACTTGTGCCCGTTTACCTATCCCACAAAGACAAAATGTGTTCAGTAGTCCTTTCTGTATCATTTGAAACCATAAAATCACCCAAAATTTGTTGACCCGAAATCTGAAAATTTTGTGATGCCGGCATCACAGATTTTTAAAATTTTGGCCCAAAAACCCAAACTTACAAAATGCTCAATAAATCTCAAACTTTTGCTCGTTTACCCATCCCACACTGACAAAATGTGTTCAGTAGTTCTTTCTGTATCATTTGAAACCATAAAATCATCCAAAATTTGTTGACCCGAAATCTGAAAATTTTGTGATGCCGGCATCACAGATTTTTTAAATTTTAGCCCAAAAACCCAAACTTCCAAAATGCTCAATAAATCTCAAACTTTTGCTCGATTACCCATCCCACACTGATAAAATGTGCTTAGTAGTCCTTTCTGTATCATTTGAAACCATAAAATCACCCCAAATTTGTTGACCCGAAATCTGAAAATTTTGTGATGCCGGCACCACAGATTTTTTTCAATTTTGGACCAAAAACCCAAACTTACAAAATGCTCAATAAATCTCAAACTTTTGCTCGTTTACCCATCCCACACTGATAAAATGTGTTCAGTAGTCCTTTCTGTATTATTTGAAACCATATAATCACCCAAAATTTGTTGACCCGAAATCTGAAAATTTTGTGATGCCGGCATCACAGATTTTTTAAATTTTCGTCCAAACACCCAAACTTACAAAATGCTCAATAAATCTCAAACTTTTGCTCGTTTACCCATCCCACACCAACAAAATGTGCTCAGTAGTCCTTTCTGTATCATTTGAAACCTTAAAATCACCCAAAATTTGTTGACCCGAAATCTGAAAATTTTGTGATGCCGGCATCACAGATTTTTAAATTTTTAGCCCAAAAACCCAAACTTACAAAATGCTCAATAAATCTCAAACTTTTGCTCGTTTACCCATCCCACACTGATAAAATGTGTTTAGTAGTCCTTTCTGTATCATTTGAAGCTATAAAATAACCCAATATTTGTTGACCCGAAATCTGAAAATTTTGTGATGCCGGCATCACAGATTTTTTAAATTTTTGCCAAAAAACCCAAACTTACAAAACGTCAATAAATCTCAAACTTTTGCTCGTTTACCCATCCCACACTGACAAAATGTGTTCAGTAGTCCTTTCTGTATCATTTGAAACCATAAAATCACCCCAAGTTTGTTGACCCGAAATCTGAAAATTTTGTGATGCCGGCACCACAGATTTTTTTCAATTTTGGACCAAAAACCCAAACTTACAAAATGCTCAATAAATCTCAAACTTTTGCTCGATTAGCTATCCCACACTGATAAAATGTGTTCAGTAGTCCTTTCTGTATTATTTGAAACCATATAATCACCCAAAATTTGTTGACCCGAAATCTGAAAATTTTGTGATGCTGGCATCACAGATTTTTTATAAATTTTCGTCCAACACCCAAACTTACAAAATGCTCAATAAATCTCAAACTTTTGCTCGGTAACCCATCCCACACTGATAAAATGTGTTCAGTAGTCCTTTCTGTATCATTTGAATTCATAAACTTACCGAAAATTTGTTGACCCGAAATCTGAAAATTTTGTGATGCCGGCATCACAGATTTTTGGGATTTTGCACCAAAACTCCAAACTTACAAAATTGTCAATAAATCTCAAACTTTTGCTCGTTTACCCATCCCACTCCGACAAAATGTGCTCAGTAGTCCTTTCTGTATCATTTGAAACCTTAAAATCACCCAAAATTTGTTGACCCGAAATCTGAAAATTTTGTGATGCCGGCATCACAGATTTTTTAAAAATTTTCGCCCGAAGACCCAAACTTACAAAATGCTCAATAAATCTCAAACTTTTGCTCGTTTACCCATCCCACACTGATGAAATGTGTTCAATAGTCCTTTCTGTATCATTTGAAACCATAAAATCACCGACAATTTGTTGACCCGAAATCTGACATTTTTGTGATGCCGGCATCACAGATTTTTTTAATTTTGGCCCAAAAACTAAAACTTACAAAATGCTCAATAAATCTCAAACTTTTGCTCGATTAGCTATCCCACACTGATAAAATGTGTTCAGTAGGCCTTTCTGTATCATTTGAAACCATAAAATCACCCAAAATTTGTTGACCCGAAATCTGAAAATTTTGTTAATGCCGGCATCACAGATTTTTTATAATTTTGGCCCTAAAACCCAAAGTTAAAAAATGCTCAATAAATCTCAAACTTTCGCTCGATTAGCTATCCCACAGTGATAAAATGTGTTCAGTAGTCCTTTCTGTATCATTTGAAACCATAAAATCACCCAAAATTTGTTGACCCGAAATCTGAAAATTTTGTGATGCCGGCATCACAGATTTTTTTATAATTTTGGCCCTAAAACCCAAACTTAAAAAATGCTCAATAAATCTCAAACTTTTGCTCGTTTACCCATCCCACACTGATAAAATGTGTTCAGTAGTCCTTTCTGTATCATTTGAAACCATAAAATCACTGAAAATTTGTTGACCTGAAATCTGAAAATTTTGAGATGCCGGCATCACAGATTTTTTTATAATTTTGGCCCAAAACCCCAAACTTACAAAATGCTCAATAAATCTCAAACTTTTGCTCGATTACCCATCCCACACTGATAAAATGTGTTCAGTAGTTTTTTTTGTATCATTTCAAACCATAAAATCACCCAAAATTTGTTGACCCGAAATCTGAAAATTTTGTGATGCCGGCATCACAGATTTTTTATAATTTTGGCCCCAAAACCCAAACTTACAAAATGCTCAATAAATCTCAAACTTTTGCTTTTTAACCCATCCCACACTGATAAAATGTGTTCAGTAGTCCTTTCTGTATCATTTGAAACCATAAAATCACTGAAAATTTGTTGACCCGAAATCTGAAAATTTTGTGATGCCGGCATCACAGATTTTTTAAATTTTGGCCCAAAAACCCAAACCTCCAAAATGCTCAATAAATCTCGAACTTTTGCTCGATTACCCATCCCACACTGATAAAATGTGTTCAGTAGTCCTTTCTGTATCATTTGAAACCATAAAATCACCAAAAATTTGTTGACCCGAAATCTGAAAATTTTGTGATGCCGGCATCACAGATTTTTTAAATTTTGGCCAAAACACCAAAACTTACAAAATGCTCAATAAATCCCAAACTTTTGCCCGTTTACCCATCCCACACTGACAAAATGTGCTCAGTAGTCCTTTCTGTATCATTTGAAACCATAAAATCACCCAAAATTTGTAGGCCTGAAATCTGAAAATTTTGTGATGCCGGCATCACAGATTTTTTATAATTTTGGCCCTAAAACCCAAACTTACAAAATGCTCAATAAATCTCAAACTTTTGCTCGATTAGCTATCCCACACTGATAAAATGTGTTCAGTAGTCCTTTCTGTATCATTTGAAACCATAAAATCACTGAAAATTTGTTGACCCGAAATCTGAAAATTTTGTGATGCCGGCGTCACAGATTTTTTAAATTTTGGCCCAAAACCCCAAACCTCCAAAATGCTCAATAAATCTCAAACTTTTGCTCGATTACCCATCCCACACTGATGAAATGTGTTCAGTAGTCCTTTCTGTATCATTTGAAACCATAAAATCACCCAAAATTTGTTGACCCGAAATCTGAAAATTTTGTGATGCCGGCATCACAGATTTTTTTTAATTTTGGCCCTAAAACCCAAACTTACAAAATGCTCAATAAATCTCAAACTTTTGCTCGATTAGCTATCCCACACTGATAAAATGTGTTCAGTAGTCCTTTCTGTATCATTTGAAACCATAAAATCACTGAAAATTTGTTGACCCGAAATCTGAAAATTTTGTGATGCCGGCATCACAGATTTTTTTATAATTTTGGCCCAAAAACCCAAACTTACAAAATGCTCAATAAATCTCAAACTTTTGCTTGTTAACCCATCCCACACTGATAAAATGTGTTCAGTAGTCCTTTCTGTATCATTTGAAACCATAAAATCACTGAAAATTTGTTGACCCGAAATCTGAAAATTTTGTGATGCCGGCATCACAGATTTTTTAAATTTTGGCCCAAAAACCCAAACCTCCAAAATGCTCAATAAATCTCAAACTTTTGCTCGATTACCCATCCCACACTGATGAAATGTGTTCAGTAGTCCTTTCTGTATCATTTGAAACCATAAAATCACTGAAAATTTGTTGACCCGAAATCTGAAAATTTTGTGATGCCGGCATCACAGATTTTTTAAATTTTCGTCCAAACACCCAAACTTACAAAATGCTCAATAAATCTCAAACTTTTGCTCGTTTACCCATCCCACACCAACAAAATGTGCTCAGTAGTCCTTTCTGTATCATTTGAAACCTTAAAATCACCCAAAATTTGTTGACCCGAAATCTGAAAATTTTGTGATGCCGGCATCACAGATTTTTAAATTTTTAGCCCAAAAACCCAAACTTACAAAATGCTCAATAAATCTCAAACTTTTGCTCGTTTACCCATCCCACACTGATAAAATGTGTTTAGTAGTCCTTTCTGTATCATTTGAAGCTATAAAATAACCCAATATTTGTTGACCCGAAATCTGAAAATTTTGTGATGCCGGCATCACAGATTTTTTAAATTTTTGCCAAAAAACCCAAACTTACAAAACGTCAATAAATCTCAAACTTTTGCTCGTTTACCCATCCCACACTGACAAAATGTGTTCAGTAGTCCTTTCTGTATCATTTGAAACCATAAAATCACCCCAAGTTTGTTGACCCGAAATCTGAAAATTTTGTGATGCCGGCACCACAGATCTTTTTCAATTTTGGACCAAAAACCCAAACTTACAAAATGCTCAATAAATCTCAAACTTTTGCTCGATTAGCTATCCCACACTGATAAAATGTGTTCAGTAGTCCTTTCTGTATTATTTGAAACCATATAATCACCCAAAATTTGTTGACCCGAAATCTGAAAATTTTGTGATGCTGGCATCACAGATTTTTTATAAATTTTCGTCCAACACCCAAACTTACAAAATGCTCAATAAATCTCAAACTTTTGCTCGGTAACCCATCCCACACTGATAAAATGTGTTCAGTAGTCCTTTCTGTATCATTTGAATTCATAAACTTACCGAAAATTTGTTGACCCGAAATCTGAAAATTTTGTGATGCCGGCATCACAGATTTTTGGGATTTTGCACCAAAACTCCAAACTTACAAAATTGTCAATAAATCTCAAACTTTTGCTCGTTTACCCATCCCACTCCGACAAAATGTGCTCAGTAGTCCTTTCTGTATCATTTGAAACCTTAAAATCACCCAAAATTTGTTGACCCGAAATCTGAAAATTTTGTGATGCCGGCATCACAGATTTTTTAAAAATTTTCGCCCGAAGACCCAAACTTACAAAATGCTCAATAAATCTCAAACTTTTGCTCGTTTACCCATCCCACACTGATGAAATGTGTTCAATAGTCCTTTCTGTATCATTTGAAACCATAAAATCACCGACAATTTGTTGACCCGAAATCTGACATTTTTGTGATGCCGGCATCACAGATTTTTTTAATTTTGGCCCAAAAACTAAAACTTACAAAATGCTCAATAAATCTCAAACTTTTGCTCGATTAGCTATCCCACACTGATAAAATGTGTTCAGTAGGCCTTTCTGTATCATTTGAAACCATAAAATCACCCAAAATTTGTTGACCCGAAATCTGAAAATTTTGTTAATGCCGGCATCACAGATTTTTTATAATTTTGGCCCTAAAACCCAAAGTTAAAAAATGCTCAATAAATCTCAAACTTTCGCTCGATTAGCTATCCCACAGTGATAAAATGTGTTCAGTAGTCCTTTCTGTATCATTTGAAACCATAAAATCACCCAAAATTTGTTGACCCGAAATCTGAAAATTTTGTGATGCCGGCATCACAGATTTTTTTATAATTTTGGCCCTAAAACCCAAACTTAAAAAATGCTCAATAAATCTCAAACTTTTGCTCGTTTACCCATCCCACACTGATAAAATGTGTTCAGTAGTCCTTTCTGTATCATTTGAAACCATAAAATCACTGAAAATTTGTTGACCTGAAATCTGAAAATTTTGAGATGCCGGCATCACAGATTTTTTTATAATTTTGGCCCAAAACCCCAAACTTACAAAATGCTCAATAAATCTCAAACTTTTGCTCGATTACCCATCCCACACTGATAAAATGTGTTCAGTAGTTTTTTTTGTATCATTTCAAACCATAAAATCACCCAAAATTTGTTGACCCGAAATCTGAAAATTTTGTGATGCCGGCATCACAGATTTTTTATAATTTTGGCCCCAAAACCCAAACTTACAAAATGCTCAATAAATCTCAAACTTTTGCTTTTTAACCCATCCCACACTGATAAAATGTGTTCAGTAGTCCTTTCTGTATCATTTGAAACCATAAAATCACTGAAAATTTGTTGACCCGAAATCTGAAAATTTTGTGATGCCGGCATCACAGATTTTTTAAATTTTGGCCCAAAAACCCAAACCTCCAAAATGCTCAATAAATCTCGAACTTTTGCTCGATTACCCATCCCACACTGATAAAATGTGTTCAGTAGTCCTTTCTGTATCATTTGAAACCATAAAATCACCAAAAATTTGTTGACCCGAAATCTGAAAATTTTGTGATGCCGGCATCACAGATTTTTTAAATTTTGGCCAAAACACCAAAACTTACAAAATGCTCAATAAATCCCAAACTTTTGCCCGTTTACCCATCCCACACTGACAAAATGTGCTCAGTAGTCCTTTCTGTATCATTTGAAACCATAAAATCACCCAAAATTTGTAGGCCTGAAATCTGAAAATTTTGTGATGCCGGCATCACAGATTTTTTATAATTTTGGCCCTAAAACCCAAACTTACAAAATGCTCAATAAATCTCAAACTTTTGCTCGATTAGCTATCCCACACTGATAAAATGTGTTCAGTAGTCCTTTCTGTATCATTTGAAACCATAAAATCACTGAAAATTTGTTGACCCGAAATCTGAAAATTTTGTGATGCCGGCGTCACAGATTTTTTAAATTTTGGCCCAAAACCCCAAACCTCCAAAATGCTCAATAAATCTCAAACTTTTGCTCGATTACCCATCCCACACTGATGAAATGTGTTCAGTAGTCCTTTCTGTATCATTTGAAACCATAAAATCACCCAAAATTTGTTGACCCGAAATCTGAAAATTTTGTGATGCCGGCATCACAGATTTTTTTTAATTTTGGCCCTAAAACCCAAACTTACAAAATGCTCAATAAATCTCAAACTTTTGCTCGATTAGCTATCCCACACTGATAAAATGTGTTCAGTAGTCCTTTCTGTATCATTTGAAACCATAAAATCACTGAAAATTTGTTGACCCGAAATCTGAAAATTTTGTGATGCCGGCATCACAGATTTTTTTATAATTTTGGCCCAAAAACCCAAACTTACAAAATGCTCAATAAATCTCAAACTTTTGCTTGTTAACCCATCCCACACTGATAAAATGTGTTCAGTAGTCCTTTCTGTATCATTTGAAACCATAAAATCACTGAAAATTTGTTGACCCGAAATCTGAAAATTTTGTGATGCCGGCATCACAGATTTTTTAAATTTTGGCCCAAAAACCCAAACCTCCAAAATGCTCAATAAATCTCAAACTTTTGCTCGATTACCCATCCCACACTGATGAAATGTGTTCAGTAGTCCTTTCTGTATCATTTGAAACCATAAAATCACTGAAAATTTGTTGACCCGAAATCTGAAAATTTTGTGATGCCGGCATCACAGATTTTTTAAATTTTGGCCCAAAAACCCAAACCTCCAAAAAGCTCAATAAATCTCAAACTTTTGCTTGATTACCCATCCCACACTGATGAAATGTGTTTAGTAGTCCTTTCTGTATCATTTGAAACCATAAAATCACCCAAAATTTGTTGACCTGAAATCTGAAAATTTTGTGATGCCGGCATCACAGATTTTTTTATAGTTTTTTCCCAAAAACCCAAACTTACAAAATGCTCAATAAATCTCAAACTTTTGCTCGATTACCCATCCCACACTGATGAAATGTGTTCAGTAGTCCTTTCTGTATCATTTGAAACCATAAAATCACCCAAAATTTGTTGACCCGAAATCTGAAAATTTTGTGATGCCGGCATCACAGATTTTTTTATAATTTTGGCCCAAAAACCCAAACTTACAAAATGCTCAATAAATCTCAAACTTTTGCTTGTTAACCCATCCCACACTGATAAAATGTGTTCAGTAGTCCTTTCTGTATCATTTGAAACCATAAAATCACTGAAAATTTGTTGACCCGAAATCTGAAAATTTTGTGATGCCGGCATCACAGATTTTTTAAATTTTGGCCCAAAAACCCAAACCTCCAAAATGCTCAATAAATCTCAAACTTTTGCTCGATTACCCATCCCACACTGATGAAATGTGTTCAGTAGTCCTTTCTGTATCATTTGAAACCATAAAATCACCCAAAATTTGTTGACCCGAAATCTGAAAATTTTGTGATGCCGGCATCACAGATTTTTTTATAATTTTGGCCCAAAAACCCAAACTTACAAAATGCTCAATAAATCTCAAACTTTTGCTTGTTAACCCATCCCACACTGATAAAATGTGTTCAGTAGTCCTTTCTGTATCATTTGAAACCATAAAATCACTGAAAATTTGTTGACCCGAAATCTGAAAATTTTGTGATGCCGGCATCACAGATTTTTCAAATTTTGGCCCAAAAACCCAAACCTCCAAAATGCTCAATAAATCTCAAACTTTTGCTCGATTACCCATCCCACACTGATGAAATGTGTTCAGTAGTCCTTTCTGTATCATTTGAAACCATAAAATCACTGAAAATTTGTTGACCCGAAATCTGAAAATTTTGTGATGCCGGCATCACAGATTTTTTTATAATTTTGGCCCAAAAACCCAAACTTACAAAATGCTCAATAAATCTCAAACTTTTGCTTGTTAACCCATCCCACACTGATAAAATGTGTTCAGTAGTCCTTTCTGTATCATTTGAAACCATAAAATCACTGAAAATTTGTTGACCCGAAATCTGAAAATTTTGTGATGCCGGCATCACAGATTTTTTAAATTTTGGCCCAAAAACCCAAACCTCCAAAATGCTCAATAAATCTCAAACTTTTGCTCGATTACCCATCCCACACTGATGAAATGTGTTCAGTAGTCCTTTCTGTATCATTTGAAACCATAAAATCACTGAAAATTTGTTGACCCGAAATCTGAAAATTTTGTGATGCCGGCATCACAGATTTTTTAAATTTTGGCCCAAAAACCCAAACCTCCAAAAAGCTCAATAAATCTCAAACTTTTGCTTGATTACCCATCCCACACTGATGAAATGTGTTTAGTAGTCCTTTCTGTATCATTTGAAACCATAAAATCACCCAAAATTTGTTGACCTGAAATCTGAAAATTTTGTGATGCCGGCATCACAGATTTTTTTATAATTTTTTCCCAAAAACCCAAACTTACAAAATGCTCAATAAATCTCAAACTTTTGCTCGATTACCCATCCCACACTGATGAAATGTGTTCAGTAGTCCTTTCTGTATCATTTGAAACCATAAAATCACCCAAAATTTGTTGACCCGAAATCTGAAAATTTTGTGATGCCGGCATCACAGATTTTTTTATAATTTTGGCCCAAAAACCCAAACTTACAAAATGCTCAATAAATCTCAAACTTTTGCTTGTTAACCCATCCCACACTGATAAAATGTGTTCAGTAGTCCTTTCTGTATCATTTGAAACCATAAAATCACTGAAAATTTGTTGACCCGAAATTTGAAAATTTTGTGATGCCGGCATCACAGATTTTTTAAATTTTGGCCCAAAAACCCAAACCTCCAAAATGCTCAATAAATCTCAAACTTTTGCTCGATTACCCATCCCACACTGATGAAATGTGTTCAGTAGTCCTTTCTGTATCATTTGAAACCATAAAATCACTGAAAATTTGTTGACCCGAAATCTGAAAATTTTGTGATGCCGGCATCACAGATTTTTAAAATTTTGGCCCAAAAACCCAAACCTCCAAAAAGCTCAATAAATCTCAAACTTTTGCTTGATTACCCATCCCACACTGATGAAATGTGTTTAGTAGTCCTTTCTGTATCATTTGAAACCATAAAATCACCCAAAATTTGTTGACCTGAAATCTGAAAATTTTGTGATGCCGGCATCACAGATTTTTTTATAATTTTTTCCCAAAAACCCAAACTTACAAAATGCTCAATAAATCTCAAACTTTTGCTCGATTACCCATCCCACACTGATGAAATGTGTTCAGTAGTCCTTTCTGTATCATTTGAAACCATAAAATCACCCAAAATTTGTTGACCCGAAATCTGAAAATTTTGTGATGCCGGCATCACAGATTTTTTTATAATTTTGGCCCAAAAACCCAAACTTACAAAATGCTCAATAAATCTCAAACTTTTGCTTGTTAACCCATCCCACACTGATAAAATGTGTTCAGTAGTCCTTTCTGTATCATTTGAAACCATAAAATCACTGAAAATTTGTTGACCCGAAATCTGAAAATTTTGTGATGCCGGCATCACAGATTTTTTAAATTTTGGCCCAAAAACCCAAACCTCCAAAATGCTCAATAAATCTCAAACTTTTGCTCGATTACCCATCCCACACTGATGAAATGTGTTCAGTAGTCCTTTCTGTATCATTTGAAACCATAAAATCACCCAAAATTTGTTGACCCGAAATCTGAAAATCGTGATGCCGGCATCACAGATTTTTTTATAATTTTTGCCCAAAAACCCAAACTTACAAAATGCTCAATAAATCTCAAACTTTTGCTTGATTACCCATCCCACACTGATGAAATGTGTTCAGTAGTCCTTTCTGTATCATTTGAAACCATAAAATCACCCAAAATTTGTTGACCCGAAATCTGAAAATTTTGTGATGCCGGCATCACAGATTTTTTATAATTTTGGCCCTAAAACCCAAACTTAAAAAATGCTCAATAAATCTCAAACTTTTGCTGGATTAGCTATCCCACACTGATAAAATGTGTTCAGTAGTCCTGTCTGTATCATTTGAAACCATAAAATCACCCAAAATTTGTTGACCCGAAATCTGAAAATTTTGTGATGCCGGCATCACAGATTTTTTATAATTTTGGCCCTAAAACCCAAACTTAAAAAATGCTCAATAAATCTCAAACTTTTGCTCGATTAGCTATCCCACACTGATAAAATGTGTTCAGTAGTCCTTTCTGTATCATTTGAAACCATAAAATCACCCAATATTTGTTGACCCGAAATCTGAAAATCGTGATGCCGGCATCACAGGTTTTTTTAATAATTTTTGCCCAAAAACCCAAACTTACAAAATGCTCAATAAATCTCAAACTTTTGCTTGATTACCCATCCCACACTGATGAAATGTGTTCAGTAGTCCTTTCTGTATCATTTGAAACCATAAAATCACCCAAAATTTGTTGACCCGAAATCTGAAAATTTTGTGATGCCGGCATCACAGATTTTTTATAATTTTGGCCCTAAAACCCAAACTTAAAAAATGCTCAATAAATCTCAAACTTTTGCTGGATTAGCTATCCCACACTGATGAAATGTGTTCAGTAGTCCTTTCTGTATCATTTGAAACCATAAAATCACCCAAAATTTGTTGACCTGAAATCTGAAAATTTTGTGATGTCGGCATCACAGATTTTTTAATAATTTTTGCCCAAAAACCCAAACTTACAAAATGCTCAATAAATCTCAAACTTTTGCTTGTTAACCCATCCCACACTGATAAAATGTGTTCAGTAGTCCTTTCTGTATCATTTGAAACCATAAAATCACTGAAAATTTGTTGACCCGAAATCTGAAAATTTTGTGATGCCGGCATCACAGATTTTTTAAATTTTGGCCCAAAAACCCAAACCTCCAAAATGCTCAATAAATCTCAAACTTTTGCTCGATTACCCATCCCACACTGATGAAATGTGTTCAGTAGTCCTTTCTGTATCATTTGAAACCATAAAATCACTGAAAATTTGTTGACCCGAAATCTGAAAATTTTGTGATGCCGGCATCACAGATTTTTCAAATTTTGGCCCAAAAACCCAAACCTCCAAAATGCTCAATAAATCTCAAACTTTTGCTCGATTACCCATCCCACACTGATGAAATGTGTTCAGTAGTCCTTTCTGTATCATTTGAAACCATAAAATCACCCAAAATTTGTTGACCCGAAATCTGAAAATTTTGTGATGCCGGCATCACAGATTTTTTATAATTTTGGCCCTAAAACCCAAACTTAAAAAATGCTCAATAAATCTCAAACTTTTGCTGGATTAGCTATCCCACACTGATAAAATGTGTTCAGTAGTCCTGTCTGTATCATTTGAAACCATAAAATCACCCAAAATTTGTTGACCCGAAATCTGAAAATTTTGTGATGCCGGCATCACAGATTTTTTATAATTTTGGCCCTAAAACCCAAACTTACAAAATGCTCAATAAATCTCAAACTTTTGCTCGATTAGCTATCCCACACTGATAAAATGTGTTCAGTAGTCCTTTCTGTATCATTTGAAACCATAAAATCACCCAATATTTGTTGACCCGAAATCTGAAAATCGTGATGCCGGCATCACAGGTTTTTTTTATAATTTTTGCCCAAAAACCCAAACTTACAAAATGCTCAATAAATCTCAAACTTTTGCTTGATTACCCATCCCACACTGATGAAATGTGTTCAGTAGTCCTTTCTGTATCATTTGAAACCATAAAATCACCCAAAATTTGTTGACCCGAAATCTGAAAATTTTGTGATGCCGGCATCACAGATTTTTTATAATTTTGGCCCTAAAACCCAAACTTAAAAAATGCTCAATAAATCTCAAACTTTTGCTGGATTAGCTATCCCACACTGATGAAATGTGTTCAGTAGTCCTTTCTGTATCATTTGAAACCATAAAATCACCCAAAATTTGTTGACCTGAAATCTGAAAATTTTGTGATGTCGGCATCACAGATTTTTTAATAATTTTTGCCCAAAAACCCAAACTTACAAAATGCTCAATAAATCTCAAACTTTTGCTTGTTAACCCATCCCACACTGATAAAATGTGTTCAGTAGTCCTTTCTGTATCATTTGAAACCATAAAATCACTGAAAATTTGTTGACCCGAAATCTGAAAATTTTGTGATGCCGGCATCACAGATTTTTTAAATTTTGGCCCAAAAACCCAAACCTCCAAAATGCTCAATAAATCTCAAACTTTTGCTCGATTACCCATCCCACACTGATGAAATGTGTTCAGTAGTCCTTTCTGTATCATTTGAAACCATAAAATCACTGAAAATTTGTTGACCCGAAATCTGAAAATTTTGTGATGCCGGCATCACAGATTTTTCAAATTTTGGCCCAAAAACCCAAACCTCCAAAATGCTCAATAAATCTCAAACTTTTGCTCGATTACCCATCCCACACTGATGAAATGTGTTCAGTAGTCCTTTCTGTATCATTTGAAACCATAAAATCACTGAAAATTTGTTGACCCGAAATCTGAAAATTTTGTGATGCCGGCATCACAGATTTTTTTATAATTTTCGCCCAAAAACCCAAACTTACAAAATGCTCAATAAATCTCAAACTTTTGCTTGTTAACCCATCCCACACTGATAAAATGTGTTCAGTAGTCCTTTCTGTATCATTTGAAACCATAAAATCACCCAAAATTTGTTGACCCGAAATCTGAAAATTTTGTGATGCCGGCATCACAGATTTTTTAAATTTTGGCCCAAAAACCCAAACCTCCAAAATGCTCAATAAATCTCAAACTTTTGCTCGATTACCCATCCCACACTGATGAAATGTGTTCAGTAGTCCTTTCTGTATCATTTGAAACCATAAAATCACTGAAAATTTGTTGACCCGAAATCTGAAAATTTTGTGATGCCGGCATCACAGATTTTTAAAATTTTGGCCCAAAAACCCAAACCTCCAAAAAGCTCAATAAATCTCAAACTTTTGCTTGATTACCCATCCCACACTGATGAAATGTGTTTAGTAGTCCTTTCTGTATCATTTGAAACCATAAAATCACCCAAAATTTGTTGACCTGAAATCTGAAAATTTTGTGATGCCGGCATCACAGATTTTTTTATAATTTTTTCCCAAAAACCCAAACTTACAAAATGCTCAATAAATCTCAAACTTTTGCTCGATTACCCATCCCACACTGATGAAATGTGTTCAGTAGTCCTTTCTGTATCATTTGAAACCATAAAATCACCCAAAATTTGTTGACCCGAAATCTGAAAATTTTGTGATGCCGGCATCACAGATTTTTTTATAATTTTGGCCCAAAAACCCAAACTTACAAAATGCTCAATAAATCTCAAACTTTTGCTTGTTAACCCATCCCACACTGATAAAATGTGTTCATTAGTCCTTTCTGTATCATTTGAAACCATAAAATCACTGAAAATTTGTTGACCCGAAATCTGAAAATTTTGTGATGCCGGCATCACAGATTTTTTTATAATTTTGGCCCAAAACCCCAAACTTACAAAATGCTCAATAAATCTCAAACTTTTGCTCGATTACCCATCCCACACTGATAAAATGTGTTCAGTAGTCCTTTCTGTATCATTTCAAACCATAAAATCACCCAAAATTTGTTGACCCGCAATCTGAAAATTTTGTGATGCCGGCATCACAGATTTTTTATAATTTTGGCCCTAAAACCCAAACTTACAAAATGCTCAATAAATCTCAAACTTTTGCTCGATTAGCCATCCCACACTGATAAAATGTGTTCAGTAGTCCTTTCTGTATCATTTGAAACCATAAAATCACCCAAAATTTGTTGACTCGAAATCTGAAAATTTTGTGATGCCGGCATCACAGATTTTTTTAATAATTTTGGCCCAAAACCCCAAACCTCCAAAATGATAAATAAATCTCAAACTTTTGCTCGTTTACCCATCCTACACTGATCAAATGTGTTCAGTAGTCCTTTCTGTATCATTTGCAACCATAAAATCACCGAAAATTTGTTGACCCGAAACCTGAAAATTTTGTGATGCCGATATCACAGATTTTTTTTAATTTTGGCCCTAAAATCCAAATTTAAAAAATGCTCAATAAATCTCAAATTTTTGCTCGATTAGCTATCCCACACTGATAAAATGTGTTCAGTAGTCCTTTCTGTATCATTTGAAACCATAAAATCACTGAAAATTTGTTGACCCGAAATCTGAAAATTTTGTGATGCCGGCATCACAGATTTTTTAAATTTTGGCCCAAAAACCCAAACCTCCAAAATGCTCAATAAATCTCAAACTTTTGCTCGTTTACCCATCCCACACTGATCAAATGTGTTCAGTAGTCCTTTCTGTATCATTTGCAACCATAAAATCACCAAAAATTTGTTGACCCGAAACCTGAAAATTTTGTGATGCCGGTATCACAGATTTTTTTTAATTTTGGCCCTAAAACCCAAATTTAAAAAATGCTCAATAAATCTCAAATTTTTGCTCGATTACCCATCCCACACTGATCAAATGTGTTCAGTACTCCTTTCTGTATCATTTGAAACCATAAAATCACCCAAAATTTGTTGACCCGAAACCTGAAAATTTTGTGATGCCGGCATCACAGATTTTTTAAATTTTGGCCCAAAAACCCAAACCTCCAAAATGCTCAATAAATCTCAAACTTTTGCTCGATTACCCATCCCACACTGATGAAATGTGTTCAGTAGTCCTTTCTGTATCATTTGAAACCATAAAATCACCCAAAATTTGTTGACCCGAAATCTGAAAATTTTGTGATGCCGGCATCACAGATTTTTTTTAATTTTGGCCCTAAAACCCAAACTTACAAAATGCTCAATAAATCTCAAACTTTTGCTCGATTAGCTATCCCACACTGATAAAATGTGTTCAGTAGTCCTTTCTGTATCATTTGAAACCATAAAATCACTGAAATTTGTTGACCCGAAATCTGAAAATTTTGTGATGCCGGCATCACAGATTTTTAAAATTTTGGCCCAAAAACCCAAACCTCCAAAATGCTCAATAAATCTCAAATTTTTGCTGGATTACCCATCCCACACTGATGAAATGTGTTCAGTAGTCCTTTCTGTATCATTTGAAACCATAAAATCACCCAAAATTTGTTGACCCGAAATCTGAAAATTTTGTGATGCCGGCATCACAGATTTTTTTATAATTTTGGCCCAAAAACCCAAACTTACAAAATGCTCAATAAATCTCAAACTTTTGCTTGTTAACCCATCCCACACTGACAAAATGTGTTCAGTAGTCCTTTCTGTATCATTTGAAACCATAAAATCACCCAAAATTTGTTGACCCGAAATCTGAAAATTTTGTGATGCCGGCATCACAGATTTTTTATAATTTTGGCCCTAAAACCCAAACTTACAAAATGCTCAATAAATCTCAAACTTTTGCTCGATTAGCTATCCCACACTGATAAAATGAGTTCATTAGTCCTTTCTGTATCATTTGAAACCATAAAATCACTGAAAATTTGTTGACCCGAAATCTGAAAATTTTGTGATGCCGGCATCACAGATTTTTTAAATTTTGGCCCAAAACCCAAACCTCCAAAATGCTCAATAAATCTCAAACTTTTGCTCGATTACCCATCCCACACTGATGAAATGTGTTCAGTAGTCCTTTCTATATCATTTGAAACCATAAAATCACCCAAAATTTGTTGACCTGAAATTTTGGCCCAAAAACCCAAACCTCCAAAATGCTCAATAAATCTCAAACTTTTGCTCGATTACCCATCCCACACTGATGAAATGTGTTCAGTAGTCCTTTCTATATCATTTGAAACCATAAAATCACCCAAAATTTGTTGACCCGAAATCTGAAAATTTTGTGATGTCGGCATCACAGATTTTTTTATAATTTTGGCCCTAAAACCCAAACTTACAAAATGCTCAATAAATCTCAAACTTTTGCTTGTTAACCCATCCCACACTGATAAAATGTGTTCAGTAGTCCTTTCTGTATCATTTGAAACCATAAAATCACGGAAAATTTGTTGACCTGAAATCTGAAAATTTTGTGATGCCGGCATCACAGATTTTTTAAATTTTGGCCCTAAAACCCAAACTTAAAAAATGCTCAATAAATCTCAAACTTTTGCTCGATTAGCTATCCCACACAGATAAAATGTGTTCATTAGTCCTTTCTGTATCATTTGAAACCATAAAATCACCCAAAATTTGTTGACCCGAAATCTGAAAATTTTGTGATGCCGGCATCACAGATTTTTTTAATTTTGGCCCAAAAACCCAAACTTACAAAATGCTCAATAAATCTCAAACTTTTGCTCGTTTACCCATCCCACACTGATAAAATGTGTTCAGTAGTCCTTTCTGTATCATTTGAAACCATAAAATCACCCAAAATTTGTTGACCCGAAATCTGAAAATTTTGTGATGCCGGCATCACAGATTTTTTTATAATTTTGGCCCAAAAACCCAAACTTACAAAATGCTCAATAAATCTCAAACTTTTGCTTGTTAACCCATCCCACACTGATAAAATGTGTTCAGTAGTCCTTTCTGTATCATTTCAAACCATAAAATCACCCAAAATTTGTTGACCCGAAATCTGAAAAGTTTGTGATGCCGGCATCACAGATTTTTTATAATTTTGGCCCTAAAACCCAAACTTACAAAATGCTCAATAAATCTCAAACTTTTGCTCGATTAGCTATCCCACACTGATAAAATGTGTTCAGTAGTCCTTTCTGTATCATTTGAAACCATAAAATCACTGAAAATTTGTTGACCCGAAATCTGAAAATTTTGTGATGCCGGCATCACAGATTTTTTATAATTTTGGCCCTAAAACCCAAACTTACAAAATGCTCAATGAATCTCAAACCTTTGCTCGGTTACCCATCCCACACTGATAAAATGTGTTCAGTAGTCCTTTCTGTATCATTTAAAACCATAAAATGACCGAAAATTTGTTGACCCAAAATCTGAAAATTTTGTGATGCCGGCATCACAGATTTTTTAAATTTTGGCCAAAACACCCAAACTTACAAAATTCTCAATAAATCCCAAACTTTTGCCCGTTTACCCATCCCACACTGACAAACTGTGCTCAGTAGTCCTTTCTGTATCATTTGAAACCATAAAATCACCCAAAATTTGTAGGCCCAAAATCTGAAAATTTTGTGATGCCGGCATCACAGATTTTTTTTAATTTTGGCCCAAAAACCCAAACTTACAAAATGCTCAATAAATCTCAAACTTTTGCTTGTTAACCCATCCCACACTGATAAAATGTGTTCAGTAGTCCTTTCTGTATCATTTGAAACCATAAAATCACTGAAAATTTGTTGACCCGAAATCTGAAAATTTTGTGATGCCGGCATCACAGATTTTTTATAATTTTGGCCCTAAAACCCAAACTTACAAAATGCTCAATAAATCTCAAACTTTTGCTCGATTAGCTATCCCACACTGATAAAATGTGTTCAGTAGTCCTTTCTGTATCATTTGAAACCATAAAATCACCCAAAATTTGTAGGCCCAAAATCTGAAAATTTTGTGATGCCGGCATCACAGATTTTTTTTAATTTTGGCCCAAAAACCCAAACTTACAAAATGCTCAATAAATCTCAAACTTTTGCTTGTTAACCCATCCCACACTGATAAAATGTGTTCAGTAGTCCTTTCTGTATCATTTGAAACCATAAAATCACTGAAAATTTGTTGACCCGAAATCTGAAAATTTTGTGATGCCGGCATCACAGATTTTTTATAATTTTGGCCCTAAAACCCAAACTTACAAAATGCTCAATAAATCTCAAACTTTTGCTCGATTAGCTATCCCACACTGATAAAATGTGTTCAGTAGTCCTTTCTGTATCATTTGAAACCATAAAATCACTGAAAATTTGTTGACCCGAAATCTGAAAATTTTGTGATGCCGGCATCACAGATTTTTTATAATTTTGGCCCTAAAACCCAAACTTACAAAATGCTCAATGAATCTCAAACTTTTGCTCGGTTACCCATCCCACACTGATAAAATGTGTTCAGTAGTCCTTTCTGTATCATTTGAAACCATAAAATGACCGAAAATTTGTTGACCCAAAATCTGAAAATTTTGTGATGCCGGCATCACAGATTTTTTAAATTTTGGCCAAAACACCCAAACTTACAAAATTCTCAATAAATCCCAAACTTTTGCCCGTTTACCCATCCCACACTGACAAAATGTGCTCAGTAGTCCTTTCTGTATCATTTGAAACCATAAAATCACCCAAAATTTGTAGGCCCGAAATCTGAAAATTTTGTGATGCCGGCATCACAGATTTTTTTTAATTTTGGCCCAAAAACCCAAACTTACAAAATGCTCAATAAATCTCAAACTTTTGCTTGTTAACCCATCCCACACTGATAAAATGTGTTCAGTAGTCCTTTCTGTATCATTTGAAACCATAAAATCACTGAAAATTTGTTGACCCGAAATCTGAAATTTTTGTGATGCCGGCATCACAGATTTTTTAAATTTTGGCCCAAAAACCCAAACGTCCAAAATGCTCAATAAATCTCAAACTTTTGCTCGATTACCCATCCCACACTGATGAAATGTGTTCAGTAGTCCTCTCTGTATCATTTGAAACCATAAAATCACCCAAAATTTGTTGACCCGAAATCTGAAAATTTTGTGATGCCGGCATCACAGATTTTTTTATAATTTTGGCCCAAAAACCCAAACTTACAAAATGCTCAATAAATCTCAAACTTTTGCTTGTTAACCCATCCCACACTGATAAAATGTGTTCAGTAGTCCTTTCTGTATCATTTGAAACCATAAAATCACCCAAAATTTGTTGACCCGAAATCTGAAAATTTTGTGATGCCGGCATCACAGATTTTTTATAATTTTGGCCCCAAAACCCAAACTTACAAAATGCTCAATAAATCTCAAACTTTTGCTTGTTAACCCATCCCACACTGATAAAATGTGTTCAGTAGTCCTTTCTGTATCATTTGAAACCATAAAATCACCCAAAATTTGTTGACCCGAAATCTGAAAATTTTGTGATGCCGGCATCACAGATTTTTTTATAATTTTGGCCCAAAAACCCAAACTTACAAAATGCTCAATAAATCTCAAACTTTTGCTTGTTAACCCATCCCACACTGATAAAATGTGTTCAGTAGTCCTTTCTGTATCATTTGAAACCATAAAATCACTGAAAATTTGTTGACCCGAAATCTGAAAATTTTGTGATGCCGGCATCACAGATTTTTGAAATTTTGGCCCAAAAACCCAAACGTCCAAAATGCTCAATAAATCTCAAACTTTTGCTTGTTAACCCATCCCACACTGATAAAATGTGTTCAGTAGTCCTTTCTGTATTATTTGAAACCATAAAATCACCCAAAATTTGTTGACCCGAATTCTGAAATATTTGTGATGCCGGTATCACAGATTTTTTATAATTTTGGCCCTAAAACCCAAACTTAAAAAATGCTCAATAAATCTCAAACTTTTGCTCGATTAGCTATCCCACACTGATAAAATGTGTTCAGTAGTCCTTTCTGTATCATTTGAAACCATAAAATCACTGAAAATTTGTTGACCCGAAATCTGAAAATTTTGTGATGCCGGCATCACAGATTTTTTTATAATTTTGGCCCAAAACCCCAAACTTACAAAAAGCTCAATAAATCTCAAACTTTTGCTCGATTACCCATCCCACACTGATGAAATGTGTTCAGTAGTCCTTTCTGTATCATTTGAAACCATAAAATCACCCAAAATTTGTTGACCCGAAATCTGAAAATTTTGTGATGCCGGCATCACAGATTTTTTTAATTTTGGCCCAAAACCCCAAACTTACAAAATGCTCAATGAATCTCAAACTTTTGCTCGATTACCGATCCCACACTGATGAAATGTGTTCAGTAGTCCTCTCTTTATCATTTGAAACCATAAAATCACTGAAAATTTGTTGACCCGAAATCTGAAAATTTTGTGATGCCGGCATCACAGATTTTTTTATAATTTTGGCCCAAAAACCCAAACTTACAAAATGCTCAATAAATCTCAAACTTTTGCTCGTTTACCCATCCCACACTGATCAAATGTGTTCAGTAGTCCTTTCTGTATCATTTGCAACCATAAAATCACCGAAAATTTGTTGACCCGAAACCTGAAAATTTTGTGATGCCGGTATCACAGATTTTTTTTAATTTTGGCCCTAAAACCCAAATTTAAAAAATGCTCAATAAATCTCAAATTTTTGCTCGATTACCCATCCCACACTGATCAAATGTGTTCAGTACTCCTTTCTGTATCATTTGAAACCATAAAATCACCCAAAATTTGTTGACCCGAAACCTGAAAATTTTGTGATGCCGGTATCACAGATTTTTTTTAATTTTGGCCCTAAAACCCAAATTTAAAAAATGCTCAATAAATCTCAAATTTTTGCTCGATTAGCTATCCCACACTGATAAAATGTGTTCAGTAGTCCTTTCTGTATCATTTGAAACCATAAAATCACTGAAAATTTGTTGACCCGAAATCTGAAAATTTTGTGATGCCGGCATCACAGATTTTTTAAATTTTGGCCCAAAAACCCAAACCTCCAAAATGCTCAATAAATCTCAAACTTTTGCTCGATTACCCATCCCACACTGATGAAATGTGTTCAGTAGTCCTTTCTGTATCATTTGAAACCATAAAATCACCCAAAATTTGTTGACCCGAAATCTGAAAATTTTGTGATGCCGGCATCACAGATTTTTTTAAATTTTGGCCCTAAAACCCAAACTTACAAAATGCTCAATAAATCTCAAACTTTTGCTCGATTAGCTATCCCACACTGATAAAATGTGTTCAGTAGTCCTTTCTGTATCATTTGAAACCATAAAATCACTGAAATTTGTTGACCCGAAATCTGAAAATTTTGTGATGCCGGCATCACAGATTTTTAAAATTTTGGCCCAAAAACCCAAACCTCCAAAATGCTCAATAAATCTCAAACTTTTGCTGGATTACCCATCCCACACTGATGAAATGTGTTCAGTAGTCCTTTCTGTATCATTTGAAACCATAAAATCACCCAAAATTTGTTGACCCGAAATCTGAAAATTTTGTGATGCCGGCATCACAGATTTTTTTATAATTTTGGCCCAAAAACCCAAACTTACAAAATGCTCAATAAATCTCAAACTTTTGCTTGTTAACCCATCCCACACTGACAAAATGTGTTCAGTAGTCCTTTCTGTATCATTTGAAACCATAAAATCACCCAAAATTTGTTGACCCGAAATCTGAAAATTTTCTGATGCCGGCATCACAGATTTTTTATAATTTTGGCCCTAAAACCCAAACTTACAAAATGCTCAATAAATCTCAAACTTTTGCTCGATTAGCTATCCCACACTGATAAAATGTGTACATTAGTCCTTTCTGTATCATTTGAAACCATAAAATCACTGAAAATTTGTTGACCCGAAATCTGAAAATTTTGTGATGCCGGCATCACAGATTTTTTAAATTTTGGCCCAAAAACCCAAACCTCCAAAATGCTCAATAAATCTCAAACTTTTGCTCGATTACCCATCCCACACTGATGAAATGTGTTCAGTAGTCCTTTCTGTATCATTTGAAACCATAAAATCACAGAAAATTTGTTGACCCGAAATCTGAAAAGTTTGTGATGCCGGCATCACAGATTTTTTTAATTTTGGCCCAAAAACCCAAACTTACAAAATGCTCAATAAATCTCATACTTTTGCTGGATTACCCATCCCACACTGATAAAATGTGTTCAGTAGTCCTTTCTGTATCATTTGAAACCATAAAATCACCAAAAATTTGTTGACCCAAAATCTGAAAATTTTGTGATTTTTTTAAATTTTGGCCCAAAAACTCAAACTTACAAAATGCTCAATAAATCTCAAACTTTTGCTCGATTAGCTATCCCACACTGATAAAATGTGTTCAGTAGTCCTTTCTGTATCATTTGAAACCATAAAATCACAGAAAATTTGTTGACCCGAAATCTGAAAATTTTGTGATGCCGGCATCACAGATTTTTTTAATTTTGGCCCAAAAACCCAAACTTACAAAATGCTCAATAAATCTCATACTTTTGCTCGATTAGCTATCCCACACTGATAAAATGTGCTCAGTAGTCCTTTCTGTATCATTTGAAACCATAAAATCACTCAAAATTTGTTGACCCGAAATCTGAAAATTTTGTGATGCCGGCATTACAGATTTTTTAATTTTTGGCCCAAAAACCCAAACCTCCAAAATGCTCAATAAATCTCAAACTTTTGCTGGATTACCCATCCCACACTGATGAAATGTGTTCAGTAGTCCTTTCTGTATCATTTGAAACCATAAAATCACCCAAAATTTGTTGACCCGAAATCTGAAAATTTTGTGATGCCGGCATCACAGATTTTTTTATAATTTTGGCCCAAAAACCCAAACTTACAAAATGCTCAATAAATCTCAAACTTTTGCTTGTTAACCCATCCCACACTGACAAAATGTGTTCAGTAGTCCTTTCTGTATCATTTGAAACCATAAAATCACCCAAAATTTGTTGACCCGAAATCTGAAAATTTTCTGATGCCGGCATCACAGATTTTTTATAATTTTGGCCCTAAAACCCAAACTTACAAAATGCTCAATAAATCTCAAACTTTTGCTCGATTAGCTATCCCACACTGATAAAATGTGTACATTAGTCCTTTCTGTATCATTTGAAACCATAAAATCACTGAAAATTTGTTGACCCGAAATCTGAAAATTTTGTGATGCCGGCATCACAGATTTTTTAAATTTTGGCCCAAAAACCCAAACCTCCAAAATGCTCAATAAATCTCAAACTTTTGCTCGATTACCCATCCCACACTGATGAAATGTGTTCAGTAGTCCTTTCTGTATCATTTGAAACCATAAAATCACAGAAAATTTGTTGACCCGAAATCTGAAAAGTTTGTGATGCCGGCATCACAGATTTTTTTAATTTTGGCCCAAAAACCCAAACTTACAAAATGCTCAATAAATCTCATACTTTTGCTGGATTACCCATCCCACACTGATAAAATGTGTTCAGTAGTCCTTTCTGTATCATTTGAAACCATAAAATCACCAAAAATTTGTTGACCCAAAATCTGAAAATTTTGTGATTTTTTTAAATTTTGGCCCAAAAACTCAAACTTACAAAATGCTCAATAAATCTCAAACTTTTGCTCGATTAGCTATCCCACACTGATAAAATGTGTTCAGTAGTCCTTTCTGTATCATTTGAAACCATAAAATCACAGAAAATTTGTTGACCCGAAATCTGAAAATTTTGTGATGCCGGCATCACAGATTTTTTTAATTTTGGCCCAAAAACCCAAACTTACAAAATGCTCAATAAATCTCATACTTTTGCTCGATTAGCTATCCCACACTGATAAAATGTGCTCAGTAGTCCTTTCTGTATCATTTGAAACCATAAAATCACTCAAAATTTGTTGACCCGAAATCTGAAAATTTTGTGATGCCGGCATTACAGATTTTTTAATTTTTGGCCCAAAAACCCAAACCTCCAAAATGCTCAATAAATCTCAAACTTTTGCTGGATTACCCATCCCACACTGATGAAATGTGTTCAGTAGTCCTTTCTGTATCATTTGAAACCATAAAATCACCCAAAATTTGTTGACCCGAAATCTGAAAATTTTGTGATGCCGGCATCACAGATTTTTTTATAATTTTGGCCCAAAAACCCAAACTTACAAAATGCTCAATAAATCTCAAACTTTTGCTTGTTAACCCATCCCACACTGACAAAATGTGTTCAGTAGTCCTTTCTGTATCATTTGAAACCATAAAATCACCCAAAATTTGTTGACCCGAAATCTGAAAATTTTCTGATGCCGGCATCACAGATTTTTTATAATTTTGGCCCTAAAACCCAAACTTACAAAATGCTCAATAAATCTCAAACTTTTGCTCGATTAGCTATCCCACACTGATAAAATGTGTTCATTAGTCCTTTCTGTATCATTTGAAACCATAAAATCACTGAAAATTTGTTGACCCGAAATCTGAAAATTTTGTGATGCCGGCATCACAGATTTTTTAAATTTTGGCCCAAAAACCCAAACCTCCAAAATGCTCAATAAATCTCAAACTTTTGCTCGATTACCCATCCCACACTGATGAAATGTGTTCAGTAGTCCTTTCTGTATCATTTGAAACCATAAAATCACAGAAAATTTGTTGACCCGAAATCTGAAAAGTTTGTGATGCCGGCATCACAGATTTTTTTAATTTTGGCCCAAAAACCCAAACTTACAAAATGCTCAATAAATCTCATACTTTTGCTGGATTACCCATCCCACACTGATAAAATGTGTTCAGTAGTCCTTTCTGTATCATTTGAAACCATAAAATCACTGAAAATTTGTTGACCCGAAATCTGAAATTTTTGTGATGCCGGCATCACAGATTTTTTAAATTTTGGCCCAAAAACCCAAACGTCCAAAATGCTCAATAAATCTCAAACTTTTGCTCGATTACCCATCCCACACTGATGAAATGTGTTCAGTAGTCCTCTCTGTATCATTTGAAACCATAAAATCACCCAAAATTTGTTGACCCGAAATCTGAAAATTTTGTGATGCCGGCATCACAGATTTTTTTATAATTTTGGCCCAAAAACCCAAACTTACAAAATGCTCAATAAATCTCATACTTTTGCTCGATTAGCTATCCCACACTGATAAAATGTGCTCAGTAGTCCTTTCTGTATCATTTGAAACCATAAAATCACTCAAAATTTGTTGACCCGAAATCTGAAAATTTTGTGATGCCGGCATTACAGATTTTTTAATTTTTGGCCCAAAAACCCAAACTTACAAAATGCTCAATAAATCTCATACTTTTGCTCGATTAGCTATCCCACACTGATAAAATGTGCTCAGTAGTCCTTTCTGTATCATTTGAAACCATAAAATCACCGAAAATTTGTTGACCCAAAATCTGAAAATTTTGTGATTTTTTTAAATTTTGGCCCAAAAACTCAAACTTACAAAATGCTCAATAAATCTCCAACTTTTGCTCGATTAGCTATCCCACACTGATAAAATGTGTTCAGTAGTCCTTTCTGTATCATTTGAAACCATAAAATCACCCAAAATTTGTTGACCCGAAATCTGAAAATTTTGTGATGCCGGCATCACAGATTTTTTTAATTTTGGCCCAAAAACCCAAACTTACAAAATGCTCAATAAATCTCAAACTTTTGCTCGATTACCCATCCCACACTGATAAAATGTGTTCAGTAGTCCTTTCTGTATCATTTGAAACCATAAAATCACAGAAAATTTGTTGACCCGAAATCTGAAAAGTTTGTGATGCCGGCATCACAGATTTTTTTAATTTTGGCCCAAAAACCCAAACTTACAAAATGCTCAATAAATCTCATACTTTTGCTGGATTACCCATCCCACACTGATAAAATGTGTTCAGTAGTCCTTTCTGTATCATTTGAAACCATAAAATCACCGAAAATTTGTTGACCCAAAATCTGAAAATTTTGTGATTTTTTTAAATTTTGGCCCAAAAACTCAAACTTACAAAATGCTCAATAAATCTCAAACTTTTGCTCGATTAGCTATCCCACACTGATAAAATGTGTTCAGTAGTCCTTTCTGTATCATTTGAAACCATAAAATCACAGAAAATTTGTTGACCCGAAATCTGAAAATTTTGTGATGCCGGCATCACAGATTTTTTTAATTTTGGCCCAAAAACCCAAACTTACAAAATGCTCAATAAATCTCATACTTTTGCTCGATTAGCTATCCCACACTGATAAAATGTGCTCAGTAGTCCTTTCTGTATCATTTGAAACCATAAAATCACCGAAAATTTGTTGACCCAAAATCTGAAAATTTTGTGATTTTTTCATAATTTTGGCCCAAAACCCCAAACTTACAAAATGCTCAATAAATCTCAAACTTCTGCTCGTTTACCCATCCCACACTGATAAAATGTGTTCAGTAGTCTTTTCTGTATCATTTGAAACCATAAAATCACCAAAAATTTGTTGACCCGAAATCTGAAAATTTTGTGATGACGGCATCACAGATTTTTTTAATTTTGGCCCAAAAACCCAAACTTACAAAATGCTCAATAAATCTCATACTTTTGCTCGATTACCCATCCCATCTGATGAAATGTGTCTAGTAGTCATTTCTGTATCATTTGAAACCATAAAATCACCGAAAATTTGTTGACCAGAATTCTGAAATTTTTGTGATGCCGGCATCACAGATTTTTTAAATTTTGGCCCAAAAACTCAACCTTACAAAATGCTCAATAAATCTAAAACTTTTGCTCGATTAGCTATCCCACACTGATAAAATGTGTTCAGTAGTCCTTTCTGTATCATTTGAAACCATAAAATCACGGAAAATTTGTTGACCCGAATTCTGAAATATTTGTGATGCCGGCATCACAGATTTTTTAAATTTTGGCCCAAAAACTCAAACTTACAAAATGCTCAATAAATCTCAAACTTTTGCTCGATTAGCTATCCCACACTGATAAAATGTGTTCAGTAGTCCTTTCTGTATCATTTGAAACCATAAAATCACCGAAAATTTGTTGACCCGAAATCTGAAAATTTTGTGATGACGGCATCACAGATTTTTTTTAATTTTGGCCCAAAAACCCAAACTTACAAAATGCTCAATAAATCTCAAACTTTTGCTCGTTTACCCATCCCACACTGATAAAATGTGTTCAGTAGTCTTTTCTGTATCATTTGAAACCATAAAATCACCAAAAATTTGTTGACCCGAAATCTGAAAATTTTGTGATGCCGGCATCACAGATTTTTTTAATTTTGGCCCAAAAACCCAAACTTACAAAATGCTCAATAAATCTCAAACTTTTGCTCGATTAGCTATCCCACACTGATAAAATGTGTTCAGTAGTCCTTTCTGTATCATTTGAAACCATAAAATCACCGAAAATTTGTTGACCCAAAATCTGAAAATTTTGTGATTTTTTTAAATTTTGGCCCAAAAACTCAAACTTACAAAATGCTCAATAAATCTCAAACTTTTGCTCGATTAGCTATCCCACACTGATAAAATGTGTTCAGTAGTCCTTTCTGTATCATTTGAAACCATAAAATCACCGAAAATTTGTTGACCCGAAATCTGAAAATTTTGTGATGACGGCATCACAGATTTTTTTAATTTTGGCCCAAAAACCCAAACTTACAAAATGCTCAATAAATCTCAAACTTTTGCTTGTTAACCCATCCCACACTGATAAAATGTGTTCAGTAGTCCTTTCTGTATCATTTGAAACCATAAAATCACCCAAAATTTGTTGACCCGAAATCTGAAATTTTTGTGATGCCGGTATCACAGATTTTTTTTAATTTTGGCCCTAAAACCCAAACTTTAAAAATGCTCAATAAATCTAAAACTTTTGCTCGATTAGCTATCCCACAATGATAAAATGTGTTCAGTAGTCCTTTCTGTATCATTTGAAACCATAAAATCACCGAAATTTTGTTGACCCGAAATCTGAAAATTTTGTGATGCCGGCATCACAGATTTTTTTATAATTTTGGCCCAAAACCCCAAACTTACAAAATGCTCAATAAATCTCAAACTTTTGCTCGATTACCCATCCCACACTGATAAAATGTGTTCAGTAGTCCTTTCTGTATCATTTGAAACCATAAAATCACAGAAAATTTGTTGACCCGAAATCTGAAAATTTTGTGATGCCGGCATCACAGATTTTTTTAATTTTGGCCCAAAAACCCAAACTTACAAAATGCTCAATAAATCTCATACTTTTGCTCGATTAGCTATCCCACACTGATAAAATGTGCTCAGTAGTCCTTTCTGTATCATTTGAAACCATAAAATCACCGAAAATTTGTTGACCCAAAATCTGAAAATTTTGTGATTTTTTCATAATTTTGGCCCAAAACCCCAAACTTACAAAATGCTCAATAAATCTCAAACTTCTGCTCGTTTACCCATCCCACACTGATAAAATGTGTTCAGTAGTCTTTTCTGTATCATTTGAAACCATAAAATCACCAAAAATTTGTTGACCCGAAATCTGAAAATTTTGTGATGACGGCATCACAGATTTTTTTAATTTTGGCCCAAAAACCCAAACTTACAAAATGCTCAATAAATCTCATACTTTTGCTCGATTACCCATCCCATCTGATGAAATGTGTCTAGTAGTCATTTCTGTATCATTTGAAACCATAAAATCACCGAAAATTTGTTGACCAGAATTCTGAAATTTTTGTGATGCCGGCATCACAGATTTTTTAAATTTTGGCCCAAAAACTCAACCTTACAAAATGCTCAATAAATCTAAAACTTTTGCTCGATTAGCTATCCCACACTGATAAAATGTGTTCAGTAGTCCTTTCTGTATCATTTGAAACCATAAAATCACGGAAAATTTGTTGACCCGAATTCTGAAATATTTGTGATGCCGGCATCACAGATTTTTTAAATTTTGGCCCAAAAACTCAAACTTACAAAATGCTCAATAAATCTCAAACTTTTGCTCGATTAGCTATCCCACACTGATAAAATGTGTTCAGTAGTCCTTTCTGTATCATTTGAAACCATAAAATCACCGAAAATTTGTTGACCCGAAATCTGAAAATTTTGTGATGACGGCATCACAGATTTTTTTTAATTTTGGCCCAAAAACCCAAACTTACAAAATGCTCAATAAATCTCAAACTTTTGCTCGTTTACCCATCCCACACTGATAAAATGTGTTCAGTAGTCTTTTCTGTATCATTTGAAACCATAAAATCACCAAAAATTTGTTGACCCGAAATCTGAAAATTTTGTGATGCCGGCATCACAGATTTTTTTAATTTTGGCCCAAAAACCCAAACTTACAAAATGCTCAATAAATCTCAAACTTTTGCTCGATTAGCTATCCCACACTGATAAAATGTGTTCAGTAGTCCTTTCTGTATCATTTGAAACCATAAAATCACCGAAAATTTGTTGACCCAAAATCTGAAAATTTTGTGATTTTTTTAAATTTTGGCCCAAAAACTCAAACTTACAAAATGCTCAATAAATCTCAAACTTTTGCTCGATTAGCTATCCCACACTGATAAAATGTGTTCAGTAGTCCTTTCTGTATCATTTGAAACCATAAAATCACCGAAAATTTGTTGACCCGAAATCTGAAAATTTTGTGATGACGGCATCACAGATTTTTTTAATTTTGGCCCAAAAACCCAAACTTACAAAATGCTCAATAAATCTCAAACTTTTGCTTGTTAACCCATCCCACACTGATAAAATGTGTTCAGTAGTCCTTTCTGTATCATTTGAAACCATAAAATCACCCAAAATTTGTTGACCCGAAATCTGAAATTTTTGTGATGCCGGTATCACAGATTTTTTTTAATTTTGGCCCTAAAACCCAAACTTTAAAAATGCTCAATAAATCTAAAACTTTTGCTCGATTAGCTATCCCACAATGATAAAATGTGTTCAGTAGTCCTTTCTGTATCATTTGAAACCATAAAATCACTGAAAATTTGTTGACCCGAAATCTGAAAATTTTGTGATGCCGGCATCACAGATTTTTTTATAATTTTGGCCCAAAACCCCAAACTTACAAAATGCTCAATAAATCTCAAACTTTTGCTCGATTACCCATCCCACACTGATAAAATGTGTTCAGTAGTCCTTTCTGTATCATTTCAAACCATAAAATCACCCAAAATTTGTTGACCCGCAATCTGAAAATTTTGTGATGCCGGCATCACAGATTTTTTATAATTTTGGCCCTAAAACCCAAACTTACAAAATGCTCAATAAATCTCAAACTTTTGCTCGATTAGCCATCCCACACTGATAAAATGTGTTCAGTAGTCCTTTCTGTATCATTTGAAACCATAAAATCACCCAAAATTTGTTGACTCGAAATCTGAAAATTTTGTGATGCCGGCATCACAGATTTTTTAAATAATTTTGGCCCAAAACCCCAAACCTCCAAAATGATCATTAAATCTCAAACTTTTGCTCGATTACCCATCCCACACTGATAAAATGTGTTCAGTAGTCCTTTCTGTATCATTTCAAACCATAAAATCACCCAAAATTTGTTGACCCGCAATCTGAAAATTTTGTGATGCCGGCATCACAGATTTTTTATAATTTTGGCCCTAAAACCCAAACTTACAAAATGCTCAATAAATCTCAAACTTTTGCTCGATTAGCCATCCCACACTGATAAAATGTGTTCAGTAGTCCTTTCTGTATCATTTGAAACCATAAAATCACCCAAAATTTGTTGACTCGAAATCTGAAAATTTTGTGATGCCGGCATCACAGATTTTTTTAATAATTTTGGCCCAAAACCCCAAACCTCCAAAATGATCAATAAATCTCAAACTTTTGCTCGTTTACCCATCCCACACTGATCAAATGTGTTCAGTAGTCCTTTCTGTATCATTTGCAACCATAAAATCACCGAAAATTTGTTGACCCGAAACCTGAAAATTTTGTGATGCCGATATCACAGATTTTTTTTAATTTTGGCCCTAAAACCAAATTTAAAAAATGCTCAATAAATCTCAAATTTTTGCTCGATTAGCTATCCCACACTGATGAAATGTGTTCAGTAGTCCTTTCTGTATCATTTGAAACCATAAAATCACTGAAAATTTGTTGACCCGAAATCTGAAAATTTTGTGATGCCGGCATCACAGATTTTTTAAATTTTGGCCCAAAAACCCAAACCTCCAAAATGCTCAATAAATCTCAAACTTTTGCTCGTTTACCCATCCCACACTGATCAAATGCGTTCAGTAGTCCTTTCTGTATCATTTGCAACCATAAAATCACCGAAAATTTGTTGACCCGAAACCTGAAAATTTTGTGATGCCGGTATCACAGATTTTTTTTAATTTTGGCCCTAAAACCCAAATTTAAAAAATGCTCAATAAATCTCAAACTTTTGCTTGTTAACCCATCCCACACTGATAAAATGTGTTCAGTAGTCCTTTCTGTATCATTTGAAACCATAAAATCACCCAAAATTTGTTGACCCGAAATCTGAAAATTTTCTGATGCCGGCATCACAGATTTTATATAATTTTGGCCCTAAAACCCAAACTTACAAAATGCTCAATAAATCTCAAACTTTTGCTCGATTAGCTATCCCACACTGATAAAATGTGTTCATTAGTCCTTTCTGTATCATTTGAAACCATAAAATCACTGAAAATTTGTTGACCCGAAATCTGAAAATTTTGTGATGCCGGCATCACAGATTTTTTTATAATTTTGGCCCAAAACCCCAAACTTACAAAATGCTCAATAAATCTCAAACTTTTGCTCGATTACCCATCCCACACTGATAAAATGTGTTCAGTAGTCCTTTCTGTATCATTTCAAACCATAAAATCACCCAAAATTTGTTGACCCGCAATCTGAAAATTTTGTGATGCCGGCATCACAGATTTTTTATAATTTTGGCCCTAAAACCCAAATTTAAAAAATGCTCAATAAATCTCAAATTTTTGCTCGATTACCCATCCCACACTGATCAAATGTGTTCAGTACTCCTTTCTGTATCATTTGAAACCATAAAATCACCCAAAATTTGTTGACCCGAAACCTGATAATTTTGTGATGCCGGTATCACAGATTTTTTTAAATTTTGGCCCTAAAACCGAAATTTAAAAAATGCTCAATAAATCTCAAACTTTTGCTCGATTAGCTATCCCACACTGATAAAATGTGTTCAGTAGTCCTTTCTGTATCATTTGAAACCATAAAATCACTGAAATTTGTTGACCCGAAATCTGAAAATTTTGTGATGCCGGCATCACAGATTTTTAAAATTTTGGCCCAAAAACCCAAACCTCCAAAATGCTCAATAAATCTCAAACTTTTGCTGGATTACCCATCCCACACTGATGAAATGTGTTCAGTAGTCCTTTCTGTATCATTTGAAACCATAAAATCACCCAAAATTTGTTGACCCGAAATCTGAAAATTTTGTGATGCCGGCATCACAGATTTTTTTTTAGTTTTGGGCCAAAAACCCAAACTTACAAAATGCTCAATAAATCTCAAACTTTTGCTTGTTAACCCATCCCACACTGATAAAATGTGTTCAGTAGTCCTTTCTGTATCATTTGAAACCATAAAATCACCCAAAATTTGTTGACCCGAAATCTGAAAATTTTCTGATGCCGGCATCACAGATTTTTTATAATTTTGGCCCTAAAACCCAAATTTACAAAATGCTCAATAAATCTCAAACTTTTGCTCGATTAGCTATCCCACACTGATAAAATGTGTTCATTAGTCCTTTCTGTATCATTTGAAACCATAAAATCACTGAAAATTTGTTGACCCGAAATCTGAAAATTTTGTGATGCCGGCATCACAGATTTTTTTATAATTTTGGCCCAAAAACCCAAACTTACAAAATGCTCAATAAATCTCAAACTTTTGCTCGATTACCCATCCCACACTGATAAAATGTGTTCAGTAGTCCTTTCTGTATCATTTCAAACCATAAAATCACCCAAAATTTGTTGACCCGCAATCTGAAAATTTTGTGATGCCGGCATCACAGATTTTTTATAATTTTGGCCCTAAAACCCAAACTTACAAAATGCTCAATAAATCTCAAACTTTTGCTCGATTAGCCATCCCACACTGATAAAATGTGTTCAGTAGTCCTTTCTGTATCATTTGAAACCATAAAATCACCCAAAATTTGTTGACTCGAAATCTGAAAATTTTGTGATGCCGGCATCACAGATTTTTTTAATAATTTTGGCCCAAAACCCCAAACCTCCAAAATGATAAATAAATCTCAAACTTTTGCTCGTTTACCCATCCTACACTGATCAAATGTGTTCAGTAGTCCTTTCTGTATCATTTGCAACCATAAAATCACCGAAAATTTGTTGACCCGAAACCTGAAAATTTTGTGATGCCGATATCACAGATTTTTTTTAATTTTGGCCCTAAAATCCAAATTTAAAAAATGCTCAATAAATCTCAAATTTTTGCTCGATTAGCTATCCCACACTGATAAAATGTGTTCAGTAGTCCTTTCTGTATCATTTGAAACCATAAAATCACTGAAAATTTGTTGACCCGAAATCTGAAAATTTTGTGATGCCGGCATCACAGATTTTTTTAATTTTGGCCCAAAAACCCAAACCTCCAAAATGCTCAATAAATCTCAAACTTTTGCTCGATTACCCATCCCACACTGATAAAATGTGTTCAGTAGTCCTTTCTGTATCATTTGAAACCATAAAATCACCCAAAATTTGTTGACCCGCAATCTGAAAATTTTGTGATGCCGGCATCACAGATTTTTTATAATTTTGGCCCTAAAACCCAAACTTACAAAATGCTCAATAAATCTCAAACTTTTGCTCGATTAGCCATCCCACACTGATAAAATGTGTTCAGTAGTCCTTTCTGTATCATTTGAAACCATAAAATCACCCAAAATTTGTTGACTCGAAATCTGACAATTTTGTGATGCCGGCATCACAGATTTTTTTAATAATTTTGGCCCAAAACCCCAAACCTCCAAAATGATCAATAAATCTCAAACTTTTGCTCGTTTACCCATCCCACACTGATCAAATGTGTTCAGTAGTCCTTTCTGTATCATTTGCAACCATAAAATCACCGAAAATTTGTTGACCCGAAACCTGAAAATTTTGTGATGCCGATATCACAGATTTTTTTTAATTTTGGCCCTAAAACCAAATTTAAAAAATGCTCAATAAATCTCAAATTTTTGCTCGATTAGCTATCCCACACTGATGAAATGTGTTCAGTAGTCCTTTCTGTATCATTTGAAACCATAAAATCACTGAAAATTTGTTGACCCGAAATCTGAAAATTTTGTGATGCCGGCATCACAGATTTTTTAAATTTTGGCCCAAAAACCCAAACCTCCAAAATGCTCAATAAATCTCAAACTTTTGCTCGTTTACCCATCCCACACTGATCAAATGCGTTCAGTAGTCCTTTCTGTATCATTTGCAACCATAAAATCACCGAAAATTTGTTGACCCGAAACCTGAAAATTTTGTGATGCCGGTATCACAGATTTTTTTTAATTTTGGCCCTAAAACCCAAATTTAAAAAATGCTCAATAAATCTCAAATTTTTGCTCGATTACCCATCCCACACTGATCAAATGTGTTCAGTACTCCTTTCTGTATCATTTGAAACCATAAAATCACCCAAAATTTGTTGACCCGAAACCTGATAATTTTCTGATGCCGGCATCACAGATTTTTTTTAATTTTGGCCCTAAAACCCAAACTTACAAAATGCTCAATAAATCTCAAACTTTTGCTCGATTAGCTATCCCACACTGATAAAATGTGTTCATTAGTCCTTTCTGTATCATTTGAAACCATAAAATCACTGAAAATTTGTTGACCCGAAATCTGAAAATTTTGTGATGCCGGCATCACAGATTTTTTTATAATTTTGGCCCAAAACCCCAAACTTACAAAATGCTCAATAAATCTCAAACTTTTGCTCGATTACCCATCCCACACTGATAAAATGTGTTCAGTAGTCCTTTCTGTATCATTTCAAACCATAAAATCACCCAAAATTTGTTGACCCGAAATCTGAAAATTTTGTGATGCCGGCATCACAGATTTTTTTAAATTTTGGCCCTAAAACCCAAACTTACAAAATGCTCAATAAATCTCAAACTTTTGCTCGATTAGCCATCCCACACTGATAAAATGTGTTCAGTAGTCCTTTCTGTATCATTTGAAACCATAAAATCACCCAAAATTTGTTGACTCGAAATCTGAAAATTTTGTGATGCCGGCATCACAGATTTTTTTAATAATTTTGGCCCAAAACCCCAAACCTCCAAAATGATAAATAAATCTCAAACTTTTGCTCGTTTACCCATCCTACACTGATCAAATGTGTTCAGTAGTCCTTTCTGTATCATTTGCAACCATAAAATCACCGAAAATTTGTTGACCCGAAACCTGAAAATTTTGTGATGCCGATATCACAGATTTTTTTTAATTTTGGCCCTAAAATCCAAATTTAAAAAATGCTCAATAAATCTCAAACTTTTGCTCGATTAGCTATCCCACACTGATAAAATGTGTTCAGTAGTCCTTTCTGTATCATTTGAAACCATAAAATCACTGAAAATTTGTTGACCCGAAATCTGAAAATTTTGTGATGCCGGCATCACAGATTTTTTAAATTTTGGCCCAAAAACCCAAACCTCCAAAATGCTCAATAAATCTCAAACTTTTGCTCGTTTACCCATCCCACACTGATCAAATGTGTTCAGTAGTCCTTTCTGTATCATTTGCAACCATAAAATCACCAAAAATTTGTTGACCCGAAACCTGAAAATTTTGTGATGCCGGTATCACAGATTTTTTTTAATTTTGGCCCTAAAACCCAAATTTAAAAAATGCTCAATAAATCTCAAATTTTTGCTCGATTACCCATCCCACACTGATCAAATGTGTTCAGTACTCCTTTCTGTATCATTTGAAACCATAAAATCACGGAAAATTTGTTGACCCGAATTCTGAAATATTTGTGATGCCGGCATCACAGATTTTTTAAATTTTGGCCCAAAAACTCAAACTTACAAAATGCTCAATAAATCTCAAACTTTTGCTCGATTAGCTATCCCACACTGATAAAATGTGTTCAGTAGTCCTTTCTGTATCATTTGAAACCATAAAATCACCGAAAATTTGTTGACCCGAAATCTGAAAATTTTGTGATGACGGCATCACAGATTTTTTTAATTTTGGCCCAAAAACCCAAACTTACAAAATGCTCAATAAATCTCAAACTTTTGCTCGTTTACCCATCCCACACTGATAAAATGTGTTCAGTAGTCTTTTCTGTATCATTTGAAACCATAAAATCACCAAAAATTTGTTGACCCGAAATCTGAAAATTTTGTGATGCCGGCATCACAGATTTTTTTAATTTTGGCCCAAAAACCCAAACTTACAAAATGCTCAATAAATCTCAAACTTTTGCTCGATTAGCTATCCCACACTGATAAAATGTGTTCAGTAGTCCTTTCTGTATCATTTGAAACCATAAAATCACCGAAAATTTGTTGACCCAAAATCTGAAAATTTTGTGATTTTTTTAAATTTTGGCCCAAAAACTCAAACTTACAAAATGCTCAATAAATCTCAAACTTTTGCTCGATTAGCTATCCCACACTGATAAAATGTGTTCAGTAGTCCTTTCTGTTTCATTTGAAACCATAAAATCACCGAAAATTTGTTGACCCGAAATCTGAAAATTTTGTGATGACGGCATCACAGATTTTTTTAATTTTGGCCCAAAAACCCAAACTTACAAAATGCTCAATAAATCTCAAACTTTTGCTTGTTAACCCATCCCACACTGATAAAATGTGTTCAGTAGTCCTTTCTGTATCATTTCAAACCATAAAATCACCCAAAATTTGTTGACCCGAAATCTGAAATTTTTGTGATGCCGGTATCACAGATTTTTTTTAATTTTGGCCCTAAAACCCAAACTTTAAAAATGCTCAATAAATCTAAAACTTTTGCTCGATTAGCTATCCCACAATGATAAAATGTGTTCAGTAGTCCTTTCTGTATCATTTGAAACCATAAAATCACCGAAATTTTGTTGACCCGAAATCTGAAAATTTTGTGATGCCGGCATCACAGATTTTTTTATAATTTTGGCCCAAAACCCCAAACTTACAAAATGCTCAATAAATCTCAAACTTTTGCTCGATTACCCATCCCACACTGATAAAATGTGTTCAGTAGTCCTTTCTGTATCATTTCAAACCATAAAATCACCCAAAATTTGTTGACCCGCAATCTGAAAATTTTGTGATGCCGGCATCACAGATTTTTTATAATTTTGGCCCTAAAACCCAAACTTACAAAATGCTCAATAAATCTCAAACTTTTGCTCGATTAGCCATCCCACACTGATAAAATGTGTTCAGTAGTCCTTTCTGTATCATTTGAAACCATAAAATCACCCAAAATTTGTTGACTCGAAATCTGAAAATTTTGTGATGCCGGCATCACAGATTTTTTTAATAATTTTGGCCCAAAACCCCAAACCTCCAAAATGATCAATAAATCTCAAACTTTTGCTCGATTACCCATCCCACACTGATAAAATGTGTTCAGTAGTCCTTTCTGTATCATTTCAAACCATAAAATCACCCAAAATTTGTTGACCCGCAATCTGAAAATTTTGTGATGCCGGCATCACAGATTTTTTATAAATTTGGCCCTAAAACCCAAACTTACAAAATGCTCAATAAATCTCAAACTTTTGCTCGATTAGCCATCCCACACTGATAAAATGTGTTCAGTAGTCCTTTCTGTATCATTTCAAACCATAAAATCACCCAAAATTTGTTGACTCGAAATCTGAAAATTTTGTGATGCCGGCATCACAGATTTTTTTAATAATTTTGGCCCAAAACCCCAAACCTCCAAAATGATCAATAAATCTCAAACTTTTGCTCGTTTACCCATCCCACACTGATCAAATGTGTTCAGTAGTCCTTTCTGTATCATTTGCAACCATAAAATCACCGAAAATTTGTTGACCCGAAACCTGAAAATTTTGTGATGCCGATATCACAGATTTTTTTTAATTTTGGCCCTAAAACCAAATTTAAAAAATGCTCAATAAATCTCAAATTTTTGCTCGATTAGCTATCCCACACTGATGAAATGTGTTCAGTAGTCCTTTCTGTATCATTTGAAACCATAAAATCACTGAAAATTTGTTGACCCGAAATCTGAAAATTTTGTGATGCCGGCATCACAGATTTTTTAAATTTTGGCCCAAAAACCCAAACCTCCAAAATGCTCAATAAATCTCAAACTTTTGCTCGTTTACCCATCCCACACTGATCAAATGCGTTCAGTAGTCCTTTCTGTATCATTTGCAACCATAAAATCACCGAAAATTTGTTGACCCGAAACCTGAAAATTTTGTGATGCCGGTATCACAGATTTTTTTTAATTTTGGCCCTAAAACCCAAATTTAAAAAATGCTCAATAAATCTCAAACTTTTGCTTGTTAACCCATCCCACACTGATAAAATGTGTTCAGTAGTCCTTTCTGTATAATTTGAAACCATAAAATCACCCAAAATTTGTTGACCCGAAATCTGAAAATTTTCTGATGCCGGCATCACAGATTTTAAATAATTTTGGCCCTAAAACCCAAACTTACAAAATGCTCAATAAATCTCAAACTTTTGCTCGATTAGCTATCCCACACTGATAAAATGTGTTCATTAGTCCTTTCTGTATCATTTGAAACCATAAAATCACTGAAAATTTGTTGACCCGAAATCTGAAAATTTTGTGATGCCGGCATCACAGATTTTTTTATAATTTTGGCCCAAAACCCCAAACTTACAAAATGCTCAATAAATCTCAAACTTTTGCTCGATTACCCATCCCACACTGATAAAATGTGTTCAGTAGTCCTTTCTGTATCATTTCAAACCATAAAATCACCCAAAATTTGTTGACCCGCAATCTGAAAATTTTGTGATGCCGGCATCACAGATTTTTTATAATTTTGGCCCTAAAACCCAAATTTTAAAAATGCTCAATAAATCTCAAATTTTTGCTCGATTACCCATCCCACACTGATCAAATGTGTTCAGTACTCCTTTCTGTATCATTTGAAACCATAAAATCACCCAAAATTTGTTGACCCGAAACCTGATAATTTTGTGATGCCGGTATCACAGATTTTTTTTAATTTTGGCCCTAAAACCCAAACTTACAAAATGCTCAATAAATCTCAAACTTTTGCTCGATTAGCTATCCCACACTGATAAAATGTGTTCATTAGTCCTTTCTGTATCATTTGAAACCATAAAATCACTGAAAATTTGTTGACCCGAAATCTGAAAATTTTGTGATGCCGGCATCACAGATTTTTTTATAATTTTGGCCCAAAACCCCAAACTTACAAAATGCTCAATAAATCTCAAACTTTTGCTCGATTACCCATCCCACACTGATAAAATGTGTTCAGTAGTCCTTTCTGTATCATTTCAAACCATAAAATCACCCAAAATTTGTTGACCCGCAATCTGAAAATTTTGTGATGCCGGCATCACAGATTTTTTATAATTTTGGCCCTAAAACCCAAACTTACAAAATGCTCAATAAATCTCAAACTTTTGCTCGATTAGCCATCCCACACTGATAAAATGTGTTCAGTAGTCCTTTCTGTATCATTTGAAACCATAAAATCACCCAAAATTTGTTGACTCGAAATCTGAAAATTTTGTGATGCCGGCATCACAGATTTTTTTAATAATTTTGGCCCAAAACCCCAAACCTCCAAAATGATAAATAAATCTCAAACTTTTGCTCGTTTACCCATCCTACACTGATCAAATGTGTTCAGTAGTCCTTTCTGTATCATTTGCAACCATAAAATCACCGAAAATTTGTTGACCCGAAACCTGAAAATTTTGTGATGCCGATATCACAGATTTTTTTTAATTTTGGCCCTAAAATCCAAATTTAAAAAATGCTCAATAAATCTCAAATTTTTGCTCGATTAGCTATCCCACACTGATAAAATGTGTTCAGTAGTCCTTTCTGTATCATTTGAAACCATAAAATCACTGAAAATTTGTTGACCCGAAATCTGAAAATTTTCTGATGCCGGCATCACAGATTTTTTATAATTTTGGCCCTAAAACCCAAACTTACAAAATGCTCAATAAATCTCAAACTTTTGCTCGATTAGCTATCCCACACTGATAAAATGTGTTCATTAGTCCTTTCTGTATCATTTGAAACCATAAAATCACTGAAAATTTGTTGACCCGAAATCTGAAAATTTTGTGATGCCGGCATCACAGATTTTTTTATAATTTTGGCCCAAAACCCCAAACTTACAAAATGCTCAATAAATCTCAAACTTTTGCTCGATTACCCATCCCACACTGATAAAATGTGTTCAGTAGTCCTTTCTGTATCATTTGAAACCATAAAATCACCCAAAATTTGTTGACCCGCAATCTGAAAATTTTGTGATGCCGGCATCACAGATTTTTTATAATTTTGGCCCTAAAACCCAAACTTACAAAATGCTCAATAAATCTCAAACTTTTGCTCGATTACCCATCCCACACTGATAAAATGTGTTCAGTAGTCCTTTCTGTATCATTTCAAACCATAAAATCACCCAAAATTTGTTGACCCGCAATCTGAAAATTTTGTGATGCCGGCATCACAGATTTTTTATAATTTTGGCCCTAAAACCCAAATTTTAAAAATGCTCAATAAATCTCAAATTTTTGCTCGATTACCCATCCCACACTGATCAAATGTGTTCAGTACTCCTTTCTGTATCATTTGAAACCATAAAATCACCCAAAATTTGTTGACCCGAAACCTGATAATTTTGTGATGCCGGTATCACAGATTTTTTTTAATTTTGGCCCTAAAACCGAAATTTAAAAAATGCTCAATAAATCTCAAACTTTTGCTCGATTAGCTATCCCACACTGATAAAATGTGTTCAGTAGTCCTTTCTGTATCATTTGAAACCATAAAATCACTGAAATTTGTTGACCCGAAATCTGAAAATTTTGTGATGCCGGCATCACAGATTTTTAAAATTTTGGCCCAAAAACCCAAACCTCCAAAATGCTCAATAAATCTCAAACTTTTGCTGGATTACCCATCCCACACTGATGAAATGTGTTCAGTAGTCCTTTCTGTATCATTTGAAACCATAAAATCACCCAAAATTTGTTGACCCGAAATCTGAAAATTTTGTGATGCCGGCATCACAGATTTTTTTTTAGTTTTGGCCCAAAAACCCAAACTTACAAAATGCTCAATAAATCTCAAACTTTTGCTTGTTAACCCATCCCACACTGATAAAATGTGTTCAGTAGTCCTTTCTGTATCATTTGAAACCATAAAATCACCCAAAATTTGTTGACCCGAAATCTGAAAATTTTCTGATGCCGGCATCACAGATTTTTTATAATTTTGGCCCTAAAACCCAAACTTACAAAATGCTCAATAAATCTCAAACTTTTGCTCGATTAGCTATCCCACACTGATAAAATGTGTTCATTAGTCCTTTCTGTATCATTTGAAACCATAAAATCACTGAAAATTTGTTGACCCGAAATCTGAAAATTTTGTGATGCCGGCATCACAGATTTTTTTATAATTTTGGCCCAAAACCCCAAACTTACAAAATGCTCAATAAATCTCAAACTTTTGCTCGATTACCCATCCCACACTGATAAAATGTGTTCAGTAGTCCTTTCTGTATCATTTCAAACCATAAAATCACCCAAAATTTGTTGACCCGCAATCTGAAAATTTTGTGATGCCGGCATCACAGATTTTTTATAATTTTGGCCCTAAAACCCAAACTTACAAAATGCTCAATAAATCTCAAACTTTTGCTCGATTAGCCATCCCACACTGATAAAATGTGTTCAGTAGTCCTTTCTGTATCATTTGAAACCATAAAATCACCCAAAATTTGTTGACTCGAAATCTGAAAATTTTGTGATGCCGGCATCACAGATTTTTTTAATAATTTTGGCCCAAAACCCCAAACCTCCAAAATGATAAATAAATCTCAAACTTTTGCTCGTTTACCCATCCTACACTGATCAAATGTGTTCAGTAGTCCTTTCTGTATCATTTGCAACCATAAAATCACCGAAAATTTGTTGACCCGAAACCTGAAAATTTTGTGATGCCGATATCACAGATTTTTTTTAATTTTGGCCCTAAAATCCAAATTTAAAAAATGCTCAATAAATCTCAAATTTTTGCTCGATTAGCTATCCCACACTGATAAAATGTGTTCAGTAGTCCTTTCTGTATCATTTGAAACCATAAAATCACTGAAAATTTGTTGACCCGAAATCTGAAAATTTTCTGATGCCGGCATCACAGATTTTTTATAATTTTGGCCCTAAAACCCAAACTTACAAAATGCTCAATAAATCTCAAACTTTTGCTCGATTAGCTATCCCACACTGATAAAATGTGTTCATTAGTCCTTTCTGTATCATTTGAAACCATAAAATCACTGAAAATTTGTTGACCCGAAATCTGAAAATTTTCTGATGCCGGCATCACAGATTTTTTATAATTTTGGCCCAAAAACCCAAACTTACAAAATGCTCAATAAATCTCAAACTTTTGCTTGTTAACCCATCCCACACTGATAAAATGTGTTCAGTAGTCCTTTCTGTATCATTTGAAACCATAAAATCACCCAAAATTTGTTGACCCGAAATCTGAAAATTTTCTGATGCCGGCATCACAGATTTTTTATAATTTTGGCCCTAAAACCCAAACTTACAAAATGCTCAATAAATCTCAAACTTTTGCTCGATTAGCTATCCCACACTGATAAAATGTGTTCATTAGTCCTTTCTGTATCATTTGAAACCATAAAATCACTGAAAATTTGTTGACCCGAAATCTGAAAATTTTGTGATGCCGGCATCACAGATTTTTTTATAATTTTGGCCCAAAACCCCAAACTTACAAAATGCTCAATAAATCTCAAACTTTTGCTCGATTACCCATCCCACACTGATAAAATGTGTTCAGTAGTCCTTTCTGTATCATTTCAAACCATAAAATCACCCAAAATTTGTTGACCCGCAATCTGAAAATTTTGTGATGCCGGCATCACAGATTTTTTATAATTTTGGCCCTAAAACCCAAACTTACAAAATGCTCAATAAATCTCAAACTTTTGCTCGATTAGCCATCCCACACTGATAAAATGTGTTCAGTAGTCCTTTCTGTATCATTTGAAACCATAAAATCACCCAAAATTTGTTGACTCGAAATCTGAAAATTTTGTGATGCCGGCATCACAGATTTTTTTAATAATTTTGGCCCAAAACCCCAAACCTCCAAAATGATAAATAAATCTCAAACTTTTGCTCGTTTACCCATCCTACACTGATCAAATGTGTTCAGTAGTCCTTTCTGTATCATTTGCAACCATAAAATCACCGAAAATTTGTTGACCCGAAACCTGAAAATTTTGTGATGCCGATATCACAGATTTTTTTTAATTTTGGCCCTAAAATCCAAATTTAAAAAATGCTCAATAAATCTCAAATTTTTGCTCGATTAGCTATCCCACACTGATAAAATGTGTTCAGTAGTCCTTTCTGTATCATTTGAAACCATAAAATCACTGAAAATTTGTTGACCCGAAATCTGAAAATTTTCTGATGCCGGCATCACAGATTTTTTATAATTTTGGCCCTAAAACCCAAACTTACAAAATGCTCAATAAATCTCAAACTTTTGCTCGATTAGCTATCCCACACTGATAAAATGTGTTCATTAGTCCTTTCTGTATCATTTGAAACCATAAAATCACTGAAAATTTGTTGACCCGAAATCTGAAAATTTTGTGATGCCGGCATCACAGATTTTTTTATAATTTTGGCCCAAAACCCCAAACTTACAAAATGCTCAATAAATCTCAAACTTTTGCTCGATTACCCATCCCACACTGATAAAATGTGTTCAGTAGTCCTTTCTGTATCATTTGAAACCATAAAATCACCCAAAATTTGTTGACCCGCAATCTGAAAATTTTGTGATGCCGGCATCACAGATTTTTTATAATTTTGGCCCTAAAACCCAAACTTACAAAATGCTCAATAAATCTCAAACTTTTGCTCGATTAGCCATCCCACACTGATAAAATGTGTTCAGTAGTCCTTTCTGTATCATTTGAAACCATAAAATCACCCAAAATTTGTTGACTCGAAATCTGAAAATTTTGTGATGCCGGCATCACAGATTTTTTTTATAATTTTGGCCCAAAACCCCAAACCTCCAAAATGATCAATAAATCTCAAACTTTTGCTCGTTTACCCATCCCACACTGATCAAATGTGTTCAGTAGTCCTTTCTGTATCATTTGCAACCATAAAATCACCGAAAATTTGTTGACCCGAAACCTGAAAATTTTGTGATGCCGATATCACAGATTTTTTTTAATTTTGGCCCTAAAACCAAATTTAAAAAATGCTCAATAAATCTCAAATTTTTGCTCGATTAGCTATCCCACACTGATGAAATGTGTTCAGTAGTCCTTTCTGTATCATTTGAAACCATAAAATCACTGAAAATTTGTTGACCCGAAATCTGAAAATTTTGTGATGCCGGCATCACAGATTTTTTAAATTTTGGCCCAAAAACCCAAACCTCCAAAATGCTCAATAAATCTCAAACTTTTGCTCGTTTACCCATCCCACACTGATCAAATGCGTTCAGTAGTCCTTTCTGTATCATTTGCAACCATAAAATCACCGAAAATTTGTTGACCCGAAACCTGAAAATTTTGTGATGCCGGTATCACAGATTTTTTTTAATTTTGGCCCTAAAACCCAAATTTAAAAAATGCTCAATAAATCTCAAATTTTTGCTCGATTACCCATCCCACACTGATCAAATGTGTTCAGTACTCCTTTCTGTATCATTTGAAACCATAAAATCACCCAAAATTTGTTGACCCGAAACCTGATAATTTTGTGATGCCGGTATCACAGATTTTTTTTAATTTTGGCCCTAAAACCGAAATTTAAAAAATGCTCAATAAATCTCAAATTTTTGCTCGATTAGCTATCCCACACTGATAAAATGTGTTCAGTAGTCCTTTCTGTATCATTTGAAACCATAAAATCACTGAAAATTTGTTGACCCGAAATCTGAAAATTTTGTGATGCCGGCATCACAGATTTTTTAAATTTTGGCCCAAAAACCCAAACCTCCAAAATGCTCAATAAATCTCAAACTTTTGCTCAATTACCCATCCCACACTGATGAAATGTGTTCAGTAGTCCTTTCTGTATCATTTGAAACCATAAAATCACCCAAAATTTGTTGACCCGAAATCTGAAAATTTTGTGATGCCGGCATCACAGATTTTTTTTAATTTTGGCCCTAAAACCCAAACTTACAAAATGCTCAATAAATCTCAAACTTTTGCTCGATTAGCTATCCCACACTGATAAAATGTGTTCAGTAGTCCTTTCTGTATCATTTGAAACCATAAAATCACTGAAATTTGTTGACCCGAAATCTGAAAATTTTGTGATGCCGGCATCACAGATTTTTAAAATTTTGGCCCAAAAACCCAAACCTCCAAAATGCTCAATAAATCTCAAACTTTTGCTGGATTACCCATCCCACACTGATGAAATGTGTTCAGTAGTCCTTTCTGTATCATTTGAAACCATAAAATCACCCAAAATTTGTTGACCCGAAATCTGAAAATTTTGTGATGCCGGCATCACAGATTTTTTTTTAGTTTTGGCCCAAAAACCCAAACTTACAAAATGCTCAATAAATCTCAAACTTTTGCTTGTTAACCCATCCCACACTGATAAAATGTGTTCAGTAGTCCTTTCTGTATCATTTGAAACCATAAAATCACCCAAAATTTGTTGACCCGAAATCTGAAAATTTTCTGATGCCGGCATCACAGATTTTTTATAATTTTGGCCCTAAAACCCAAACTTACAAAATGCTCAATAAATCTCAAACTTTTGCTCGATTAGCTATCCCACACTGATAAAATGTGTTCATTAGTCCTTTCTGTATCATTTGAAACCATAAAATCACTGAAAATTTGTTGACCCGAAATCTGAAAATTTTGTGATGCCGGCATCACAGATTTTTTTATAATTTTGGCCCAAAACCCCAAACTTACAAAATGCTCAATAAATCTCAAACTTTTGCTCGATTACCCATCCCACACTGATAAAATGTGTTCAGTAGTCCTTTCTGTATCATTTCAAACCATAAAATCACCCAAAATTTGTTGACCCGCAATCTGAAAATTTTGTGATGCCGGCATCACAGATTTTTTATAATTTTGGCCCTAAAACCCAAACTTACAAAATGCTCAATAAATCTCAAACTTTTGCTCGATTAGCCATCCCACACTGATAAAATGTGTTCAGTAGTCCTTTCTGTATCATTTGAAACCATAAAATCACCCAAAATTTGTTGACTCGAAATCTGAAAATTTTGTGATGCCGGCATCACAGATTTTTTTAATAATTTTGGCCCAAAACCCCAAACCTCCAAAATGATAAATAAATCTCAAACTTTTGCTCGTTTACCCATCCTACACTGATCAAATGTGTTCAGTAGTCCTTTCTGTATCATTTGCAACCATAAAATCACCGAAAATTTGTTGACCCGAAACCTGAAAATTTTGTGATGCCGATATCACAGATTTTTTTTAATTTTGGCCCTAAAATCCAAATTTAAAAAATGCTCAATAAATCTCAAATTTTTGCTCGATTAGCTATCCCACACTGATAAAATGTGTTCATTAGTCCTTTCTGTATCATTTGAAACCATAAAATCACTGAAAATTTGTTGACCCGAAATCTGAAAATTTTGTGATGCCGGCATCACAGATTTTTTAAATTTTGGCCCAAAAACCCAAACCTCCAAAATGCTCAATAAATCTCAAACTTTTGCTCGTTTACCCATCCCACACTGATCAAATGTGTTCAGTAGTCCTTTCTGTATCATTTGCAACCATAAAATCACCAAAAATTTGTTGACCCGAAACCTGAAAATTTTGTGATGCCGGTATCACAGATTTTTTTTAATTTTGGCCCTAAAACCCAAATTTAAAAAATGCTCAATAAATCTCAAATTTTTGCTCGATTACCCATCCCACACTGATCAAATGTGTTCAGTACTCCTTTCTGTATCATTTGAAACCATAAAATCACCCAAAATTTGTTGACCCGAAACCTGAAAATTTTGTGATGCCGGCATCACAGATTTATTAAATTTTGGCCCAAAAACCCAAACCTCCAAAATGCTCAAAAAAATCTCAAACTTTTGCTCGATTACCCATCCCACACTGATGAAATGTGTTCAGTAGTCCTTTCTGTATCATTTGAAACCATAAAATCACCCAAAATTTGTTGACCCGAAATCTGAAAATTTTGTGATGCCGGCATCACAGATTTTTTTTAATTTTGGCCCTAAAACCCAAACTTACAAAATGCTCAATAAATCTCAAACTTTTGCTCGATTAGCTATCCCACACTGATAAAATGTGTTCAGTAGTCCTTTCTGTATCATTTGAAACCATAAAATCACTGAAATTTGTTGACCCGAAATCTGAAAATTTTGTGATGCCGGCATCACAGATTTTTAAAATTTTGGCCCAAAAACCCAAACCTCCAAAATGCTCAATAAATCTCAAACTTTTGCTGGATTACCCATCCCACACTGATGAAATGTGTTCAGTAGTCCTTTCTGTATCATTTGAAACCATAAAATCACTGAAAATTTGTTGACCCGAAATCTGAAAATTTTGTGATGCCGGCATCACAGATTTTTTTATAATTTTGGCCCAAAAACCCAAACTTACAAAATGCTCAATAAATCTCAAACTTTTGCTTGTTAACCCATCCCACACTGACAAAATGTGTTCAGTAGTCCTTTCTGTATCATTTGAAACCATAAAATCACCCAAAATTTGTTGACCCGAAATCTGAAAATTTTCTGATGCCGGCATCACAGATTTTTTATAATTTTGGCCCTAAAACCCAAACTTACAAAATGCTCAATAAATCTCAAACTTTTGCTCGATTAGCTATCCCACACTGATAAAATGTGTTCATTAGTCCTTTCTGTATCGTTTGAAACCATAAAATCACTGAAAATTTGTTGACCCGAAATCTGAAAATTTTGTGATGCCGGCATCACAGATTTTTTAAATTTTGGCCCAAAAACCCAAACCTCCAAAATGCTCAATAAATCTCAAACTTTTGCTCGATTACCCATCCCACACTGATGAAATGTGTTCAGTAGTCCTTTCTATATCATTTGAAACCATAAAATCACCCAAAATTTGTTGACCTCAAATTTTGGCCCAAAAACCCAAACCTCCAAAATGCTCAATAAATCTCAAACTTTTGCTCGATTACCCATCCCACACTGATGAAATGTGTTCAGTAGTCCTTTCTATATCATTTGAAACCATAAAATCACCCAAAATTTGTTGACCCGAAATCTGAAAATTTTGTGATGTCGGCATCACAGATTTTTTTATAATTTTGGCCCTAAAACCCAAACTTACAAAATGCTCAATAAATCTCAAACTTTTGCTCGATTAGCTATCCCACACTGATAAAATGTGTTCATTAGTCCTTTCTGTATCATTTGAAACCATAAAATCACTGAAAATTTGTTGACCCGAAATCTGAAAATTTTGTGATGCCGGCATCACAGATTTTTTTATAATTTTGGCCCAAAACCCCAAACTTACAAAATGCTCAATAAATCTCAAACTTTTGCTCGATTACCCATCCCACACTGATAAAATGTGTTCAGTAGTCCTTTCTGTATCATTTCAAACCATAAAATCACCCAAAATTTGTTGACCCGCAATCTGAAAATTTTGTGATGCCGGCATCACAGATTTTTTATAATTTTGGCCCTAAAACCCAAACTTACAAAATGCTCAATAAATCTCAAACTTTTGCTCGATTAGCCATCCCACACTGATAAAATGTGTTCAGTAGTCCTTTCTGTATCATTTGAAACCATAAAATCACCCAAAATTTGTTGACTCGAAATCTGAAAATTTTGTGATGCCGGCATCACAGATTTTTTTAATAATTTTGGCCCAAAACCCCAAACCTCCAAAATGATAAATAAATCTCAAACTTTTGCTCGTTTACCCATCCTACACTGATCAAATGTGTTCAGTAGTCCTTTCTGTATCATTTGCAACCATAAAATCACCGAAAATTTGTTGACCCGAAACCTGAAAATTTTGTGATGCCGATATCACAGATTTTTTTTAATTTTGGCCCTAAAACCCAAACTTACAAAATGCTCAATAAATCTCAAACTTTTGCTCGATTAGCTATCCCACACTGATAAAATGTGTTCAGTAGTCCTTTCTGTATCATTTGAAACCATAAAATCACTGAAATTTGTTGACCCGAAATCTGAAAATTTTGTGATGCCGGCATCACAGATTTTTAAAATTTTTGCCCAAAAACCCAAACCTCCAAAATGCTCAATAAATCTCAAACTTTTGCTGGATTACCCATCCCACACTGATGAAATGTGTTCAGTAGTCCTTTCTGTATCATTTGAAACCATAAAATCACCCAAAATTTGTTGACCCGAAATCTGAAAATTTTGTGATGCCGGCATCACAGATTTTTTTTTAGTTTTGGCCCAAAAACCCAAACTTACAAAATGCTCAATAAATCTCAAACTTTTGCTTGTTAACCCATCCCACACTGATAAAATGTGTTCAGTAGTCCTTTCTGTATCATTTGAAACCATAAAATCACCCAAAATTTGTTGACCCGAAATCTGAAAATTTTCTGATGCCGGCATCACAGATTTTTTATAATTTTGGCCCTAAAACCCAAACTTACAAAATGCTCAATAAATCTCAAACTTTTGCTCGATTAGCTATCCCACACTGATAAAATGTGTTCATTAGTCCTTTCTGTATCATTTGAAACCATAAAATCACTGAAAATTTGTTGACCCGAAATCTGAAAATTTTGTGATGCCGGCATCACAGATTTTTTTATAATTTTGGCCCAAAACCCCAAACTTACAAAATGCTCAATAAATCTCAAACTTTTGCTCGATTACCCATCCCACACTGATAAAATGTGTTCAGTAGTCCTTTCTGTATCATTTCAAACCATAAAATCACCCAAAATTTGTTGACCCGCAATCTGAAAATTTTGTGATGCCGGCATCACAGATTTTTTATAATTTTGGCCCTAAAACCCAAACTTACAAAATGCTCAATAAATCTCAAACTTTTGCTCGATTAGCCATCCCACACTGATAAAATGTGTTCAGTAGTCCTTTCTGTATCATTTGAAACCATAAAATCACCCAAAATTTGTTGACTCGAAATCTGAAAATTTTGTGATGCCGGCATCACAGATTTTTTAAATAATTTTGGCCCAAAACCCCAAACCTCCAAAATGATAAATAAATCTCAAACTTTTGCTCGTTTACCCATCCTACACTGATCAAATGTGTTCAGTAGTCCTTTCTGTATCATTTGCAACCATAAAATCACCGAAAATTTGTTGACCCGAAACCTGAAAATTTTGTGATGCCGATATCACAGATTTTTTTTAATTTTGGCCCTAAAATCCAAATTTAAAAAATGCTCAATAAATCTCAAATTTTTGCTCGATTAGCTATCCCACACTGATAAAATGTGTTCATTAGTCCTTTCTGTATCATTTGAAACCATAAAATCACTGAAAATTTGTTGACCCGAAATCTGAAAATTTTGTGATGCCGGCATCACAGATTTTTTAAATTTTGGCCCAAAAACCCAAACCTCCAAAATGCTCAATAAATCTCAAACTTTTGCTCGTTTACCCATCCCACACTGATCAAATGTGTTCAGTAGTCCTTTCTGTATCATTTGCAACCATAAAATCACCAAAAATTTGTTGACCCGAAACCTGAAAATTTTGTGATGCCGGTATCACAGATTTTTTTTAATTTTGGCCCTAAAACCCAAATTTAAAAAATGCTCAATAAATCTCAAATTTTTGCTCGATTACCCATCCCACACTGATCAAATGTGTTCAGTACTCCTTTCTGTATCATTTGAAACCATAAAATCACCCAAAATTTGTTGACCCGAAACCTGAAAATTTTGTGATGCCGGCATCACAGATTTTTTAAATTTTGGCCCAAAAACCCAAACCTCCAAAATGCTCAAAAAAATCTCAAACTTTTGCTCGATTACCCATCCCACACTGATGAAATGTGTTCAGTAGTCCTTTCTGTATCATTTGAAACCATAAAATCACCCAAAATTTGTTGACCCGAAATCTGAAAATTTTGTGATGCCGGCATCACAGATTTTTTTTAATTTTGGCCCTAAAACCCAAACTTACAAAATGCTCAATAAATCTCAAACTTTTGCTCGATTAGCTATCCCACACTGATAAAATGTGTTCAGTAGTCCTTTCTGTATCATTTGAAACCATAAAATCACTGAAATTTGTTGACCCGAAATCTGAAAATTTTGTGATGCCGGCATCACAGATTTTTAAAATTTTGGCCCAAAAACCCAAACCTCCAAAATGCTCAATAAATCTCAAACTTTTGCTGGATTACCCATCCCACACTGATGAAATGTGTTCAGTAGTCCTTTCTGTATCATTTGAAACCATAAAATCACCCAAAATTTGTTGACCCGAAATCTGAAAATTTTGTGATGCCGGCATCACAGATTTTTTTATAATTTTGGCCCAAAAACCCAAACTTACAAAATGCTCAATAAATCTCAAACTTTTGCTCGATTAGCTATCCCACACTGATAAAATGTGTTCAGTAGTCCTTTCTGTATCATTTGAAACCATAAAATCACTGAAATTTGTTGACCCGAAATCTGAAAATTTTGTGATGCCGGCATCACAGATTTTTAAAATTTTGGCCCAAAAACCCAAACCTCCAAAATGCTCAATAAATCTCAAACTTTTGCTGGATTACCCATCCCACACTGATGAAATGTGTTCAGTAGTCCTTTCTGTATCATTTGAAACCATAAAATCACCCAAAATTTGTTGACCCGAAATCTGAAAATTTTGTGATGCCGGTATCACAGATTTTTTTTAATTTTGGCCCTAAAACCCAAATTTAAAAAATGCTCAATAAATCTCAAATTTTTGCTCGATTACCCATCCCACACTGATCAAATGTGTTCAGTACTCCTTTCTGTATCATTTGAAACCATAAAATCACCCAAAATTTGTTGACCCGAAACCTGAAAATTTTGTGATGCCGGCATCACAGATTTTTTAAATTTTGGCCCAAAAACCCAAACCTCCAAAATGCTCAAAAAAATCTCAAACTTTTGCTCGATTACCCATCCCACACTGATGAAATGTGTTCAGTAGTCCTTTCTGTATCATTTGAAACCATAAAATCACCCAAAATTTGTTGACCCGAAATCTGAAAATTTTGTGATGCCGGCATCACAGATTTTTTTTAATTTTGGCCCTAAAACCCAAACTTACAAAATGCTCAATAAATCTCAAACTTTTGCTCGATTAGCTATCCCACACTGATAAAATGTGTTCAGTAGTCCTTTCTGTATCATTTGAAACCATAAAATCACTGAAATTTGTTGACCCGAAATCTGAAAATTTTGTGATGCCGGCATCACAGATTTTTAAAATTTTGGCCCAAAAACCCAAACCTCCAAAATGCTCAATAAATCTCAAACTTTTGCTGGATTACCCATCCCACACTGATGAAATGTGTTCAGTAGTCCTTTCTGTATCATTTGAAACCATAAAATCACCCAAAATTTGTTGACCCGAAATCTGAAAATTTTGTGATGCCGGCATCACAGATTTTTTTATAATTTTGGCCCAAAAACCCAAACTTACAAAATGCTCAATAAATCTCAAACTTTTGCTCGATTAGCTATCCCACACTGATAAAATGTGTTCAGTAGTCCTTTCTGTATCATTTGAAACCATAAAATCACTGAAATTTGTTGACCCGAAATCTGAAAATTTTGTGATGCCGGCATCACAGATTTTTAAAATTTTGGCCCAAAAACCCAAACCTCCAAAATGCTCAATAAATCTCAAACTTTTGCTGGATTACCCATCCCACACTGATGAAATGTGTTCAGTAGTCCTTTCTGTATCATTTGAAACCATAAAATCACCCAAAATTTGTTGACCCGAAATCTGAAAATTTTGTGATGCCGGCATCACAGATTTTTTTATAATTTTGGCCCAAAAACCCAAACTTACAAAATGCTCAATAAATCTCAAACTTTTGCTTGTTAACCCATCCCACACTGACAAAATGTGTTCAGTAGTCCTTTCTGTATCATTTGAAACCATAAAATCACCCAAAATTTGTTGACCCGAAATCTGAAAATTTTCTGATGCCGGCATCACAGATTTTTTATAATTTTGGCCCTAAAACCCAAACTTACAAAATGCTCAATAAATCTCAAACTTTTGCTCGATTAGCTATCCCACACTGATAAAATGTGTTCAGTAGTCCTTTCTGTATCATTTGAAACCATAAAATCACTGAAAAATTGTTGACCCGAAATCTGAAAATTTTGTGATGCCGGCATCACAGATTTTTTAAATTTTGGCCCAAAAACCCAAACCTCCAAAATGCTCAATAAATCTCAAACTTTTGCTCGTTTACCCATCCCACACTGATCAAATGTGTTCAGTAGTCCTTTCTGTATCATTTGCAACCATAAAATCACCAAAAATTTGTTGACCCGAAACCTGAAAATTTTGTGATGCCGGTATCACAGATTTTTTTTAATTTTGGCCCTAAAACCCAAATTTAAAAAATGCTCAATAAATCTCAAATTTTTGCTCGATTACCCATCCCACACTGATCAAATGTGTTCAGTACTCCTTTCTGTATCATTTGAAACCATAAAATCACGGAAAATTTGTTGACCCGAATTCTGAAATATTTGTGATGCCGGCATCACAGATTTTTTAAATTTTGGCCCAAAAACTCAAACTTACAAAATGCTCAATAAATCTCAAACTTTTGCTCGATTAGCTATCCCACACTGATAAAATGTGTTCAGTAGTCCTTTCTGTATCATTTGAAACCATAAAATCACCGAAAATTTGTTGACCCGAAATCTGAAAATTTTGTGATGACGGCATCACAGATTTTTTTAATTTTGGCCCAAAAACCCAAACTTACAAAATGCTCAATAAATCTCAAACTTTTGCTCGTTTACCCATCCCACACTGATAAAATGTGTTCAGTAGTCTTTTCTGTATCATTTGAAACCATAAAATCACCAAAAATTTGTTGACCCGAAATCTGAAAATTTTGTGATGCCGGCATCACAGATTTTTTTAATTTTGGCCCAAAAACCCAAACTTACAAAATGCTCAATAAATCTCAAACTTTTGCTCGATTAGCTATCCCACACTGATAAAATGTGTTCAGTAGTCCTTTCTGTATCATTTGAAACCATAAAATCACCGAAAATTTGTTGACCCAAAATCTGAAAATTTTGTGATTTTTTTAAATTTTGGCCCAAAAACTCAAACTTACAAAATGCTCAATAAATCTCAAACTTTTGCTCGATTAGCTATCCCACACTGATAAAATGTGTTCAGTAGTCCTTTCTGTATCATTTGAAACCATAAAATCACCGAAAATTTGTTGACCCGAAATCTGAAAATTTTGTGATGACGGCATCACAGATTTTTTTAATTTTGGCCCAAAAACCCAAACTTACAAAATGCTCAATAAATCTCAAACTTTTGCTTGTTAACCCATCCCACACTGATAAAATGTGTTCAGTAGTCCTTTCTGTATCATTTGAAACCATAAAATCACCCAAAATTTGTTGACCCGAAATCTGAAATTTTTGTGATGCCGGTATCACAGATTTTTTTTAATTTTGGCCCTAAAACCCAAACTTTAAAAATGCTCAATAAATCTAAAACTTTTGCTCGATTAGCTATCCCACAATGATAAAATGTGTTCAGTAGTCCTTTCTGTATCATTTGAAACCATAAAATCACCGAAATTTTGTTGACCCGAAATCTGAAAATTTTGTGATGCCGGCATCACAGATTTTTTTATAATTTTGGCCCAAAACCCCAAACTTACAAAATGCTCAATAAATCTCAAACTTTTGCTCGATTACCCATCCCACACTGATAAAATGTGTTCAGTAGTCCTTTCTGTATCATTTCAAACCATAAAATCACCCAAAATTTGTTGACCCGCAATCTGAAAATTTTGTGATGCCGGCATCACAGATTTTTTATAATTTTGGCCCTAAAACCCAAACTTACAAAATGCTCAATAAATCTCAAACTTTTGCTCGATTAGCCATCCCACACTGATAAAATGTGTTCAGTAGTCCTTTCTGTATCATTTGAAACCATAAAATCACCCAAAATTTGTTGACTCGAAATCTGAAAATTTTGTGATGCCGGCATCACAGATTTTTTTAATAATTTTGGCCCAAAACCCCAAACCTCCAAAATGATCAATAAATCTCAAACTTTTGCTCGATTACCCATCCCACACTGATAAAATGTGTTCAGTAGTCCTTTCTGTATCATTTCAAACCATAAAATCACCCAAAATTTGTTGACCCGCAATCTGAAAATTTTGTGATGCCGGCATCACAGATTTTTTATAATTTTGGCCCTAAAACCCAAACTTACAAAATGCTCAATAAATCTCAAACTTTTGCTCGATTAGCCATCCCACACTGATAAAATGTGTTCAGTAGTCCTTTCTGTATCATTTGAAACCATAAAATCACCCAAAATTTGTTGACTCGAAATCTGAAAATTTTGTGATGCCGGCATCACAGATTTTTTTAATAATTTTGGCCCAAAACCCCAAACCTCCAAAATGATCAATAAATCTCAAACTTTTGCTCGTTTACCCATCCCACACTGATCAAATGTGTTCAGTAGTCCTTTCTGTATCATTTGCAACCATAAAATCACCGAAAATTTGTTGACCCGAAACCTGAAAATTTTGTGATGCCGATATCACAGATTTTTTTAAATTTTGGCCCTAAAACCAAATTTAAAAAATGCTCAATAAATCTCAAATTTTTGCTCGATTAGCTATCCCACACTGATGAAATGTGTTCAGTAGTCCTTTCTGTATCATTTGAAACCATAAAATCACTGAAAATTTGTTGACCCGAAATCTGAAAATTTTGTGATGCCGGCATCACAGATTTTTTAAATTTTGGCCCAAAAACCCAAACCTCCAAAATGCTCAATAAATCTCAAACTTTTGCTCGTTTACCCATCCCACACTGATCAAATGCGTTCAGTAGTCCTTTCTGTATCATTTGCAACCATAAAATCACCGAAAATTTGTTGACCCGAAACCTGAAAATTTTGTGATGCCGGTATCACAGATTTTTTTTAATTTTGGCCCTAAAACCCAAATTTAAAAAATGCTCAATAAATCTCAAACTTTTGCTTGTTAACCCATCCCACACTGATAAAATGTGTTCAGTAGTCCTTTCTGTATAATTTGAAACCATAAAATCACCCAAAATTTGTTGACCCGAAATCTGAAAATTTTCTGATGCCGGCATCACAGATTTTAAATAATTTTGGCCCTAAAACCCAAACTTACAAAATGCTCAATAAATCTCAAACTTTTGCTCGATTAGCTATCCCATACTGATAAAATGTGTTCATTAGTCCTTTCTGTATCATTTGAAACCATAAAATCACTGAAAATTTGTTGACCCGAAATCTGAAAATTTTGTGATGCCGGCATCACAGATTTTTTTATAATTTTGGCCCAAAACCCCAAACTTACAAAATGCTCAATAAATCTCAAACTTTTGCTTGTTAACCCATCCCACACTGATAAAATGTGTTCAGTAGTCCTTTCTGTATCATTTCAAACCATAAAATCACTGAAAATTTGTTGACCCGAAATCTGAAAATTTTGTGATGCCGGCATCAGAGATTTTTTTAAATTTTGGCCCAAAAACCCAAACTTACAAAATGCTTAATAAATCTCAAACTTTTGCTTGATTACCCATCCCACACTGATGAAATGTGTTCAGTAGTCCTTTCTGTATTATTTGAAACCATAAAATCACTGAAAATTTGTTGACCCGAAATCTGAAAATTTTGTGATGCCGGCATCACAGATTTTTTTATAGATTTTGCCCCAAAACCCAAACTTACAAAATGCTCAATAAATCTCAAACTTTTGCTTGTTAACCCATCCCACACTGATAAAATGTGTTCAGTAGTCCTTTCTGTATCATTTGAAACCATAAAATCACTGAAAATTTGTTGACCCGAAATCTGAAAATTTTGTGATGCCGGCATCACAGATTTTTTAAATTTTGGCCCAAAAACCCAAACTTACAAAATGCTCAATAAATCTCAAACTTTTGCTCGATTACCCATCCCACACAGATGAAATGTGTTCAGTAGTCCTTTCTGTATCATTTGAAACCATAAAATCACTGAAAATTTGTTGACCCGAAATCTGAAAATTTTGTGATGCCGGCATCACAGATTTTTTATAATTTTGGCCCTAAAACCCAAACTTACAAAATGCTCAATAAATCTGAAACTTTTGCTCGATTAGCTATCCCACACTGATAAAATGTGTTCAGTAGTCCTTTCTGTATCATTTGAAACCATAAAATCACCCAAAATTTGTTGACCCGAAATCTGAAAATTTTGTGATGCCGGCATCACAGATTTTTTTATAATTTTGGCCCTAAAACCCAAACTTACAAAATGCTCAATAAATCTCAAACTTTTGCTTGTTAACCCATCCCACACTGATAAAATGTGTTCAGTAGTCCTTTCTGTATCATTTGAAACCATAAAATCACTGAAAATTTGTTGACCCGAAATCTGAAAATTTTGTGATGCCGGCATCACAGATTTTTCAAATTTTGGCCCAAAAACCCAAACCTCCAAAATGCTCAATAAATCTCAAACTTTTGCTCGATTACCCATCCCACACTGATGAAATGTGTTCAGTAGTCCTTTCTGTATCATTTGAAACCATAAAATCACTGAAAATTTGTTGACCCGAAATCTGAAAATTTTGTGATGCCGGCATCACAGATTTTTTAAATTTTGGCCCAAAAACCCAAACCTCCAAAATGCTCAATAAATCTCAAACTTTTGCTTGATTACCCATCCCACACTGATGAAATGTGTTCAGTAGTCCTTTCTGTATCATTTGAAACCATAAAATCACCCAAAATTTGTTGACCCGAAATCTGAAAATTTTGTGATGCCGGCATCACAGATTTTTTTATAATTTTTGCCCAAAAACCCAAACTTACAAAATGCTCAATAAATCTCAAACTTTTGCTTGTTAACCCATCCCACACTGATAAAATGTGTTCAGTAGTCCTTTCTGTATCATTTGAAACCATAAAATCACCCAAAATTTGTTGACCCGAAATCTGAAAATTTTGTGATGCCGGCATCACAGATTTTTTAAATTTTGGCCCAAAAACCCAAACCTCCAAAATGCTCAATAAATCTCAAACTTTTGCTTGATTACCCATCCCACACTGATGAAATGTGTTCAGTTGTCCTTTCTGTATCATTTGTAACCATAAAATCACCCAAAATTTGTTGACCCGAAATCTGAAAATTTTGTGATGCCGGCATCACAGATTTTTTTATAATTTTGGCCCAAAAACCCAAACTTACAAAATGCTCAATAAATCTCAAACTTTTGCTTGTTAACCCATCCCACACTGATAAAATGTGTTCAGTAGTCCTTTCTGTATCATTTGAAACCATAAAATCACCCAAAATTTGTTGACCCGAAATCTGAAAATTTTGTGATGCCGGCATCACAGATTTTTTATAATTTTGGCCCTAAAACCCAAACTTAAAAAATGCTCAATAAATCTCAAACTTTTGCTCGATTAGCTATCCCACACTGATAAAATGTGTTCAGTAGTCCTTTCTGTATCATTTGAAACCATAAAATCACCCAAAATTTGTTGACCCGAAATCTGAAAATTTTGTGATGCCGGCATCACAGATTTTTTAAATTTTGGCCCAAAAACCCAAACCTCCAAAATGCTCAATAAATCTCAAACTTTTGCTCGATTACCCATCCCACACTGATGAAATGTGTTCAGTAGTCCTTTCTGTATCATTTGAAACCATAAAATCACCCAAAATTTGTTGACCCGAAATCTGAAAATTTTGTGATGCCGGCATCACAGACTTTTTTATAATTTTGGCCCAAAAACCCAAACTTACAAAATGCTCAATAAATCTCAAACTTTTGCTTGTTAACCCATCCCACACTGATAAAATGTGTTCAGTAGTCCTTTCTGTATCATTTGAAACCATAAAATCACCCAAAATTTGTTGACCCGAAATCTGAAAATTTTGTGATGCCGGCATCACAGATTTTTTATAATTTTGGCCCTAAAACCCAAATTTAAAAAATGCTCAATAAATCTCAAACTTTTGCTCGATTAGCTATCCCACACTGATAAAATGTGTTCAGTAGTCCTTTCTGTATCATTTGAAACCATAAAATCACCCAAAATTTGTTGACCCGAAATCTGAAAATCGTGATGCCGGCATCACAGATTTGTTTATAATTTTGGCCCAAAAACCCAAACTTACAAAATGCTCAATAAATCTCAAACTTTTGCTTGTTAACCCATCCCACACTGATAAAATGTGTTCAGTAGTCCTTTCTGTATCATTTGAAACCATAAAATCACTGAAAATTTGTTGACCCGAAATCTGAAAATTTTGTGATGCCGGCATCACAGATTTTTCAAATTTTGGCCCAAAAACCCAAACCTCCAAAATGCTCAATAAATCTCAAACTTTTGCTTGATTACCCATCCCACACTGATGAAATGTGTTCAGTAGTCCTTTCTGTATCATTTGAAACCATAAAATCACCCAAAATTTGTTGACCCGAAATCTGAAAATTTTGTGATGCCGGCATCACAGATTTTTTTATAATTTTGGCCCAAAAACCCAAACTTACAAAATGCTCAATAAATCTCAAGCTTTTGCTCGATTACCCATCCCACACTGATGAAATGTGTTCAGTAGTCCTTTCTGTATCATTTGAAACCATAAAATCACTGAAAATTTGTTGACCCGAAATCTGAAAATTTTGTGATGCCGGCATCACAGATTTTTTATAATTTTGGCCCTAAAACCCAAACTTACAAAATGCTCAATAAATCTCAAACTTTTGCTCGATTAGCTATCCCACAATGATAAAATGTGTTCAGTAGTCCTTTCTGTATCATTTGAAACCATAAAATCACCCAAAATTTGTTGACCCGAAATCTGAAAATTTTGTGATGCCGGCATCACAGATTTTTTATAATTTTGGCCCTAAAACCCAAACTTAAAAAATGCTCAATAAATCTCAAACTTTTGCTCGATTAGCTATCCCACACTGATAAAATGTGTTCAGTAGTACTTTCTGTATCATTTGAAACCATAAAATCACTGAAAATTTGTTGACCCGAAATCTGAAAATTTTGTGATGCCGGCATCACAGATATTTTAAATTTTGGCCCAAAAACCCAAACCTCCAAAATGCTCAATAAATCTCAAACTTTTGCTTGATTACCCATCCCACACTGATGAAATGTGTTCAGTAGTCCTTTCTGTATTATTTTAAACCATAAAATCACCCAAAATTTGGTGACCTGAAATCTGAAAATTTTGTGATGCCGGCATCACAGATTTTTTTATAATTTTGGCCCAAAAACCCAAACTTACAAAATGCTCAATAAATCTCAAACTTTTGCTTGTTAACCCATCCCACACTGATAAAATGTGTTCAGTAGTCCTTTCTGTATTATTTGAAACCATAAAATCACCCAAAATTTGTTGACCCGAAATCTGAAAATTTTGTGATGCCGGCATCACAGATTTTTTTATAATTTTTGCCCAAAAACCCAAACTTACAAAATGCTCAATAAATCTCTAACTTTTGCTTGTTAACCCATCCCACACTGATAAAATGTGTTCAGTAGTCCTTTATGTATCATTTCAAACCATAAAATCACTGAAAATTTGTTGACCCGAAATCTGAAAATTTTGTGATGCCGGCATCAGAGATTTTTTAAATTTTGGCCCAAAAACCCAAACTTACAAAATGCTTAATAAATCTCAAACTTTTGCTTGATTACCCATCCCACACTGATGAAATGTGTTCAGTAGTCCTTTCTGTATTATTTGAAACCATAAAATCACTGAAAATTTGTTGACCCGAAATCTGAAAATTTTGTGATGCCGGCATCACAGATTTTTTTATAGATTTTGCCCCAAAACCCAAACTTACAAAATGCTCAATAAATCTCAAACTTTTGCTTGTTAACCCATCCCACACTGATAAAATGTGTTCAGTAGTCCTTTCTGTATCATTTGAAACCATAAAATCACTGAAAATTTGTTGACCCGAAATCTGAAAATTTTGTGATGCCGGCATCACAGATTTTTTAAATTTTGGCCCAAAAACCCAAACTTACAAAATGCTCAATAAATCTCAAACTTTTGCTCGATTACCCATCCCACACAGATGAAATGTGTTCAGTAGTCCTTTCTGTATCATTTGAAACCATAAAATCACTGAAAATTTGTTGACCCGAAATCTGAAAATTTTGTGATGCCGGCATCACAGATTTTTTATAATTTTGGCCCTAAAACCCAAACTTACAAAATGCTCAATAAATCTCAAACTTTTGCTCGATTAGCTATCCCACACTGATAAAATGTGTTCAGTAGTCCTTTCTGTATCATTTGAAACCATAAAATCACCCAAAATTTGTTGACCCGAAATCTGAAAATTTTGTGATGCCGGCATCACAGATTTTTTTATAATTTTGGCCCAAAAACCCAAACTTACAAAATGCTCAATAAATCTCAAACTTTTGCTTGTTAACCCATCCCACACTGATAAAATGTGTTCAGTAGTCCTTTCTGTATCATTTGAAACCATAAAATCACTGAAAATTTGTTGACCCGAAATCTGAAAATTTTGTGATGCCGGCATCACAGATTTTTTAAATTTTGGCCCAAAAACCCAAACCTCCAAAATGCTCAATAAATTTCAAACTTTTGCTTGATTACCCATCCCACACTGATGAAATGTGTTCAGTAGTCCTTTCTGTATCATTTGAAACCATAAAATCACCCAAAATTTGTTGACCCGAAATCTGAAAATTTTGTGATGCCGGCATCACAGATTTTTTTATAATTTTTGCCCAAAAACCCAAACTTACAAAATGCTCAATAAATCTCAAACTTTTGCTTGTTAACCCATCCCACACTGATAAAATGTGTTCAGTAGTCCTTTCTGTATCATTTGAAACCATAAAATCACCCAAAATTTGTTGACCCGAAATCTGAAAATTTTGTGATGCCGGCATCACAGATTTTTTAAATTTTGGCCCAAAAACCCAAACCTCCAAAATGCTCAATAAATCTCAAACTTTTGCTTGATTACCCATCCCACACTGATGAAATGTGTTCAGTTGTCCTTTCTGTATCATTTGTAACCATAAAATCACCCAAAATTTGTTGACCCGAAATCTGAACATTTTGTGATGCCGGCATCACAGATTTTTTTTATAATTTTGGCCCAAAAACCCAAACTTACAAAATGCTCAATAAATCTCAAACTTTTGCTTGTTAACCCATCCCACACTGATAAAATGTGTTCAGTAGTCCTTTCCGTATCATTTGAAACCATAAAATCACCCAAAATTTGTTGACCCGAAATCTGAAAATTTTGTGATGCCGGCATCACAGATTTTTTAAATTTTGGCCCAAAAACCCAAACCTCCAAAATGCTCAATAAATCTCAAACTTTTGCTCGATTACCCATCCCACACTGATGAAATGTGTTCAGTAGTCCTTTCTGTATCATTTGAAACCATAAAATCACCCAAAATTTGTTGACCCGAAATCTGAAAATTTTGTGATGCCGGCATCACAGATTTTTTTATAATTTTGGCCCAAAAACCCAAACTTACAAAATGCTCAATAAATCTCAAACTTTTGCTTGTTAACCCATCCCACACTGATAAAATGTGTTCAGTAGTCCTTTCTGTATCATTTGAAACCATAAAATCACCCAAAATTTGTTGACCCGAAATCTGAAAATTTTGTGATGCCGGCATCACAGATTTTTTATAATTTTGGCCCTAAAACCCAAATTTAAAAAATGCTCAATAAATCTCAAACTTTTGCTCGATTAGCTATCCCACACTGATAAAATGTGTTCAGTAGTCCTTTCTGTATCATTTGAAACCATAAAATCACCCAAAATTTGTTGACCCGAAATCTGAAAATCGTGATGCCGGCATCACAGATTTTTTTATAATTTTGGCCCAAAAACCCAAACTTACAAAATGCTCAATAAATCTCAAACTTTTGCTTGTTAACCCATCCCACACTGATAAAATGTGTTCAGTAGTCCTTTCTGTATCATTTGAAACCATAAAATCACTGAAAATTTGTTGACCCGAAATCTGAAAATTTTGTGATGCCGGCATCACAGATTTTTCAAATTTTGGCCCAAAAACCCAAACCTCCAAAATGCTCAATAAATCTCAAACTTTTGCTCGATTACCCATCCCACACTGATGAAATGTGTTCAGTAGTCCTTTCTGTATCATTTGAAACCATAAAATCACTGAAAATTTGTTGACCCGAAATCTGAAAATTTTGTGATGCCGGCATCACAGATTTTTTTATAATTTTGGCCCAAAAACCCAAACTTACAAAATGCTCAATAAATCTCAAACTTTTGCTTGTTAACCCATCCCACACTGATAAAATGTGTTCAGTAGTCCTTTCTGTATCATTTGAAACCATAAAATCACCCAAAATTTGTTGACCCGAAATCTGAAAATCGTGATGCCGGCATCACAGATTTTTTTATAATTTTTGCCCAAAAACCCAAACTTACAAAATGCTCAATAAATCTCAAACTTTTGCTTGATTACCCATCCCACACTGATGAAATGTGTTCAGTAGTCCTTTCTGTATCATTTGAAACCATAAAATCACTGAAAATTTGTTGACCCGAAATCTGAAAATTTTGTGATGCCGGCATCACAGATTTTTTATAATTTTGGCCCTAAAACCCAAACTTAAAAAATGCTCAATAAATCTCAAACTTTTGCTGGATTAGCTATCCCACACTGATAAAATGTGTTCAGTAGTCCTTTCTGTATCATTTGAAACCATAAAATCACTGAAAATTTGTTGACCCGAAATCTGAAAATTTTGTGATGCCGGCATCACAGATTTTTTAAATTTTGGCCCAAAAACCCAAACCTCCAAAATGCTCAATAAATCTCAAACTTTTGCTCGATTACCCATCCCACACTGATGAAATGTGTTCAGTAGTCCTTTCTGTATCATTTGAAACCATAAAATCACCCAAAATTTGTTGACCCGAAATCTGAAAATTTTGTGATGCCGGCATCACAGATTTTTTATAATTTTGGCCCTAAAACCCAAACTTAAAAATGCTCAATAAATCTCAAACTTTTGCTCGATTAGCTATCCCACACTGATAAAATGTGTTCAGTAGTCCTTTCTGTATCATTTGAAACCATAAAATCACTAAAAATTTGTTGACCCGAAATCTGAAAATTTTGTGATGCCGGCATCACAGATTTTTTAAATTTTGGCCCAAAAACCCAAACCTCCAAAATGCTCAATAAATCTCAAACTTTTGCTTGATTACCCATCCCACACTGATGAAATGTGTTCAGTAGTCCTTTCTGTATTATTTGAAACCATAAAATCACCCAAAATTTGATGACCTGAAATCTGAAAATTTTGTGATGCCGGCATCACAGATTTTTTTATAATTTTGGCCCAAAAACCCAAACTTACAAAATGCTCAATAAATCTCAAACTTTTGCTTGTTAACCCATCCCACACTGATAAAATGTGTTCAGTAGTCCTTTCTGTATTATTTGAAACCATAAAATCACCCAAAATTTGTTGACCCGAAATCTGAAAATTTTGTGATGCCGGCATCACAGATTTTTTTATAATTGTTGCCCAAAAACCCAAACTTACAAAATGCTCAATAAATCTCTAACTTTTGCTTGTTAACCCATCCCACACTGATAAAATGTGTTCAGTAGTCCTTTCTGTATCATTTGAAACCATAAAATCACTGAAAATTTGTTGACCCGAAATCTGAAAATTTTGTGATGCCGGCATCAGAGATTTTTTCAATTTTGGCCCAAAAACCCAAACTTACAAAATGCTTAATAAATCTCAAACTTTTGCTCGATTACCCATCCCACACTGATGAAATGTGTTCAGTAGTCCTTTCTGTATTATTTGAAACCATAAAATCACTGAAAATTTGTTGACCCGAAATCTGAAAATTTTGTGATGCCGGCATCACAGATTTGTTTATAGATTTTGCCCCAAAACCCAAACTTACAAAATGCTCAATAAATCTCAAACTTTTGCTTGTTAACCCATCCCACACTGATAAAATGTGTTCAGTAGTCCTTTCTGTATCATTTGAAACCATAAAATCACTGAAAATTTGTTGACCCGAAATCTGAAAATTTTGTGATGCCGGCATCACAGATTTTTTAAATTTTGGCCCAAAAACCCAAACTTACAAAATGCTCAATAAATCTCAAACTTTTGCTCGATTACCCATCCCACACTGATGAAATGTGTTCAGTAGTCCTTTCTGTATCATTTCAAACCATAAAATCACTGAAAATTTGTTGACCCGAAATCTGAAAATTTTGTGATGCCGGCATCACAGATTTTTTATAATTTTGGCCCTAAAACCCAAACTTACAAAATGCTCAATAAATCTGAAACTTTTGCTCGATTAGCTATCCCACACTGATAAAATGTGTTCAGTAGTCCTTTCTGTATCATTTGAAACCATAAAATCACCCAAAATTTGTTGACCCGAAATCTGAAAATTTTGTGATGCCGGCATCACAGATTTTTTATAATTTTGGCCCTAAAACCCAAACTTAAAAAATGCTCAATAAATCTCAAACTTTTGCTCGATTAGCTATTCCACACTGATAAAATGTGTTCAGTAGTCCTTTCTGTATCATTTGAAACCATAAAATCACTGAAAATTTGTTGACCCGAAATCTGAAAATTTTGTGATGCCGGCAAAACAGATTTTTTAAATTTTGGCCCAAAAACCCAAACCTCCAAAATGCTCAATAAATCTCAAACTTTTGCTCGATTACCCATCCCACACTGATGAAATGTGTTCAGTAGTCCTTTCTGTATCATTTGAAACCATAAAATCACCCAAAATTTGTTGACCCGAAATCTGAAAATTTTGTGATGCCGACATCACAGATTTTTTTATAATTTTGCCCCAAAAACCCAAACTTACAAAATGCTCAAGAAATTTTAAACTTTTGCTTGTTAACCCATCCCACACTGATAAAATGTGTTCAGTAGTCCTTTCTGTATCATTTGAAACCATAAAATCACTGAAAATTTGTTGACCCGAAATCTGAAAATTTTGTGATGCCGCCATCACAGATTTTTTAAATTTTGGCCCAAAAACCCAAACCTCCAAAATGCTCAATAAATCTCAAACTTTTGCTCGATTACCCATCCCACACTGATGAAATGTGTTCAGTAGTCCTTTCTGTATCATTTGAAACCATAAAATCACTGAAAATTTGTTGACCCGAAATCTGAAAATTTTGTGATGCCGGCATCACAGATTTTTTAAATTTTGGCCCAAAAACCCAAACCTCCAAAATGCTCAATAAATCTCAAACTTTTGCTCGATTACCCATCCCACACTGATGAAATGTGTTCAGTAGTCCTTTCTGTATTATTTGAAACCATAAAATCACCCAAAATTTGTTGACCCGAAATCTGAAAATTTTGTGCTGCCGGCATCACAGATTTTTTTATTATTTTTGCCCAAAAACCCAAACTTACAAAATGCTCAATAAATCTCAAACTTTTGCTTGTTAACCCATCCCACACTGATAAAATGTGTTCAGTAGTCCTTTCTGTATCATTTGAAACCATAAAATCACCCAAAATTTGTTGACTCGAAATCTGATATTTTGTGATGCCGGCATCACAGATTTTTTTTATAATTTTGGCCCAAAACCCCAAACTTACAAAATGCTAAATAAATCTCAAACTTTTGCTCATTTACCCATCCCACACTGATAAAATGTGTTCAGTAATCCTTTCTGTATCATTTGAAACCATAAAATCACCCAAAATTTGTTGACCCGAAATCTGAAAATTTTGTGATGCCGGCATCACAGATTTTTTTATAATTTTGGCCCAAAAACCCAAACTTACAAAATGCTCAATAAATCTCAAACTTTTGCTTGTTAACCCATCCCACACTGATAAAATGTGTTCAGTAGTCCTTTCTGTATCATTTGAAACCATAAAATCACCCAAAATTTGTTGACCCGAAATCTGAAAATTTTGTGATGCCGGCATCACAGATTTTTCATAATTTTGGCCCTAAAACCCAAACTTAAAAAATGCTCAATAAATCTCAAACTTTTGCTCGATTAGCTATCCCACATTGATAAAATGTGTTCAGTAGTTCTTTCTGTATCATTTGAAACCATAAAATCACCCAAAATTTGTTGACCCGAAATCTGAAATTTTTGTGATGCCGGCATCACAGATTTTTTTTATAATTTTTGCCCAAAAACCCAAACTTACAAAATGCTCAATAAATCTCAAACTTTTTCTTGTTAACCCATCCCACTCTGATAAAATGTGTTCAGTAGTCCTTTCTGTATCATTTGAAACCATAAAATCACTGAAAATTTGTTGACCCGAAATCTGAAAATTTTGTGATGCCGGCATCACAGATTTTTTTATAATTTTGGCCCAAAAACGCAAACTTACAAAATGCTCAATAAATCTCAAACTTTTGCTTGTTAACCCATCCCACACTGATAAAATGTGTTCAGTAGTCCTTTCTGTATCATTTGAAACCATAAAATCACTGAAAATTTGTTGACCCGAAATCTGAAAATTTTGTGATGCCGGCATCACAGATTTTTTTATAATTTTGGCCCAAAAACGCAAACTTACAAAATGCTCAATAAATCTCAAACTTTTGCTTGTTAACCCATCCCACACTGATAAAATGTGTTCAGTAGTCCTTTCTGTATCATTTCAAACCATAAAATCACCCAAAATTTGTTGACCCGAAATCTGAACATTTTGTGATGCCGGCATCACAGATTTTTTATAATTTTGGCCCTAAAACCCAAATTTAAAAAATGCTCAATAAATCTCAAACTTTTGCTCGATTACCCATCCCACACTGATGAAATGTGTTCAGTAGTCCTTTCTGTATTATTTGAAACCATAAAATCACCCAAAATTTGTTGACCCGAAATCTGAAAATTTTGTGCTGCCGGCATCACAGATTTTTTTATTATTTTTGCCCAAAAACCCAAACTTACAAAATGCTCAATAAATCTCAAACTTTTGCTTGTTAACCCATCCCACACTGATAAAATGTGTTCAGTAGTCCTTTCTGTATCATTTGAAACCATAAAATCACCCAAAATTTGTTGACCCGAAATCTGAAAATTTTGTGATGCCGGCATCACAGATTTTTTATAATTTTGGCCCTAAAACCCAAATTTAAAAAATGCTCAATAAATCTCAAACTTTTGCTCGATTAGCTATCCCACACTGATAAAATGTGTTCAGTAGTCCTTTCTGTATCATTTGAAACCATAAAATCACCCAAAATTTGTTGACCCGAAATCTGAAAATCGTGATGCCGGCATCACAGATTTTTTTATAATTTTGGCCCAAAAACCCAAACTTACAAAATGCTCAATAAATCTCAAACTTTTGCTTGTTAACCCATCCCACACTGATAAAATGTGTTCAGTAGTCCTTTCTGTATCATTTGAAACCATAAAATCACTGAAAATTTGTTGACCCGAAATCTGAAAATTTTGTGATGCCGGCATCACAGATTTTTCAAATTTTGGCCCAAAAACCCAAACCTCCAAAATGCTCAATAAATCTCAAACTTTTGCTCGATTACCCATCCCACACTGATGAAATGTGTTCAGTAGTCCTTTCTGTATCATTTGAAACCATAAAATCACTGAAAATTTGTTGACCCGAAATCTGAAAATTTTGTGATGCCGGCATCACAGATTTTTTTATAATTTTGGCCCAAAAACCCAAACTTACAAAATGCTCAATAAATCTCAAACTTTTGCTTGTTAACCCATCCCACACTGATAAAATGTGTTCAGTAGTCCTTTCTGTATCATTTGAAACCATAAAATCACCCAAAATTTGTTGACCCGAAATCTGAAAATCGTGATGCCGGCATCACAGATTTTTTTATAATTTTTGCCCAAAAACCCAAACTTACAAAATGCTCAATAAATCTCAAACTTTTGCTTGATTACCCATCCCACACTGATGAAATGTGTTCAGTAGTCCTTTCTGTATCATTTGAAACCATAAAATCACTGAAAATTTGTTGACCCGAAATCTGAAAATTTTGTGATGCCGGCATCACAGATTTTTTATAATTTTGGCCCTAAAACCCAAACTTAAAAAATGCTCAATAAATCTCAAACTTTTGCTGGATTAGCTATCCCACACTGATAAAATGTGTTCAGTAGTCCTTTCTGTATCATTTGAAACCATAAAATCACTGAAAATTTGTTGACCCGAAATCTGAAAATTTTGTGATGCCGGCATCACAGATTTTTTAAATTTTGGCCCAAAAACCCAAACCTCCAAAATGCTCAATAAATCTCAAACTTTTGCTCGATTACCCATCCCACACTGATGAAATGTGTTCAGTAGTCCTTTCTGTATCATTTGAAACCATAAAATCACCCAAAATTTGTTGACCCGAAATCTGAAAATTTTGTGATGCCGGCATCACAGATTTTTTATAATTTTGGCCCTAAAACCCAAACTTAAAAATGCTCAATAAATCTCAAACTTTTGCTCGATTAGCTATCCCACACTGATAAAATGTGTTCAGTAGTCCTTTCTGTATCATTTGAAACCATAAAATCACTAAAAATTTGTTGACCCGAAATCTGAAAATTTTGTGATGCCGGCATCACAGATTTTTTAAATTTTGGCCCAAAAACCCAAACCTCCAAAATGCTCAATAAATCTCAAACTTTTGCTTGATTACCCATCCCACACTGATGAAATGTGTTCAGTAGTCCTTTCTGTATTATTTGAAACCATAAAATCACCCAAAATTTGATGACCTGAAATCTGAAAATTTTGTGATGCCGGCATCACAGATTTTTTTATAATTTTGGCCCAAAAACCCAAACTTACAAAATGCTCAATAAATCTCAAACTTTTGCTTGTTAACCCATCCCACACTGATAAAATGTGTTCAGTAGTCCTTTCTGTATTATTTGAAACCATAAAATCACCCAAAATTTGTTGACCCGAAATCTGAAAATTTTGTGATGCCGGCATCACAGATTTTTTTATAATTGTTGCCCAAAAACCCAAACTTACAAAATGCTCAATAAATCTCTAACTTTTGCTTGTTAACCCATCCCACACTGATAAAATGTGTTCAGTAGTCCTTTCTGTATCATTTGAAACCATAAAATCACTGAAAATTTGTTGACCCGAAATCTGAAAATTTTGTGATGCCGGCATCAGAGATTTTTTCAATTTTGGCCCAAAAACCCAAACTTACAAAATGCTTAATAAATCTCAAACTTTTGCTCGATTACCCATCCCACACTGATGAAATGTGTTCAGTAGTCCTTTCTGTATTATTTGAAACCATAAAATCACTGAAAATTTGTTGACCCGAAATCTGAAAATTTTGTGATGCCGGCATCACAGATTTGTTTATAGATTTTGCCCCAAAACCCAAACTTACAAAATGCTCAATAAATCTCAAACTTTTGCTTGTTAACCCATCCCACACTGATAAAATGTGTTCAGTAGTCCTTTCTGTATCATTTGAAACCATAAAATCACTGAAAATTTGTTGACCCGAAATCTGAAAATTTTGTGATGCCGGCATCACAGATTTTTTAAATTTTGGCCCAAAAACCCAAACTTACAAAATGCTCAATAAATCTCAAACTTTTGCTCGATTACCCATCCCACACTGATGAAATGTGTTCAGTAGTCCTTTCTGTATCATTTCAAACCATAAAATCACTGAAAATTTGTTGACCCGAAATCTGAAAATTTTGTGATGCCGGCATTACAGATTTTTTATAATTTTGGCCCTAAAACCCAAACTTACAAAATGCTCAATAAATCTGAAACTTTTGCTCGATTAGCTATCCCACACTGATAAAATGTGTTCAGTAGTCCTTTCTGTATCATTTGAAACCATAAAATCACCCAAAATTTGTTGACCCGAAATCTGAAAATTTTGTGATGCCGGCATCACAGATTTTTTATAATTTTGGCCCTAAAACCCAAACTTAAAAAATGCTCAATAAATCTCAAACTTTTGCTCGATTAGCTATTCCACACTGATAAAATGTGTTCAGTAGTCCTTTCTGTATCATTTGAAACCATAAAATCACTGAAAATTTGTTGACCCGAAATCTGAAAATTTTGTGATGCCGGCAAAACAGATTTTTTAAATTTTGGCCCAAAAACCCAAACCTCCAAAATGCTCAATAAATCTCAAACTTTTGCTCGATTACCCATCCCACACTGATGAAATGTGTTCAGTAGTCCTTTCTGTATCATTTGAAACCATAAAATCACCCAAAATTTGTTGACCCGAAATCTGAAAATTTTGTGATGCCGACATCACAGATTTTTTTATAATTTTGCCCCAAAAACCCAAACTTACAAAATGCTCAAGAAATTTTAAACTTTTGCTTGTTAACCCATCCCACACTGATAAAATGTGTTCAGTAGTCCTTTCTGTATCATTTGAAACCATAAAATCACTGAAAATTTGTTGACCCGAAATCTGAAAATTTTGTGATGCCGCCATCACAGATTTTTTAAATTTTGGCCCAAAAACCCAAACCTCCAAAATGCTCAATAAATCTCAAACTTTTGCTCGATTACCCATCCCACACTGATGAAATGTGTTCAGTAGTCCTTTCTGTATCATTTGAAACCATAAAATCACTGAAAATTTGTTGACCCGAAATCTGAAAATTTTGTGATGCCGGCATCACAGATTTTTTAAATTTTGGCCCAAAAACCCAAACCTCCAAAATGCTCAATAAATCTCAAACTTTTGCTCGATTACCCATCCCACACTGATGAAATGTGTTCAGTAGTCCTTTCTGTATTATTTGAAACCATAAAATCACCCAAAATTTGTTGACCCGAAATCTGAAAATTTTGTGCTGCCGGCATCACAGATTTTTTTATTATTTTTGCCCAAAAACCCAAACTTACAAAATGCTCAATAAATCTCAAACTTTTGCTTGTTAACCCATCCCACACTGATAAAATGTGTTCAGTAGTCCTTTCTGTATCATTTGAAACCATAAAATCACCCAAAATTTGTTGACTCGAAATCTGATATTTTGTGATGCCGGCATCACAGATTTTTTTTATAATTTTGGCCCAAAACCCCAAACTTACAAAATGCTAAATAAATCTCAAACTTTTGCTCATTTACCCATCCCACACTGATAAAATGTGTTCAGTAATCCTTTCTGTATCATTTGAAACCATAAAATCACCCAAAATTTGTTGACCCGAAATCTGAAAATTTTGTGATGCCGGCATCACAGATTTTTTTATAATTTTGGCCCAAAAACCCAAACTTACAAAATGCTCAATAAATCTCAAACTTTTGCTTGTTAACCCATCCCACACTGATAAAATGTGTTCAGTAGTCCTTTCTGTATCATTTGAAACCATAAAATCACCCAAAATTTGTTGACCCGAAATCTGAAAATTTTGTGATGCCGGCATCACAGATTTTTCATAATTTTGGCCCTAAAACCCAAACTTAAAAAATGCTCAATAAATCTCAAACTTTTGCTCGATTAGCTATCCCACATTGATAAAATGTGTTCAGTAGTTCTTTCTGTATCATTTGAAACCATAAAATCACCCAAAATTTGTTGACCCGAAATCTGAAATTTTTGTGATGCCGGCATCACAGATTTTTTTTATAATTTTTGCCCAAAAACCCAAACTTACAAAATGCTCAATAAATCTCAAACTTTTTCTTGTTAACCCATCCCACACTGATAAAATGTGTTCAGTAGTCCTTTCTGTATCATTTGAAACCATAAAATCACTGAAAATTTGTTGACCCGAAATCTGAAAATTTTGTGATGCCGGCATCACAGATTTTTTTATAATTTTGGCCCAAAAACGCAAACTTACAAAATGCTCAATAAATCTCAAACTTTTGCTTGTTAACCCATCCCACACTGATAAAATGTGTTCAGTAGTCCTTTCTGTATCATTTGAAACCATAAAATCACTGAAAATTTGTTGACCCGAAATCTGAAAATTTTGTGATGCCGGCATCACAGATTTTTTTATAATTTTGGCCCAAAAACGCAAACTTACAAAATGCTCAATAAATCTCAAACTTTTGCTTGTTAACCCATCCCACACTGATAAAATGTGTTCAGTAGTCCTTTCTGTATCATTTCAAACCATAAAATCACCCAAAATTTGTTGACCCGAAATCTGAACATTTTGTGATGCCGGCATCACAGATTTTTTATAATTTTGGCCCTAAAACCCAAATTTAAAAAATGCTCAATAAATCTCAAACTTTTGCTCGATTACCCATCCCACACTGATGAAATGTGTTCAGTAGTCCTTTCTGTATTATTTGAAACCATAAAATCACCCAAAATTTGTTGACCCGAAATCTGAAAATTTTGTGCTGCCGGCATCACAGATTTTTTTATTATTTTTGCCCAAAAACCCAAACTTACAAAATGCTCAATAAATCTCAAACTTTTGCTTGTTAACCCATCCCACACTGATAAAATGTGTTCAGTAGTCCTTTCTGTATCATTTGAAACCATAAAATCACCCAAAATTTGTTGACTCGAAATCTGATATTTTGTGATGCAGGCATCACAGATTTTTTTTATAATTTTGGCCCAAAACCCCAAACTTACAAAATGCTAAATAAATCTCAAACTTTTGCTCATTTACCCATCCCACACTGATGAAATGTGTTCAGTAATCCTTTCTGTATCATTTGAAACCATAAAATCACCCAAAATTTGTTGACCCGAAATCTGAAAATTTTGTGATGCCGGCATCACAGATTTTTTTATAATTTTGGCCCAAAAACCCAAACTTACAAAATGCTCAATAAATCTCAAACTTTTGCTTGTTAACCCATCCCACACTGATAAAATGTGTTCAGTAGTCCTTTCTGTATCATTTGAAACCATAAAATCACTGAAAATTTGTTGACCCGAAGACTGAAAATTTTGTGATGCCGGCATCACAGATTTTTTAAATTTTGGCCCAAAAACCCAAACCTCCAAAATGCTCAATAAATCTCAAACTTTTGCTCGATTACCCATCCCACACTGATGAAATGTGTTCAGTAGTCCTTTCTGTATCATTTGAAACCATAAAATCACCCAAAATTTGTTGACCCGAAATCTGAAAATTTTGTGATGCCGGCATCACAGATTTTTTATAATTTTGGCCCTAAAACCCAAACTTAAAAAATGCTCAATAAATCTCAAACTTTTGCTCGATTACCCATCCCACACTGATAAAATGTGTTCAGTAGTCCTTTCTGTATCATTTGAAACCATAAAATCACCCAAAATTTGTTGACCCGAAATCTGAAAATTTTGTGATGCCGGCATCACAGATTTTTTATAATTTTGGCCCTAAAACCCAAACTTAAAACACGTTCAATAAATCTCAAACTTTTGCTCAATTAGCTATCCCACACTGATAAAATGTGTTCAGTAGTCCTTTCTGTATCATTTGAAACCATAAAATTGCTGAAAATTTGTTGACCCGAAATCTGAAAATTTTGTGATGCCGGCATCACAGATTTTTTAAATTTTGGCCCAAAAACCCAAACCTCCAAAATGCTCAATAAATCTCAAACTTTTGCTCGATTACCCATCCCGCACTGATAAAATGTGTTCAGTAGTCCTTTCTGTATCATTTGAAACCATAAAATCACCCAAAATTTGTTGACCCGAAATCTGAAAATTTTGTGATACCGGCATCACAGATTTTTTATAATTTTGGCCCAAAAACCCAAACTTACAAAATGCTCAATAAATCTCAAACTTTTGCTCGATTACCCATCCCACACTGATGAAATGTGTTCAGTAGTCCTTTCTGTATCATTTGAAACCATAAAATCACCAAAAATTTGTTGACACGAATACTGAAAATTTTGTGATGCCGGCATCACAGATTTTTTATAATTTTGGCCCTAAAACCCAAACTTTAAAAATGCTCAATAAATCTCAAACTTTTGCTCATTTAGCTATCCCACACTGATAAAATGTGTTCAGTAGTCCTTTCTGTATCATTTGAAACCAGAAAATCACCCAAAATTTGTTGACCCGAAATCTGAAAATTTTGTGATGCCGGCATCACAGATTTTTTATATTTTTGGCCCTAAAACCCAAACTTAAAAAATGCTCAATAAATCTCAAACTTTTGCTCGATTAGCTATCCCACACTGATCAAATGTGTTCAGAAGTTCTTTCTGTATCATTTGAAACCATAAAATCACCCAAAATTTGTTGACCCGAAATCTGAAAATTTTGTGATGCCGGCATCACAGAATTTTTTTATAATTTTGGCCCAAAACCCCAAACTTACAAAATGCTCAATAAATCTCAAACTTTTGCTCGATTAGCTATCCCACACTGATAAAATGTGTTCAGTTGTCCCTTTTGTATCATTTCAAACCATAAAATCACCCAAAATTTGTTGACCCGAAATCTGAAAATTTTGTGATGCCGGCATCACAGATTTTTTATAATTTTGGCCCTAAAACACAAATTTAAAAAACGCTCAATAAATCTCAAACTTTTGCTCGATTAGCTATCCCTAACTGATAAAATGTGTTCAGTAGTCCTTTCTGTATAATTTGAAACCATAAAATCACTGAAAATTTGTTGACCCGAAATCTGAAAATTTTGTGATGCCGGCATCACAGATTTTTTATAATTTTGGCCCAAAAACCCAAACTTACAAAATGCTCAATAAATCTCAAACTTTTGCTCGATTACCCATCCCACACTGATGAAATGTGTTCAGTAGTCCTTTCTGTATCATTTGAAACCATAAAATCACCAAAAATTTGTTGACCCGAAATCTGAAAATTTTGTGATGCCGGCATCACAGATTTTTTATAATTTTGGCCCTAAAACCCAAACTTTAAAAATGCTCAATAAATCTCAAACTTTTGCTCATTTAGCTATCCCACACTGATAAAATGTGTTCAGTAGTCCTTTCTGTATCATTTGAAACCAGAAAATCACCCAAAATTTGTTGACCCGAAATCTGAAAATTTTGTGATGCCGGCATCACAGATTTTTTATATTTTTGGCCCTAAAACCCAAACTTAAAAAATGCTCAATAAATCTCAAACTTTTGCTCGATTAGCTATCCCACACTGATCAAATGTGTTCAGTAGTTCTTTCTGTATCATTTGAAACCATAAAATCACCCAAAATTTGTTGACCCGAAATCTGAAAATTTTGTGATGCCGGCATCACAGAATTTTTTTTATAATTTTGGCCCAAAACCCCAAACTTACAAAATGCTCAATAAATCTCAAACTTTTGCTCGATTAGCTATCCCACACTGATAAAATGTGTTCAGTTGTCCCTTTTGTATCATTTCAAACCATAAAATCACCCAAAATTTGTTGACCCGAAATCTGAAAATTTTGTGATGCCGGCATCACAGATTTTTTATAATTTTGGCCCTAAAACACAAACTTAAAAAACGCTCAATAAATCTCAAACTGTTGCTCGATTAGCTATCCCACACTGATAAAATGTGTTCAGTAGTCCTTTCTGTATAATTTGAAACCATAAAATCACTGAAAATTTGTTGACCCGAAATCTGAAAATTTTGTGATGCCGGCATCACAGATGTTTTATAATTTTGGCCCAAAAACCCAAACTTACAAAATGCTCAATAAATCTCAAACCTTTGCTCGATTACCCATCCCACACTGATAAAATGTGTTCAGTAGTCCTTTCTGTATCATTTGAAACCGTAAAATCATGCAAAATTTGTTGACCCAAAATCTGAAAATTTTGTGATGCCGGCATCACAGATTTTTTATAATTTTGGCCCAAAAACCCAAACTTACAAAATGCTCAATAAATCTCAAACTGTTGCTCGATTACCCATCCTACACTGATAAAATGTGTTCAGTAGTCCTTTCTGTATCATTTGAAACCATAAAATCACTGAAAATTTGTTGACCCGAAATCTAAATATTTTGTGATGCCGGCATCACAGATTTTTTTATAATTTTGGCCCAAAAACCCAAACTTACAAAATGCTCAATAAATCTCAAACTTTTGCTTGTTAACCCATCCCACACTGATAAAATGTGTTCAGTAGTCTTTTCTGTATCATTTGAAACCATAAAATCACCCAAAAATTCTTGACCCGAAATCTGAAAGTTTTGTAATGCCGGCATCACAGATTTTTTGGATTTTGGACCAAAAACCCAAACTTACAAAATTGTCATTAAATCTCAAAGTTTGATCGTTTACCCATCCCACACCGACAAAATATGCTCAGTAGTCAATTTTGTATCATTTGAAACTGTAAAATCACCCGAAATTTGTTGTCCCGAAATCTGAACATTTTGTGATGCCGGCATCACAGATTTTTTAAATTTTCGCCTAAATAAACCCAAACTTCCAAAATGCTCAATAAATCTCAAACTTTTGCTCGTTTACCCATCCCACACTGATAAAATATGTTCAGTTGTCATTTCTGTATCATTTGAAACCATAAAATCACCGAAAATTTGTTGACCTGACATATGTAAATGTTGTGATGTCGGCATCACATATTTTCATAAATTTTGGCCCAAAAACCCAAACTTACAAAGTTCCCAATAAATCTCAAACTTTTGCTCGTTTACCTATCGACACAGATATTTTGTGACGCCGGCATCATAGTTTTCAGTAGTCTGTTCTGTATCATTGGGAACCATGAAATCATCGGAAATTTGTTGACCTCAAATCTGAAATTTGACCTTACCGTTGCCAGATGCAAATGTGTTCGCCATGCAATACTGTCCGCTTCTGATTGCACATGCAATCATGTACGGGGCTATGCAAAAACCTTCTTAAGACATGTACATGACTGTACTACATGTATGTGCGCGCGTAAGCGAGCGTGCTTGCACTGAACCTCCGTTTTTGCAGCAGGAGTATTTCTCATGTCATTCATGACATGCTCTTACATACAGCTTGTATAAAAAAATGGCGAACGTGTACCGTCGACCAAGGGCGTTTAATTTACTGCAGGGACGGTTTTGCTCTGAATTACACAACTGCCTATGCAAAAGTGTCCGGGAGGACACAATTTCATTATGCAGCAGCGTCTGGGGGGACACTATTGCTTATATGCAAAACCGTTCAGCAGACATTTGTGCATATTCAATAAAAATCCAAACTCACCAGTTTCTCAATATATCTGAATATTTTGGTCATATACCCAGTACCGACTGATAAAATGTCTTCAGTAGTCTGTTCTGTATCTTTGGGAACCATGAAATCATCAGAAATTTGTTGACCCAAATCTGAATTTTTGACCATACTGGCATGGTAGATTTTTTCATTTCTGACCAAAAATCAAAACTCCCAAATTTCTCAATAAATCTAAATTGTTTTGGTTGTATACCATAGAGTTATATAAAAGAACTAGAGGGTGCACGAGTGATGCTTTGTGCACAAACGCCACGGGACCGCAAGGTGACAAGCGCGTCATTCTGCACGCGGGTTGAATATGAAATACACGTTTGTGGGTTTTTTTATTGAACGCTCACGCAATGCTGTTTGTTCAACTTACAAAATGGTTGCACAAACACACGCTGTGAAATAGCTGTTTTGTCAACTTAGGAAATGGCCGCCTGCTCGCATACCGTGGCGCATCTATAGGCCAGTGCACGCTATAGTTCTTATTTATAACTCTATGTTGTATACCCAGTCTCGACTGATAAATGTCGTCAGTAGTCTGGTCTGTATCTTTGGGAACCATGAAATCATCGGCACTTTGTTGACCCCAAATCTGAATATTTGACCTTACCGGCAAGGTCGAATTATTTCATTTTGGACTAAAAATCAAAACTTAATTTATTGAGAAATTTGAATATTTTGGTTTTATGCCCAGTCTCGACTGTTAACATGCCTTCAGTAGTCCGTTCGGCATCAATTGGAACCTTAAAATCATATGAAATTTGTTGACCCCAAATCTGAAATTTTGACCATACCGGTGACAGATGCATTTGTGTTCGCCATGCAATACTGTCCGCTCTGGATACTTTTGCACATGCAATCTTTTCCGGGGCTATGCAAAAAACTTTCGGCGGTTATGTACATGACTGTACTACATGTATGTGCGCCTGTAAGCGAGCGTGCATGCACTGAACCTACCTACATGCAGCATGAATATTCACATATTTTAAAAACGCCTCTTTTTTCAAGAGGTGCTGCGTTCTTAAAAAGTAGCCCTGTCCTGCTTTGATCCCTGTTTGCAGTGTGAAACGGTCGCACAATATCCGGATTGGAAGTCACACAAGTATTAACCAAAAAGCTGATTTCCTATAGAGCTAGTGTAAAAGTTAGTGTATATTCATGTTGAAATTTTACCACCAACCCTATCCGGATAAGGTTTGACACGGATCAAAGGTCAATAGTGTGAAAAGGCCTAATGTCTAATTATGTTATAAAAATACTGTTACTTAATTACAAATATAACTTTTATGTAGGCTATTTTTAGTGTAGGCCTATATTCTAACTATGTTTTAATAATAAAAATAATACTTTTGAACTTCTAGTACACTATGGATCATTTTTGTGTTATCAAAATGATTAAAGGTAAACTAGATTTAACTTTTTGTTTCTTCTCATGACAGACGCTTTACAGCAACTTATTGGGTGAGGAACATACTTGTGTATGGAACATCGTTGTACCTAACAGCCTCCGCAAGTGCAGAGTTCTTTGCTGACATTGCACTGTCACCGATGGAAGCAGTCAAGGTGCGCATTCAAACAATGCCAGGATTCGCAAATACATTAAGGGAGGTTGAACCAAAGCTTTGGGCCATGGAAGGTATTAGAGGATAGGTCATTTAGAATTTTATAATAGTTTTTTTTTTATATTGGACAAGGGCCAAATCTCATCAAGCTTTTTAGCAGAAAATTGTTGAACCAGTTTCTTTGCTAAGCAATAGTTATGAGTTGAACCAGTGGCACCACCGGAACATCATGGAATGTTGGCTGGTAACCTGTATTTGCTTAGCCTTCTTTTCTTGTGCTTAGCAGGTTTCTGTGCTTCATAAAATTGGCAATGGCCATACCATTCCAAACCCATAGGCAAGAAAACTTGATTTGTTTTGTTTAGTTCTGTACATTGTTTGCTACCTCGGTTGTTTTGACTATTTGGTGTATATGATTTATTTCAAAACTTATATGCGAGTTTAAAGAATATTTCTAAACCTTTCTCCCATAGATTCTATTAAGGTCTGCCTCCACTCTGGTTGAGACAAATCTCATACACAATGATGAAGTTTGCTTGCTTTGAGAGACATGTAGAGTTCTTGTACAAAAATGTAGTCCCAAAGCCACGCTCCGACTGCACCAAATCAGAACAGCTTGTGGTCACCTTCTTAGTCGGTTACATTGGTAAGTGATTTTTTTTTCTTTGTTCGATATCCTGAAATTTTCATTAACACATGTTGTACTAGCTGTCAACTCTTAACTTATATAAAATTGTGCAGAGAACAGTCCTAATGCACACAGGGTTGGACAAATCAACCACAAGTTTGAGTCGCCTGCATGTTTTTATTTTCACTAGCTATTTGCTGTGTATTGCACAGAGTGCAAGATGGATTTTACTCTCAGTATTAGGTACTTTCTACAAAGTATGACAGGGTTGTGGACCTTGGTTTTTATTGCATGAATGTACCTCACACACTTCCTTAGATCCGCTCTTGGGATGGTATTACAGTTTAGTTATCATGTAATGGGTGACTTTCTGTAGAGCCATTCAGCAACACTATTAATGTTGTGTTCCATGGGAGTGCTTGAGTCATTGGTGTGTAAGAGTAGAATACCTCCGCTATGAGCAAAATAGTACATATTGTGATGACCTCTTTATGGCTCGACGTTCACCACCCATCTGCATCAACATGTTCTTTGTTGATGTTAGATTCAAGTGAAGGTGTCGAGGCATTTGGTCAACTTTGTACACATGGTGTCATGCTTGTGATGGGGACATTAGTTTTTTTCAATTTGTGTTTTACATTGACATTTAGTGGGAGGGAGTATTTATTCTGTCAGTTTGTTTCATGGTTTAATAAATAAAATGTAGCAAGGGGTTTCATAAGCCATTTTGAGATATGGTGGACACACTACTATAAGCACTGTATGGTTTGTGTAAATCTGTCTGTATACACCCAAACCACACAGTGCACTCCTATAGTGGCCACCATATCTCAAAAAGGTTTATTGCGGCACTGGGCCTTTTACTTTTCATTCATTTGAAAATCCTGACATGTATTGTCTCGGTTAGTATCCAGACTTGTATTAATAATCCAGATGTTCATAATTCAATTCATCCAGTCTCTGCTTGATCTCTTTTCTTGTCCTTATAGGTTTGTGGAAGGGTTTGGTTGGTACCTTTACTGCTGTACAATGGTTCATCTATGACTCGATTATAATAAGGTGTACTTCCGTCTGCCCCGCCCACCACCACCAGAGATGCCAGAGAGCCTCAAGCAGAAGTTGGCTGCCAAATAGGTCAATTTAGAAATCCACATAAACCCAGTTAGATAAAAATAAATCAAATTTATTACAGAAATATTTAACTAGGAAAAAAACACAAAGACAACAATTACCATTGTTGTTGATATTTTGTTTTGGTTTGTGGGTTTTTACAACTGAACTTCTCATGAACACATCATTTAAAATAAAAATTTAAGACTTGAAGACTGGTTATTTAAAAACAATATTTTGGTTTTCAGTTTATCCCACCCATGATGAAAACAAATTAACAATTGTGATCAATAAAGACACCTTTTCCATTCTCTGTTGTTAATTCAGACACACATTTGAAAAATGATTTGACATTGACCGTATAGACTGGACCCTAAGTCCCACAGGAACATTTTTTCATAGCGATCCTTTGAGTGAGAAAACAAAACCCAAATCCTTCCTTTATTTTTGTCAACTAAGTTGCCGTGCTGTCTTTATGAGATACTGTCAAGAGGGAAGGTGTGTTCTTCTGAACCTTTGAACTTATTTATTGATGTTATAACAGCTCAACATACCTTTTGTGTTGAATTCATTCTAACAACATTTTAAAGGTATGATTTTGAAACATTGGAAACACAGGTTGGGCACTCAGAAACCTTTTGCTCCACTAAACCAGAAACATCATATGTGCTTAAGGGTTAGGAGAAGTAGACAATGAAGTTACCAGAAAGGTCGATTAATGTCAATGATGAAAGCAATCAAATTTCTGCATAAGTGTTTTTCTTTCTTTCATTATTCTCTTTTAAATGTTCACAGGTATTTTTATTTTATGCATATCTCTCTTGGGGTACACTAAGTGAGAATACTGATCTTTGACAATAACCAAAGGTGTCCAACTAACTTTAATTATTAGCTCTTATGTAGAAATCAAAACTTGGAGTTGAACAATAAACAGATTTTCATTATCAATTTGCAGTCAGAGGGTGATCCATTAATCACAATATAAATAACATGAACATGAATTTAGTATAGCAGTGATGACAATTGGAAATTGTCTGTGAAATGAATGGATGTACAAAATAGTATTTTTTAAGAATGTTAATAGCAGTGTTGTCATTGATTGAGATTTTAATGTAATATTTATGATAGACATTAAATTGCACAATATGACTGTGTGAAGGTTCTAGCCATTCATTCAACATATATTTCATAAGAAGTGTGAATCAATGAACTGACATTATCATGTGTTTTGCAGCAGAGCAAAATAATAAACGAAACTTATGACATCGGTTATCAAAATAAGGTGTTTCTTGTCGGATTTGAGTTTGTATTAACATGGTTTTACTCCCAATGACCCTGTCCTGGCCTGTTGTAATTCAGTGCCTAAAGGCACTGGACGCTTGTAATTACTAAATTAAAAATTAACTGTCAATATAAAACTTACTTGGCTGTTGATAGTATAAATCATTGTGAGAGACGGCTCTTTCTAACGTAACAAGGTTTTTGAGAGCGGCAATTTCTCACTTGTATATTAAAAGAGGAATAATTAAGCAACAAAAGTTTCCCCATAACTGCCATATGTGAGGGAAGGCAATAAAAACTAATCTTAACAGCGGTTCGGAACTTTTCGTGTGCTCTCGGAACATTCCGGCACAGTTCGCGATGATCCCCCACGCAGCAGGTTTGGGGAGTTGTTACATAAGAGTGGACTAACCACTAGGACCTGGTTGTTTATATTTTCATGTTTAAAAGATGCAAGCCCTGCTTCAGACCTCAGCAGCAGGTTTGGGGAGTTGTGACATAAAAGTGGACTAACCACTGGGACCTGGTTGTTTATATTTTCATGTTTAAAAGATGCAAGCACTGCTTCAGACCTCTTTATCAGATACATTTGTAGCACCAGGTTTGGGGAGTTGTTACATAAGAGTGGACTAACCACTGGGACCTGGTTGTTTATATTTTCATGTTTAAAAGATGCAATTACTGCTTCAGACCTCTTTATCAGGTACATTTGTAGCAGCAGGTTTGGGGAGTTGTTACATAAGAGTGGACTAACCACTAGGACCTGGTTGTAACGCTCGGGTATTCTCCAATGGGCCGAACCGCTGTGGAGTTTAGTATTAAGTGCCTTCCATATGTGAGGGTGTGTTAATACGAAGTTTCCACTTTATATGGGGACTTAGGCCTACACAAAGTCCGCGCAGTGCTTTTTACAGTATTAAAGAATGTGTAAAAGTTTAAGTGCAAAAGATGTAAATGTAGTGAATGCAACTAAGCTGTATGTGTGTGTCTGTCCTTAAGTTGAGCATGTAGGTCCTAATTACAATGGATCCCACAAAAGGCAATCTCAATAGGAACAATAAATGATCTCAAGGAAGTTTTAAAGCCATTGGACCCTTTCTGTAAACAGTTTTGTCCAAGGCCCACACTTTGTGTTTCACAAATTCTATATCAAATAACAAACCTGTGAAAATTTGGGCTTAATCGGTCATCGGAGTCGGGAGAAAATAACAGGAAAACCCACCCTTGTATCCGCACCTTTCGTCGTGTCATGACATGTGTTTAAAATAAATCCGTAACGAGAATTGATGTTGTTTTACTGTTTTCTCGAAAAGTAAAGCATTTCATAGAATAATATTTCAAGAGAAGTATTTCACCACTACCTTCTGTAAACCCTGTCAGTTATTTGTAAATCTGTGAACTTTTTTTTTTCCTGTACCGAAAGGGTTCAATGGCTTTAAGGGAACAATAGGTGAACAATAGACAGGACCCTTAATATATTTGGAATCAATTTCATAAAGCCGTGTAGCAGAAAGTGCTGCTGAAGGCTTGGTCACAAAATACTAGATTTCACCCCCTCCCAAAAAAAGTTAAGCCCCTCCCCGACCGATAACTTGATTGGCACACACCTGGCAAGTGAGGGCGCTCGCGTGGTGAAAATAAAGTCAATTAAAGTTTGCTAATTTCTCAAGGTGAATCTGTTATTTTATTCGAACGAATACTGGAATTTAAGCCGTAACCTAAACATTTTTATTAGGTAATATTAACATTTTATAGCTATAAATGATTAGAAAGCAAACAAACAAAGGATAATGAATTACGAAATTGTTTGAAAATGAGCCGCAAATACCGAGGCTAAGTGCGAGTTACACGTTTTGCAGTAGGTCATTAAATTTACTGTTGAAATACAAAACCATAAATTTAACAATTTTTTTTCAAATTTCGGTTCACTTTTTTGAATAACTCGCCCCAAAGATTAGTTCCCCATTGAAACGCACTACGACAGCGGTAATTTTGATGTACAGAAAACAAACATCCCTCAGTAATTTGTAGAGTTGTTTGCGTACATATCTATACAATTAAAGACATCAGACACTATTGGTAATTTTCAAAGACTAGTCTTGACAGTTGGTGTATCTCAACAAATGCATAAAATAGTAAACCTGTGAAAATTCGAGCTCAATCTGTCTTAGAAGTTGCAAGATATTACTGAAAGAAAAACACCCTTGTCGCACCATGGTCACACGAAGTTGTGTGCTATCAGATGCTTGATTTCGAGACCTCAAATTCTAAATCTGGGGTCTCAAAATCAAATTCGTGGAAAATTACTTCTTTCTCGAAAACGACGTCACTTGGGAGCTGTTTCTCACAATGTTTTATCACATCAACCTCTCCCCGTTACTCGTAATCAAGAAAGGTTTATTGATAGTAATTATATTTTGAGTAATTACCATAAGTGCCACTCCCTTTAAATAACCAAATGAATAAAAGCGTAATAAAAAACATGGACTGTGCAATTTAGGGGATGTTCGCTTTTTTTCAGGGACCATTCAACTTCTAGTCTCAGCTCCCTGGAAAATAAAAAGTAAAAACCATTGAGTTTCATTTTGAAGTTGCCGTAAACCACTGATATTAACTTTGGCACGGTAAGGCCATCCTATAATACTTCAACTAATTCGGACATGGGCATACAATTTCAATCCGGGGTCCACCCAAAAACACAAAAGCCATTTACTATTGATATGCAGATTCGGTCTTGGAAACCAATCAGCAACCGGGCGCTGTGTACAGATTAGAAATCAGTGACAAAATGGCCGGAGTCCTTCAAGATTGAATGTCAACACTGCCCTGCGATGACCGTCTCCATTTGACTGCCACTTTTTAAGAGTTTTGCTTTAGATTTTTTAAATACCCATGTCAGGGAATTAGTAGCTGAAAACACTTTTTACTGAATGTTGTAAAATACAGCAGATCGAGAAACTTCATGAGGACATTCAAGGCAAGTCCGGAACTCTCGCACGGAAGCTCCGGACTTGCCGTGCAAGTTGCATGCAGTAACCACGGCGTTAAGGTAAACAATGGAGTCAGCCCGGACAAAATGTTTACTTTTTGCGACTTCGACACTTTTAAGAGTTCAAAGAGTCTTTTTCATACATTCTTTTGATCTTTCTGAACATTCAAGGATGTCATTTTACTTCTTAAGGGGTGGCAGTCAGAAATGGTTAGGACCTGGGCCCGTTGACAGTCTGATTGACAGTGACACACATTATGATTAATGACAGTTGCCATGGTTGCCGTTGCCGTTGCCGTTTTATCAAGACTGCAGTTTACAGCAGAATGAGGATATGATGACACCATTCTCCATTGTCTCACATCATAATGTATCCTTTATGAAAACTAATTTTAACATACCTGCTTACTATTGATGAAGTTTTTGAAGATGTATAATTAAACTGTTCTTTTTGTAATCTAAAACAATTATGTACCAAAAGTTTTGGATTTCATTCCTACCCAAGTAATATCATGTGGGTTTTATCACCGTGATGTTGATTATTGTGATATGTTTTTAGCCGTGGAATGTAACCATTTCATTTGTTTGTTGATGTATTATCTGTTATGGTCTCTACGATATAAATTATTTAAAACACACATACAACCAAGAAACATGAACTAGTACAGTGTTGATGCTTTAAAGGCCCTCTACTTGAACCTTTTCATAACAAGGAATGCATGTTGCCATTTAGAGCAGAAAAGACACCACCCAGTTACTCTATTTCGTCCCTGTAAAAACATTATTTAAATTCAGTTTATCATTAACAAATCATCAAATAAAATGTCCCAAACTAAGCTACAACCAAAATTATAAATAGCTACAGTTGTTTGGAGAATTGGAACAATGGAATAAATTTCCTTATGCAACAGTAGTGCACAATACAATTAAATGAAATACTGTTCACAAAAACTAATAGAAGAAAAATAAGCCATGAACAAAACAGGAACTTGGAGGAATTCATTTTTTTATGAAAATGTGTCATCTTCAATATTCAAACTTAGAGCACAAGGACGATATTGGTAATTGGTAATTTCCATGACTAGAACAATTTGAGACTTGGAGCACAATGATGATAATGGTAATTTATAATTTCAATGACTAGAACAACTTGTTTTTTTATAAGGCAAATAACTTGATTAAAGTTATTAATTTTAATGTTAATGTCGATCAAGCAACTCACAAGATCAAAACTAGTTGTTATACTAATTCTTAAAAACTCTTGTAGTTGTATAATGAGGCAAATAACTTAATTAAAGTTATTATCAAACAACTCATAAGATCAAAACTTTTTGGTTCAAGAAATATTAGTCAAAGGAAAGTTGTTGACCATTACCATATTTACACCATATAAGTCTTGTGCAAATCTATAAATACTTGTGGAAGTACACTGTAACATGAAGAAACAAAATTGTTGGGTAGGTTATCATAATGCTGAAAATACCACACCATGGTAAATCATTCTGGAGGTGTCTGGCTCTTCATGGGATTCGGTTTCAATTTGGAAACCCTGCCTAGTGGCTAACTAGTGTCTTAAAAATAATGAAAGTACAATAGTTTGCTCACCCTGGTTTGAATTTGTAAGCAGAATTAGACACCAGAATCATTCCTACTGCATGGTTTTCATTTAAAGCTTGGAGATGTTATACATGAACATAGTTTGCTGTGCACCCTGGATTAAAGCAGAATTGAACTTCAGAAATCCTGTTAGTGGAAGTACATAGCTTGCTGGTTGCAATTTTTAAGCAGAGTCATGAAACTTTGAAGAATACATGTATAATCAGTGGTATCGTCATTGTCTAGAGTGTTTCACTCCACTGCAGGAGGAAATCCTCTTCACCAAATCTCCATCTCACTCTATTCAGCGCTGTTGTTGCCAAGCAATGCCCCTGTGTGAACTTAGTTCATCTCTTCATCTTCTGTTTTGTCGCCCTCTATTTCTTGTCCACATTCTTGGAGTCCAGTTGGTTGTTTTACATGCCCACCTCTTGTCATGCCTCCTTGCTAGGTGGCCTGCCCATCTCCACTTTTTTGATTTGATCGTCTTGATAATATCCTGCACCCTTGATTTCTTTCTTAGCTCCTGGTTCGTCACTGTCAAGATATTTCTCAGTTTTACTGATTATAGCGTTGCCTAATACCCGGAAATGTGTGTCTTATTAATATTACACTATTCTTCTTACAACAACGAAAGAAAATAAAATTTTTGTGCTCCTTCGTTACGCTCATATGCATGAAAAACAGTTTTACCCTTATGAACAACCAAAATAAGCACACAGATACGCAGTCAAGTATATTCTACAAATTTATTGAAAAACATGGGAATAAGGCCAGGATTCGGCCGACTCTGAAATTTGACAAAAGAAAAACGCAGTAAGTGGGTTTTACCTCGAAAAATATTATTTTCACCAGAAGCAGCAGAATAATGCCTGTACGAAGCCCCATCTTGGGCTTGACGAAAGCTTGAAGACCTTTTTTGTAGCTTCCTTCCTTCCAAGTCTTTCAGGGCTGCTTCTTCAGCGATTAGGACTTTCTTTTGCGCCTCTACCGACTAATCTTTCTTGCCGCCGCTTTCCAAGTGCTGGACAGTTACCCAACCGGCTTTACTTGAGTCTGCGATCTTGATCTTCTGTTTGCGATCGGTAATTAGATCTTCTGCTTTGACGATGGTATCAAAAACTTCTTGTAAGTCGCTTTTTTGTAGAAGTGAATTCTTCATTCGTGCGAGAAGAATCTCTAGCTCGCCGCAGAAAGCCTACTGTGCCGAGTTACCGGGCTTCGAGAGCTCCCGGGCTTCTAGTTTGTTCTTTATTACTTTCAGCTCAGTGTCGTCCTGAGGTTTGTTATTATTTGATAATGCCTCGAATTTTGAGTTAAAGTAGAGCTGGAACTTCTCAAATAAGGCTTTAGTGTCCAAGTTTCCAGGTTGCTCGGGCATAGACATCGGTAGAAATTTGTCGTAACAAACTAGTTTAACTCTGATAAAATGTTTTAAAGTATACTCAGCGACTGAAAAAGACCTGAACTGGAGGCTCATAGATTCCTTTTGCTTATATACTATGTATACGCTTCAGCAGTTTGATATTATGCTTCAATGAGTTTGGAATGTAATGGCATGATCGATCTCAGTATGGTGACATCGATTGCCAGCGCCCTAAGCACGTGACCCGGGGTGCTACACACACAATAATTTTGGTATTCAAACAGACAAAACTAAATAGACAATTCAATTCAGTTTCACTGTATTCTTCTTTACAATTCTGTACACATCATCATTTACAATCATTTATATTTACAAACATTCTTAGTATCAGATTCAGGGGAGTCTTCACACAAGAATATAGACAATTTCAAGACTACTTTCCAGTGAAGACTTTCATTCGATTCAGTTGATTAATACTTTCAAGTCCTCACAAATTTATATACAATCACAATATAATTATTAGTTGAGTACTTCCAACCAGTTCAGTGGCTACAGTAACCATACATATATACATGTAAGCCATCAAAGTTAATAACAGCAATCTTGATTCACCAATTTGGGTGCTGGCTCCTAACACTGCCTTTAAGTGTGGGTGAGGCTAGTCAAGGCCGCTCACTTGCCACGCCCTTGGCTTCTTCGATCGATTTGGCCTTCTCGTCTCTCTCTCTCTCTCTCTTTCAAGCCTTTCTCAGGATGAATTTCCAGAACAACACTCAGTAATACTCTTGGCTTGGAACTCTTAGGTCGGAACTCGAAACTTGGAAACTCTTAGCTCAGACCTCAGAACCATGATTTCTACATCATGGTGTATCTTATCTGTACAGCGGCAACACTGGCCCTGACGATTCTCACAAATAGATGATTGCACTCGGCACTGCCTTCAATAAATAGCCCACTACAAAAGTAACGTCTTCAAAAAGTCGCTGCCCAAAATATGTCTGCTGTAGCTGTAGCTACGCCCGATGACTATATTCTAGAGGTACTATCAAACTCACGTCTTCTCAATCTTGATTTGAAAATCATCTGCCCATTTTCCAGCTCTAACTCTGACTATACTCCAACTTGATCCATCATCATGTCGAGCGCCATCTAGAAGCTCGAGCCTGCCCAGTGATTTTTCTCCAGATGTTCCGGTCCAGCATGCAAGAGCGAAGTTCCTCAGCGCTGGTCAAGCCGGTGTCTCGTTTTAGTGTGTCTACAAAGGAGAGGCATCTTCTCCTACGCGAGGCCTTGCCTTGGGTGGGCTCCCAGAGGATGGTTGGGCAAGCGGCAAGCTCCGAGTGGCGGACACAGTGCCCAGCGAGCTTGAGTCGGCGTTCACGGATCTTCTCTGTGGCCTTTGGCCAACCAGCATACAGGTTGGAGTTTCTCATGTGGTCCTGCCAGGGGATGTTTAGGGCCATACGCAGCATCCTGGTGTAGCAACCATCCAGAGACTTCTCCATACTGGTGGTGAGGGTCCAGGTCTCAGCTCTGTATAGTAGCACTGACTCCACTGTTGCGACAAATAGTGATCTTTTCAGCCGGGCACTCAGCGTTGATGACACTAGTTGATCCACTAGTTCACGACTGTTGTCAATGCCAGACCCTGGCAACTATTGTGAATTTTAGACTTCCCTTTATTTTACAAAGTGAATTCTTTCTCAAGCATGACAACTCCCAAAAGCAAATTTGCTGACAAACCATACATTGAAATCTATAAATAAAAGCAGCAAATCTAAAAGTAACAAAAAGCTGCATGCTGCATATTTTGTGATGAACACAATTCTTTAGCTTGAAATAAACAACACTCTTTAATTATATAAGGGGATTTAATATTTACAGAAATTTACAGAAAATGTAGTACAGTTTGTTATTTTGTAACCTCATGGGATATTTTCTTACCTCATGGGGTATTTTCTTATGCCCTGGTTTGGCTAAATAAACCAATAATCTATTAATTCAATTTAAATATACAACTTTCTTCTAAGCTAACAAATGTGCTTCTTTCAAGCCTTGGTTGAAACTATATACAAATCACAACTTTTTCTTGTAAACGTTTAACTCAAAGATTATGCTTTCGACCTGAAGTACAAGTTATTTACATCATCCTAAGATTGAACTCAAGGGTTCATCCACTACTAAATCAATAATTCAGAGCACATCTTTGGCTGTTTTCAGTTGCTCTGGACGCCCTGACTCATGTCTCTTGCCTGCTTGTCGACTTCGCCAATCGGTCCTTCAAGTATGGCCTTAGGCCTAGCCCCATAAAGTTGGTCAGTGGTTGACTCAAACTCTTCGTCACGATCAATGGTTGGGCATGCGTCTAATTAAAACCGGGGTTGGGTGGTCATGATATTCTTGATGTAGTAGGGCACGGTTCCAGGCTGTGGGCTCTGGTGGAAATCAGTTACTGAAGAATTTCCAAAATCACAATATTTCGCCGTGGACTTTCTATCTCACGGAAACTCTTAATACAGTTGAGTCTGCCCTTTAACCTTTAATCATTGAAAACGGACGACCCTTTAGTAAGGAATACTTATTTCTTTGTTGTTCTAAAGCATTCGGGTGACTCATATAATACCTTCGTTAATCCAAGTTAAGTAACTAGACCACAAAATCAGCAAAAAACAGAGGATAGCCACCAAGGAAATAAAATGTCAGCTTTTACGCATTCTTATGTATCATATATGAGTGAAAACAGCATAAGACTACTGGTGGTACAACCGTAAAAAAATTACTTTGCATCATTAGGTAAAATTTTGATATGGTGGTAACCAGACTTAGTCAAATTATAGAGAATCTTGTGAAAGAAATTGCAACCTTATTTTACAATCGTCTAGTTTGAAGTTTCAGAACGAATTTGTTCAGTCTGCTTAATCAATCGTATTAGATTTCAAGATCGTTATCTTTCATGATTAATAATCACATCGTACCTCGAATAAATCTACAAACTTGTTAAACAAGTTTGCTTCTTAAATGCATTCGGGCCTTTCATATACTACATTCCTAAATCCAAGTTAAGTAACTAGATCACAAGATCGGCCAAAAACTGAGGATGGCCACCAAGGAAATAAAAATGCCAGCTTTTTCACATTAACATGGATCATATGATCAAGAACAGCATGCATGTATCAAGATTTCTGTTGGTGAAATTTCGACAAGGTACCCAGACTTAGTCGAAATAGAACTATAGAGAAACTTGCGAAAGAAATTGCAACCTTATTTTCCAATTTTGAAGTTTCTGAACGAATTTGTTCAGTCTGCTTAATTCTAGAATCAATTGTTTCTTATCAGTTGCTTGATAAGGGACCCGCAATGAAAGAGTGTTCTGTTTTCTCTACGATTGTTTGAGATTAAACAATCTCATTTAACGCTGAATTGTTAATTTGGAAGAACCAAGGGGTGGAATTTCAAAAACCATTCATAATCACAGACATAATCAAGTGAGATGAACAAAATTAGGCCACATTTTTCGTGTCTTTGACCATCAATTTATCAGATGTCGAGATCGTTATCTTACATGATTAAAAGTCACATCGTACCTCTATAAATACATCTACAAACTTGTCAAACAAATTTGTCTCTAAAATGCATTCGGGCCTTTCATATAATACATTCCTTCATCCAAGTTAAGTATTAGACCACAAAATCGGCCAAAAACAGAGGATGGTTGCCAAGCAAATAAACATCAGCTTTTACACTTTATTATGGATCATAATGATCAAGAACAGCAGGTATTGAGACTTACTGGTGGTGAAATTCCGATGTGATGGTAACCATACATAGTTGAAATAGAACACTAGAGAATCTTGTGAAAAATTTGCAACCTTCCAATCTTCTAGTTTAAAGTTTTTTGAATGAATTTGTTAAATCTGCTTAAATCTAGAATCAATCGTTTCTTACCAGTTGCTTGATAAGCTACTGATAAGGGATCCGCTATGAAAGAGGGCTCTGTTTTCTCTACGATTATTTGAGATGAAATCAATTCCATGATGAAAACTATTTCGAAAACTTTCTCATTTAGCGCTGATTTATTCGGAAGGACCAAGGGGTGGCATTTCTAAAACAAGATATTGTAACCATTCATAACACAAACATGATCAATTGAGATGAACAAAATTAGTAAGGAAATTGTGCGTGTCTTCTTTGACTATAAATTTATCAGATTTCAAGACCGTTGTTTTACATGATTAATAATCACACCGTACCTCTAAATAGATATACAAACTTGTCAAACATGTTTGCTTCTTTAATGCTGACTTAGGGCTGCTGTGGTGTAGTCGAGTGAGTGGGCAGCTCTGGCTCTAGGTCTTGGTCTTATCGATATGGAACGGGCACTCTCTGGACCAGTGTCCTTGCATTCTGCAGTTGTAGCAGACGTCAGCCTTCAACATGCCTGTCAACAAAGAATTGAAAAAACCAACAGAAGAAAAAGAAAACATTATATGTTCCATAATTATGTGGAACTTATATCGTATATAAAATACGCTGTTGTCGAAATGCGACCCTAACTCGGGGTTATCTGGAGATGGGTTAAACCTCTTTCTTCTTTCGATGCTTTTAATGCGGCTTCCTCATCTATTATGATTCTTTTGGCCTCTTCTGGCGTTCTATCATTTCCTGTCTTGTCTAGCTCTTGTGCGGCCCAGCTAGCCTTGCTACAGTCTGCAATTTTGATTGTTCTCTTTCTTTCTGCAATGATGCCTTCGGCTCCTTTAAGTGCCTCAATGGCTGCTGGAATGTTGATCTTCTCGAGGACAGCCTTGATTTTATCGTGGGCGATTCCGACTTTTCCGCAGATTTCGAATTGTGCCGAGTTCACATTACGGGTCTTGTCACTACTTTTGCCTCCAATTTATTTGTGAGTTTCTTTATAATGTAAACTTGATCAGCTGTCTTTTCTGGAAATTTGAATGCTTTCCAATTTGTGGTTGAAATATTCTTTGAATTTATTAAATCGTTTCTCTTGAACGCGGGTTGATCTTTATCAGTTGACATTGCGAACCTAATATCATATATAAAATACGCTGTTGTCGAAATGCGACACTAACACTACAGCAGAGTAAGCAGCGGTCTGAATTGGATGCTGTTGCTAAGGACGCTGATTTTATACTGACATGCATCAATGCACTCAAATGAATGAATCACGACACAGTTCATTCATTTTGCGTAACCTGCGTTTAATTCATGTGACGCATACGACGGGTACTCCTGTCATTCAAACAATAAAAACTACATTTAAGAGAACAAAGTAAAACAACGGTGGGGTGCCCAGGAGAGCATACAAGTCTTGAAAAATAACTATCGCCTAAAGGCGTATGTCTCCTAAATCCCCAAAATACATTGCATTAGTTAAGGCACATCATCACATCACTACCTGTCAGGTCAGGTGCATCTGCTAATGATAACCTGTAGCACGTTACAACCTGTCACAGAGCAGGGGTAAGGGGTTCGTGGGGGCTTTATAAAAAAATAAGATAGGTAGTGCACGTTAAAGAACGCAGAACACTTCTTATGCTTTCACCTTGTTTGTTGGTCTAGGCAGAAATACAGCCCTGGTAAAGTAGTTGGGATAACCTAACCCTCCTCCCTTCGGCCGTCGGGAGGAGGGTTACGCTATCGCAACTATAGAACATAAAGGCAAATGTTGTGGAAGTAATCTCTCACCCAAACAATACCAAGTGGATTCTGTCACTGCACATAAACGAACTGGGAACACCAATCATGGAGGAATAGGTATGAACTCAAAGGGTTTCCATTGCCCCACGTTAGTCAGTTGGACCCAGTGCATGTGATGACCGTGGGGTTTTCATTGCCCAATTACCCTCTTTATTTTGGCATTGCCTCCTTCCCTTCCATTCGACTATGGTTGGATCCTCCTCTAGTGAAATACTCTTCTGTCCGTTGTTAGTCCGACGGACCTAGGGAAATACTCTTCTTTTCGGCGTTGGTCCGACCAACCCGGCACAGGTGATAGATGGGTTTCCATTGATCCACTACCCTCTTTAGTTTGGCATTGCCTCCTTCCCTTCCATTCGGCTATGGTTGGATCCGGGGATCCTCCTCTAGCAAAATACTCTTCTTTTTGGTGTTGGTTTTCATTGTCCAATTACCCTCTTTATTTTGGCATTGCCTCCTTCCCTTCCATTCGACTATGGTTGGATCCTCCTCTAGTGAAATACTCTTCTGTCCGTTGTTAGTCCGACGGACCTAGCGAAATACTCTTCTTTTCGGCGTTGGTCCGACCAACCCGGCACAGGTGATAGATGGGTTTCCATTGATCCACTACCCTCTTTAGTTTGGCATTGCCTCCTTCCCTTCCATTCGGCTATGGTTGGATCCGGGGATCCTCCTCTAGCAAAATACTCTTCTTTTTGGCGTTGGTCCAACCAACCCGGCACATTTGATAGTAGGGTTTCCATTGATCCACTACTGTCTTTATTTTGGCATTGCCTCCTTCCCTTCCATTCGGCTATGGTTGGATCCGGGGATCCTCCTCTAGCGAGATACTCTTCTGATCGGCGTTGGTCCGACCAACCCGGCACAGGTGCAGAGGGGTTTCCATTGATCCACTACCCTCTTTATTTTGGTGTTCCCTCCTTCCCTTCCATCTGGCTATGGTTGGAAACTGGGATCCTACTAGGATCCTCCGACCAACCCGGCACAGGTATTAGTGGGGTTTCCATTGATCTACTACCCTCTTTAGTTTGGCATTGCCTCCTTCCCTTCCATTCGGCTATGGTTGGATCCGGGGATCCTCCTCTAGCAAAATACTCTTCTTTTTGGCGTTGGTCCGACCAACCCGGCACATTTGATAGTAGGGTTTCCATTGATCCACTACTGTCTTTATTTTGGCATTGCCTCCTTCCCTTCCATTCGGCTATGGTTGGATCCGGGGATCCTCCTCTAGCAAAATACTCTTCTTTTCGGCGTTGGTCCGACCAACCTGGCACAGGTATTAGTGAAGTTTCCATTGATCCACTACTGTCTTTATTTTGGCATTGCCTCCTTCCCTCCCATTCGGCTATGGTTGGATCCTGGGATCCTCCTCTAGCGAAATACTGTTCTTTTCGGCGTTGGTCCGACTAACCTGGCACAGGTATTAGTGAAGTTTCCATTGATCCACTACCCTCTTTATTTTGGCATTGCCTCCTTCCCTCCCATTCGGCTATGGTTGGATCCTGGGATCCTCCACTAGCAAAATACTCTTCTTTTCGGCGTTGGTCCGACCAACCCGGCACAGGTGACACAGGGGTTTCCATTGATCCACTACCCTCTTTAGTTTGGCATTGCCTCCTTCCTTTCCATTCGGCTATGGTTGGATCCGGGGATCCTCCTCTAGCAAAATACTCTTCTTTTCGGCGTTGGTCCGACCAACCCGGCACATGTGATAGTAGGGTTTCCATTGATCCACTACTGTCTTTGTTTTGGCATTGCCTCCTTCCCTTCCATTCCGCTATGGTTGGATACTGGGATCCTCCTCTAGCAAAATACTCTTTTTCGGCATTGGACCGATCAACCCGGCACAGGTATTAGTGGGGTTTCCATTGATCCACTACCCTCTTTATTTTGGCATTGCCTCCTTCCCTTCCATTCCGCTATGGTTGGATCCTGGGATCCTCCTCAAGCAAAATACTCTTCTTTTCGGCGTTGGTCCGACCAACCCGGCACATGTGATAGTAGGGTTTCCATTGATCCACTACTGTCTTTATTTTGGCATTGCCTCCTTCCCTTCCATTAGGCTATGGTTGGATACTGGCATCCTCCTCTAGCAAAATACTCTTTTTTCGGCATTGGTCCGACCAACCCGGCACAGGTTTAGTGGGGTTTCCATTGATCCACTACACTTTTTATTTTGGCATTGCCTCCTTCCCTTCCATTCGGCTATGGTTGGATCCTGGGATCCTCCTCTAGCGAAATACTCTTCTTTTGGCGTTGGTCCGACCAACCCGGCACATGTGATAGGGTTTCCATTTCTCCACTACCCTCTTTATTTTGGCATTGCCTCCTTCCCTTCCATTCGGCTATGGTTGGATCCTGGGATCCTCCTCTAGCGAAATACTCTTCTTTTGGCGTTGGTCTGACCAACCCGGCACATGTGATAGGGTTTTCATTTCTCTACTACCCTCGTTATTTTGGCGTTGCCTCTTTCCATTCCATTTGGCTATGGCTAGAAATTATTCTAAATTATAGTAAATCCAAATCCCACTTCTGTACACCAATGTTACACTTTTTCTTAGGACCTCATATCATCACATCACAACCTGTCAGGTCAGGTGCATCCTGCTAACGTTAATCTGTAGCACGTTACAACCTGTCACAGAGTAGGGGGGAGGGGTTCGTGGGGGGGCTTCATAAAAAAATAAGATAGGTAGTGCACATAAAAGAACCCAGAACACTTCTTATGCTTCCAACATGCTTGGTGGTCTTGGCAGGAGTACAGCCCTGGTACATTTAGTTGCGATTACCTAACCCACCTCCCTTCGGCCGTCGAGAGGAGGGTTACGCTATCGCAACTATAAAACATAATGGCAATAAGGGTTTGATTTTCCACTCAAGCAATACCATGTTTTGGTATCTGCACGAACAAATTCTTGAAAACTTGGCACTCATTTTCACATGTGATAGTAGGACTTCCATTGATCCACTATACCCTCTTTATTTTGGCATTGCCTCCTTCCCTTCCATTCGGCTATGGTTGGATCCGGGGATCCTCCTCTAGCGAGATACTCTTCTGATCGGCGTTGGTCCGACCGTCCCAGCACATGTGTTTGTGGGGTTTCCATTTCTCCACTATCTTCTTTATTTTGGCATTGCCTCCTTCCCTTCCATTCGGCTATGGTTGGATCCTGGGATCCTCCTCTAGCGAGATACTCTTCTGATCGGCGTTGGTCCGACCGTCCCAGCACATGTGTTTGTGGGGTTTCCATTTCTCCACTATCTTCTTTATTTTGGCATTGCCTCCTTCCCTTCCATTCGGCTATGGTTGGATCCTGGGATCCTCCTCTAGCGAAATACTCTTCTGATCGGCGTTGGTCCGACCGTCCCAGCACATGTGTTTGTGGGGTTTCCATTTCTCCACTATCTTCTTTATTTTGGCATTGCCTCCTTCCCTTCCATTCGGCTATGGTTGGATCCTGGGATCCTCCTCTAGCGAAATACTCTTCTGATCGGCGTTGGTCTGACCGTCCCAGCACATGTGTTTGTGGGGTTTCCATTTCTCCGCTATCTTCTTTATTTTGGCATTGCCTCCTTCCCTTCCATTCGGCTATGGTTGGATCCTGGGATCCTCCTCTAGCGAAATACTCTTCTGAACGGCGTTGGTCCAACCGACCCAGCACATGTGTTTGTGGGGTTTCCATTTCTCCACTTCCTTCTTTATTTTGGCGTTGCCTTCTTCCCTTCCATTCGGCTATGGTTGGATCCTGGGATCCTCCTCTAGCAAAATACTCTTCTTTTGGCGTTGGTCCGACCAACCGGCACATGTATTAGTGGGGTTTCCATTGATCCACTACCCTCTTTATTTTGGCATTGCCTCCTTCCCTTCCATTCGGCTATGGTTGGATCCTTGGATCCTCCTCTAGCGAAATACTCTTCTTTTGGCGTTGGTCCGACCGACCCGGCACATGTGATAGGGTTTCCATTTCTCCACTACCCTCTTTATTTTGGCGTTGCCTCCTTCCATTCAATTCGGCTATGGTTAGAAATTATTCTAAATTATAGTAAATCCAAATCCCACTTCTGTACACCAATGTTACACTTTTTCTTAGGACCTCATATCATCACATCACAACCTGTCAGGTCAGGTGCATCCTGCTAACGTTAACCTGTAGCACGTTACAACCTGTCACAGAGTAGGGGGGAGGGGTTCGTGGGGGGCTTCATCAAAATATAAGATAGGTAGTGCACATAAAAGAACCCAGAACACTTCTTATGCTTCCACCTTGCTTGGTGGTCTTGGCAGGAATACAGCCCTGGTACATTTAGTTGCGATAACCTAACCCACCTCCCTTCGGCCGTCGAGAGGAGGGTTACTATAGAACTATAGAACATAATGGCAGTGAGGGTTTGATTTTCCACTCAAGCAATACCATGTTTTGGTATCTGCATGATCAAATTCTTGAAAACTTGGCACTCATTTCACATTGAAGGATTAGTTTCTTGACACCAATGCATACCAATAATAAGGTTGTGTTTTTGTGTCTTCAACTTTGAAGTATAGCCTACATGTGAATACAGTACATTGGGCAAATAATAACAATTCTGAAACTTTTATTGTATTGAAAAAATAACTTGGGAGGGGGGGGGCAATACAGCTCCATACATGTACTGGCTATCACCACACCATAGGGATTGAAATTTGTAAAGTTTTACCACTTGTAGAAACACACAGTATTTTGATTGAGTACATACTGCAGGATGTGTTCAATTAGAATTGTCATTAGGTTAGTTTTATAAAAGCGAAAACATAACAGTGTGAAAAATTATCTTTGGCCGAACAAAAAAAAAATGTATACAAAATTGTGACACCACCCTTGGTACTTAACAACTCATGGTTACAATTTTGTTTCCATGTCACACCCTTTTTCATTGGGGGCATGAAGTCACTAAAGTTGGCCCAAACATTTAGGTCTCAATTTCACCTGCTGACTGGACAAGTGAGATTTATTAGATTCCAATTAGCTTCATATCTGTCAAACTTCTTATAAACAGAGGCAGTTTCCTATATTAGTGCATGGTGGAGGCAAGGGGTGGTTTTCTAGAGGCCATCCTCTGCAGATACTTAAAATTAAACCATGCATGAATGTAGGTGCTACCATTGTTTAAAATTTACTTCAAAGTTAAATTCTAACTTTACATTTGTTACCTATCTTTGATAATGAAAAGGAGCATTGTGTTTAAAAGATAGCATTAAAAAAACCACAGGAACACTTTTTAACTGGAACAATTTCTAACTATGAACCTGATATGAGGGTGTGTGTAAACACTACTACCACAATCATGATCATTGGTGGGTAATTGAAAGAACCTAATGTCAGAAACAGAGTGTGGTATTACATGATGAGAGACTGACGTGTGATGAGATGTGTGTGTGTGCATTAAAACAAAACCTGTGGCCTTTTTTTGTCTCACAAAAAGTACTGTAGCTTGGAAGGTAGGCTTGGGTGCAATTACAAATAAATGTTGGTAGTTCATGGGTTACCATTGCCAATAGAAATTGCCCAAGCCTACCATAAAACATGAGATGGTGCAGGTGAAGGTGGAAGACTTTTGAAGAAACCAGGGGTCCTTGGTGTGCACCATCAGCAGGGTACCCCAGTTGTATATGAGGACAAAGACACCTAGTTATTTCAGGGAGTTTTCGAGAGAGAATATAGTGGTTTTGGCAAGGAGGAGCTTTCTGGTTGGTGGTTTCTTGATGTTTGGACTTTTGATCAAGATCTGAGACCCTGGGCAGACACTTGCACTTCCTGATGTCCTCCTCAAGCTGTGACCTGTGGTTGTTGGGCATTTCGGCGGTTCCTGTGGGTAATGGCAGGGTGGGAGTTCGCTGGGATGTTTGCTGGTGTATCAGGTCCTGGCTGTATGGTTTGCGAATGTTGCACCATTAAGGATAGCAGCTGATGGAATAGGGGTTATTGTGGTTGCCTGTGTTGTCAGACGGGTCTTCGTAAGTGCTTCTTGAATCTGTGTTAATCTGGGTGGGTGGTTGTCGATAGTTCTATGAGGAGGATGTATGTGGCTAATCGTGAATGTAAGGCGCTTCTTTACAGGGTGTAGACTTGTAAGGTGCACATGTAGTCCAGACTTGAGGCTGGCATTGAACGGGGTCCATGGCGCCAGCACAAGTTAGTCCGGTGATGATAACTACTGATTTAATCCATCAATGGTACCTAGATGGGTTAAATTAGTACGAGGGAGCTGGGCGAAACTTGTGTGGATCTCGGGAGATGCCAAGCTCAACTCTGTAGGCTCACATCTTGCTCGTTGGAGCCCCGGTAATGAAGTTCATTGCAGTCTTACAGGCATTATTAGTTACATACATTCTTCCCACTGAACCATCGATAAGCACACATTCAGAGGAACACATTTTCTGGAGGCCAGAGAGCCGGCTGCTGCACAGACGATCACCGTAGCTCTTATCCATCAGTTGCCTAACTTGATGCTGCAAGGTTGGCATGGCATGCAGACGGGGCTTGGAACTTTGGCCATTCCAGTGGCTTCTGCTCTGTTCATTACTCACAGGTGCCAAAGGAATGCCTAATGATCACACCTCACAGCTTGTACAGGTGGGCACCAAGAAGGTCAAGTCTCTGACTAGGGCCTTGGTGTCTTGATCAGGAGCCCAGGCATTGAGATTTCATCAATGTGGGGGTAAGTCCTTGACATTACCACTTCTCTCTCCCCCTTTAGGGAAATAACTAGTGATGTCAAACCACCTGTCCTCATATATAATGCATTCACCACCAATCCTTATAACACAGTAGTGCATAATCATCTTGCATGCGTGCTGCACACTTAAAACCCTTCGCATCGATACACTTGCAGCTGACCACTTAAAATCACTTATTAGCTAATGAGTGATTTTAAGTAACCACTAAAACATTTCCATTTTGTGTACAGTCTATTCTTGCATCAACAAATACAAACAGGACAAATGGCATGTGTTTAAGAAACTTGATTCAGCCTGTTCAGCTGTGTTCATACTTGATCCCATTGTTTTTGTTGCAAGTCCCTGGGGTCTACTGTAAAATCAAAAGAGAAAAACGAACACAAGTTGGCTGTGTGGAGGAATAAATAAAAACAATTATCAAATTATTCTCACATCTTCTTGTTTTTGTGCTAAAAAGAGTATTTTTAAAAAGAACAATCCTCCATGCTGCATATTTTATCTAAGTGGCTGCAATTCCCCTTGAAAACTTTTTGTTTCTTCTTATTTTGATAAAATTGCAGTACCAGTTGCAGAAACCAATATAGATGAGCTGCTGAAAAAATCACACCAAAATTTGTACACTGAATTGTTTATAAACCAAAATTTTAATGACAACCTAGCAATATGGGTTTGTCATTAAAAAGTTTAAAAGAGACATTTACAGCAAGTGGTGCAGCATCAGCGTGTAGTGCAGTCATTTATGCTCCTGGACTGTGTTAAGGATTGCTGAGTGGTGATGTGGGTACTCTAAAAGGAAGTAGCTATGATGATGGTTGCCCAGTGACTGGAGTGTGAGCTAGGGTCCCTGCAATGAGGAAACAGGCAGGGTTTAGAAACACACTCCAGTCAGTTTTGTCAATTTGTGTGTTTATTGGTAAACAATCTCAACCACCCCTCCATTTGCAATAAATGCTTTACTCATTATGGAATGGAATAGAACAAGAATGCACATTTCATTGATTACTCATCAGAGTCTAATTGTTTGGAAATACTATTTCATCTGCTCAGGACTATACGATCATTAGTGCAACTGATGGGTTTCATTAAATTACTGTTGCATATTTTGGAGCTCTTGGAGTTTACTGCTTAAGAGTGATCTTCAAGGCTTTTGTTTGGTAAAAAAGGAAACATTTATTTTGGATATATATGTTTTTTTAAATTGACACATACTTTTCGAATGACTTTTGATCATTATGTCATGTTTTTTTATATACTTGTTAAGGACATTGGTATGTGTACTTGGGAACAAACATTTTCTACTCAGGAACAAAAGTTTTACAGAAACGAAGGACAAAATGTACAACATAATGAGTACAAGTATGAGTTTATGGAGGGGGTGGTGGGATTGTGATGGCATTTAGGTGTCGTTATGGTTAGCCAGAAATACTAAGGCTACATTTATAGGGCATACAGCTACTTCCTATTGCATAAGGCACACCATTACATCACATTGGTCAGGTCAGGTGCTTATATTAGCTTGCATCTGCTAGCGGTAAACCTGTAGCCCGTTACAACCTGCCACAGAGAGGGCCCTCCTCACCCTGCTACAAAACACCACTGCATTGTATAGCATGATGCCACCATCCAAACATCCTGGTGGTGAGGACTGGTTTCTTCAAAAGTTAACAGCTGGGCCCAATTTCATAAAGCTGTGAAGCAGATTGGTTTTAATTTCTTTCAAAATAATTTGACGAGCAAGAAAATACTGTGGAACTATTTATAAACAGTCCACCCGCTTGACTAAAATAGTTCCTGCTTATGCTTTGCAAATTAGAACTAATATAAAAATCCACCCTGGAAGCCAAAATTTGTATTATCAAAACAGTTAACAGAACCCATGAATGCATTTCATTGGTTGTGGCAGTGCTTTATTTGTAGATAAAAGACCCAAGTGTTAGATGCATATGACACTTGGGTCTACTTTTACATGTCTTGTACATACTTTGTACTTACAACGCAATCATTTCTACAGTTAATTTCAATAGTTGATCAGTCTAGAGCTTCAGCTTGAAATTGGGTCCAACAGGCCCGTAGTGACACTACTCCTTAAATTACATCTCAAGAAAATCTTGGTTCACTTCATTTCATTTCACTTTATATCTTATAATTGACTCACTTACTTTCCTGGGGATGAGGTACATACTATCTTTAGCAGTGGATCCAGGTGGTGGCCCTTGGGCCCGGGGGCCACCCCCTGTCCCCTATATACTCTCTTCAGGAAACTTCTTAATAAATAATGTAAAAAGGGAAGAACAAATGTTTTGCAAAACATTTGTTCTTCTCAATTCTCGTCATCAAAAACAAATCGGTCTCTTATGGCAAATTTTCTCATCACACATTGTCAGGTCAGGTGCTTATATCAGCTTGCATCGCTAACGGTATTCTGTAGCCCGTTACAACCTGTCACAGAGAAGGGGGCGGGGCTTGCTTAGCTTGCTCAAGTTAGACACCAATCACTTTGCAGCACAGTTAATTGAGCAGGCTGTCACCAGTGTCATTATTTTTAGGCCCAGCAGGGATTTTGAACCGTACTAGCCATTAGTCAGCTCTCACAATAATAGTGTCCCTCAAGCTACGGGCCTGTAGTAACAACCCCTCCCATCTTCCACTTCACCTGCATGTTCCATCTACCAGCTACGTTTTTGTCATATTCAAGTAGTACACAGTACTAAAGTGAGACAAAAAGAACACTCTTATTCAGAAAAATCTAAAGTTAGCACATTTGGAATTGTTTGTTCAAAAAATATTCCTAAACAAGCTATTTAGATGTCAAACTTTAGTTTAGTGTTTCACTAAAAAGAGGTTCACAGACAATTTTATTTTACGGGATAAAACAAATTTCTTTTGTGCTCAGAAGAAAGTGTTTTAACAAACTTCACCCTAAAGTATAAAGCTGCAGGTTTTGAGTTTACAATTTTGTAAAAATGTGATAAATTGAATCGGTGAATGTCAAGTGTGAGAGAGCGTGGACATTTTATGGAAAATAAATCCCAAACATTTGTACACATGTTGAATTTCAAACAATATATTAATGTACAATGGGACTAAAGTTGAATGGAATCAGAATTATGCTAGTGCCACCCTGTTTCTGACAAGGATCTGAGGGTATTTTACAGAAGTCTTTTTACGTCGCATCTTTAAAGCGGCAGGGTAAACTTTTGGTAATACTGTCCAAGACCGGTATCCTCACTTGTGTATCACAACATTAGCACCAAATAACAAATCTGTACAAATTTGGGCTCAATCATCTGCCATCAAAGCTGCAAGAAAATAATGAAAGAAATAATTGCATAGAAGTACATGCTCCACATGCTTCAAAGAGGCTTCATGTGTAAAGCCTTTCACAGATTCAAAACTGTTTGTGCAAAAATTACCTCTTTCTCTAAAACTCCATTCTGCAAAGTGGGTAATTTCTAGCACTGTTTATAACTTACAGCTCTTCAGTGCTATTCACCTGATGTCATAAAATTGTATAGTCCTTACCTTGGAGTATCTACCAAAGTACACCCGGCCATAACACAATGCTCCTCTACCAACTTTTCTAGTCCTTGGCTCACTGTTCAGTCCAGCAGGATGACATGATGCAGATATTCATCTATGCATCTTGTATAACCTTATCTGTTTGGGTCGAGATCCCTCTGTGATTTTGTACATTTTCATCCACATTAGTTCAATTTTTTATGGTGTGGTGAAACTCATGGTCTACAACACATGTAGCTAATGGTTCACTCTAATCTGATTTATTTAAAATAAAGTTAATCTTCAGGGGAAAAGAACAGAGAATTGTACAGTAAACTCCAACAAGTCTCGAATGAGTTTGGTAAAATGTATGGGATTTCATTTGAATGAAGGCAAAGAATTTGTAAAGCAAAAGACAAGTTCGGCTATTAATGCTATCCAATTTATCCAGGGCTTCCAGCTGGATTTGTTTGTGTTTTAAAGCTTTCGTTTGTTTGATTTTTAATCTCCTTTTTATATTGTATATATATATATTTTTATATTGTACAGAAATATATTTTTTACATTGTACATAATATGTAATTGTTTTATATTGTATATATATATGGATTATATCGTTGGCAGGGGTCTGGGTTAACACATCTTGTTAAACATTTTGGATACTTTTGTTTTAACCTTGACCGCCCCTGTCTTACTGAGTGGGTAATTGAGTGTATTGAGTGTATTGAGATAGTTCTGGGTTTAACTCCTCTCATAGTTTCCTACATTGTATTGAAGGGGAAAACTCTCAACATCTTTTCAAATAATAACTGGTTTTTTTTGTGCTTCAGCAACCTACATATAAAGCCTTGTTTCAATTAATCATTGACAGACAATCTTGGTAAGCTGATGTAAGACATCTGCACTACCATTCAGATTGTAGTGGGTTCAATTCCAACCCAAATCTCGTTCCCAGGTCTGATCAATCTAGCTGCACTTTTTTTCCAGCATAACCCTTGGAAATGGTCATTAAAATGTGCCATGTAATGGCCCTAAGGCATTATAGCCGTAGGATGAGTGAAATCATCAAAGCATTTAAAAATATTTGAATGCCACACCAAGTATTTTCGCAACAGCTCTATTTGTAAAAGCTTTGTACATGTGCTTCCATTGTGGGGTCAACTTATAACATGGTTCTGGGTTCAATTTCTGACTTAGTTTCCCATGCTTACTTGAAGGAACAATTCTGTATATATTTGTTATATCATAATGGTTTTGATGTTTTAGCAAAGTAGACGCATATACTTTTGAGCATTTATATGCAATCTTGTTGGTGTAAGGTATGACATCTGCACTACCATGCAGATTGTTGTGGGTTCGAGTCCCACCCAATTTGTCTATAGGTGCTTGAAGGGCATTAAATATGCATAGAGCTAGATTGCTGAAGATCAAAATGTTACAACATCAACAAATATAATTGAGATGCCATGCCAACCATTTTCACTAAAGCCTTTTTTTTACACCAGCAACTTTTACAGTCACATTATGTACTTCCATTGAATGCACTCTAGATGATTCTGGGTTCAACTTATGCTCCCCATAGAACCAATCAAAGCAGTAACTGATTCTACAGTAAAACCTCTGAACTCGTACACTCCCACTTCTCTCATATTTCTTCAGTCTCCTGACGATTAGCTTTAGTCTAAAGGTTGAGACCAATTAAGAACTTACTTCGTGGTAGTGAAGTTAATAACTATCCTATTAACTTAAGTAGTATTCCCGGCCGATTTTCTACCTTCTGCCCAAGTAGTAATTAAAAAGCTGGGCAGTTCTTTTCAGAACAGAGGACTTGAGAGAAGTCCCCTGAAAATCTTCTCCGTGGTGTAGTAGAATATAGATTATAGCAAGAACAAACTCAACCTGGCAAGTATCTACATGTACACACATGGTGTTGCCACAAACTAAATATATATCAATACCTCACCATGCAATCCCTCAAATCCCATAGAAACCATTTCTTAAACACATTAAAATGACTGACATGTCTCGCCAAAGTACTTTTACAAAATCCTTTTTGTACACTAGCAACTTGTTTGCATGTTCTTCCATTGATCTCAATTGGATGTTTCTTGGTTGGAAACTTATGCTGAAGTTTCCTATTTCCATTGATCTCACTTGGTTGTTCTTGGTTGCAACTTATGCTGAAGTTTCCTACTTCCATTGATCTCACTTGGATGTTTCTTGGTTGCAACTTATGCTGAAGTTTCCTACTTCCATTGATCTCACTTGGATGTTTCTTGATTGAAACTTATGCTGAAGTTTCCTACTTCCATTGATCTCACTTGGATGTTTCTTGGTTGCAACTTACGCTGAAGTTTCCTACTTCCATTGATCTCACTTGGATGTTTCTTGGTTGCAACTTATGCTGAAGTTTCCTACTTCCATTGATCTCACTTGGATGTTTCTTGGTTGCAACTTATGCTGAAGTTTCCTACTTCCATTGATCTCACTTGGATGTTTCTTGATTGAAACTTATGCTGAAGTTTCCTACTTCCATTGATCTCACTTGGATGTTTCTTGGTTGCAACTTATGCTGAAGTTTCCTACTTCCATTGATCTCACTTGGATGTTTCTTGATTGAAACTTATGCTGAAGTTTCCTACTTCCATTGATCTCACTTGGATGTTTCTTGGTTGCAACTTACGCTGAAGTTTCCTACTTCCATTGATCTCACTTGGATGTTTCTTGGTTGAAACTTATGCTGAAGTTTCCTACTTCCATTGATCTCACTTGGATGTTTCTTGGTTGCAACTTATGCTAAAGTTTCCTACTTCCATTGATCTCACTTGGATGTTTCTTGGTTGCAACTTATGCTTAAGTTTACTATACTTCCATTGATCTCACTTGGATGTTTCTTGGTTGAAACTTATGCTGAAGTTTACTATACTTCCATTGATCTCACTTGGATGTTTCTTGGTTGCAACTTATGCTGAAGTTTCCTACTTCCATTGATCTCACTTGGATGTTTCTTGGTTGCAACTTATGCTGAAGTTTCCTACTTCCATTGATCTCACTTGGATGTTTCTTGATTGAAACTTATGCTGAAGTTTACTATACTTCCATTGATCTCACTTGGATGTTTCTTGGTCGAAACTTATGCTGAAGTTTACTATACTTCCATTGATCTCACTTGGTTGTTCTTGGTTGCAACTTATGCTGAAGTTTCCTACTTCCATTGATCTCACTTGGATGTTTCTTGGTTGCAACTTATGCTGAAGTTTCCTACTTTAGTTTGGTTAAAAAACTTTATATATTTGTAAACCAGCTTTGTACGTGTGCTTCCATTCCTGGTTCAACTTATGAGACGGTTCTGGGTTCAATTTCTGTCTTAGTTTCCCATGTTTACTTGAAGGAAAAACCCTGCATATCTACTTGAATATCAGGTTTTTATTTTTGCTTCAGCAAAGTAGCTGCATATACTTTTGAGCATTTATTCACAATCTTGTTGGTGTAAGGTATGACATCTGCACTACTGAGCAGATTGTTGTGGGTTCGAGTCCCACCCAATTTGCCTATAGGTGATTGAAGGCATTGAATATACATATAGAGCTAGAATGCTAAAAATATTATATACAGCATCAGAAAAAATTGAAATGCGACGCCAAGTGTTTTCACAAAAGCCTTATTGTACACCAGTAACTTATACACATTATGTACTTCCATTGAATGCATTATAGATGATTCTGGGTTCAACTTTTGCTCCTCATAGAACCAATCAAAGCAGTGACTGACTGTACACTGAAACCTCTGAACTTACTCCCACTTCTCTCACATCTCTTCAGTCTCCTGACGATGACTAGTGCAAGCTATAGTCCAAAGGTTGAGACCAATTAAGAATTCACTTTGTTTTAGTGAAGTTAATAGCGATCTAATATCTTAAGACGTTTTCCTGGTCGATTTTCTACCTTCCACCCAGGTAGTAGTTAAAAGGCAGGCGGTTCTTTTCGCAACAGAGAAGTCTTCTGAAAATCTACTCTGTGATAGTAGAATAAATAGCAAGAACAAAATCTACCTTGCAATAGACAAAACACATGGTGTTACCAAAAACCAAATGTATATCAATACCTCACCATGCAATGTCTCAAATCCCATAGAAAAAAATTCTTAAACTCATTAAAAGGATTGAAATGTCATGCCAAAGTATTTTCACAAAAGCCTTTTTTGTACATGAGCAACTTGTATGCATTATGTACTTGCATTGATCTCACTTGGATGGTTCTGGGTTCAACTTATGCTGAAGTTTCCTAGTTTTACTTGGTAAAAAATCTTTATATGTTTTTCAGTTTTTATATTTTGTGCTTCAGCGACTTCCCTATGTTAAGCTCCTGCAATACCTTTCAGCATTGATAGGCGTGACAAGGTGTGACATCTGCACAACTATGCAGATTGTTGTGGGTTCGAGTCCCACCCAATTTGTCTGTAAATGCTCTAAGGTATTATATAAGCATAGCTAGGTTCCTGAAGTACAAAACTTTCCACAAAATTGAATTGATTGAATCCAAGTAAAATAACAATTCAAAAGCATAATTTGTACCCAAAAGACTTCCTTTTCAGACTTTTGTCACCAAAACTTATGCAAATGAGTTAGAGAAAATATGCTCAGGCAGTTTTCATTATTTAGTTGGTGAGGAACAAATAGCAACTTTGTGTTTGCATGTGCAGGGGTAGAATTTGCTAGAAATAAATGTTAACATTGATTGACAATGTTAACAATTGCATGCTAACAAGCCTTGTGGCTGCACCTTTTGAGCATTGCCAGTTTACCAACCTAGTAAATAACTTTAGTTATGTCATTCAAAATATGAGTGACTTTTAAGGTAACTATTAGATTTTGACAATTAAAATCCTTTTGGAAGTTAATATTCATAAGCACGAAATTCCTCCAGTGTTGCTCAATTGATTAGAAACCTACAGTGGCCCAACAATTTTAATTATTTTCTTTTGCCAGCAATAGCTGTATCAGCTAAAAAAAATAATTGTGCAAGTTCATCATTCTTTTGACAAAAAGTCCATTTTCACAATTAGTAATTATACCCAAACAACTTTTACTAGTATAAGTCCAAAGGCTCACTCTCTGTTATAAAACTCATATCCAGTTCCAATTCTCCAAAGAAATATTTCCATCTGATAAACTAATAATCACCCCCCCCCCCCCCCCCCCGCCGCCAAAAAAGCAAACAAACAAAAACAAATCACCCCAACAAAAATGCTAGTTATTGTTTGTAAACGGCTTGACAAAGGCTGACAAATGACAACACAACGCAACACACATAAACAACAGAAGCAGTCACTATACCAATTATTTTTGCTGTGACAAATTTTCCAACAGCGAAATCTATTTTCACATCATTTAAAAGCCCAGTCAAAACATCTAACTCAGTTTTTAACAATCACTTTTCTAAATTTCAGTGACGTGACCTTTTACAACTGAACTGTAAGAAAACCTGTTTACTGTTAACGATTCTGGAGTAACAGACACCAACTGTGCTTTCAATAGCTTCATGGTACCTGCTTTTGCTATTAAACCTGTTCTGAAAACAATTCACTATTGTGTATCTTATTTTTATTTCTATAGAGTTGCTACTGAATTTCCATGCAGTACGCTAGGATGGTCTTGCAGCAGCAGTGCTTAATGGAACCACACATGGACACGGGGTTGGAAGACCACAAGTCAGCTGGATCTCTGAACTTACGGTAGCGACACAACCACACAACCCTGGAGAAGTAGACGGTTGTTACTACATCACCAGGCAGTAGCCTTCATTGACTGATGTTGATGATGAACGAAGGAAATCAGAAGGAGTTTCAAAAGTGTCACTTTGGACGGATGTTGGATGCTGGTGGGGGCTTAGTGGCCACAGCTCCCCTAGGACCTGGATCCTGCCACTGGTGGACATTTTCAGGAACAAGACTGAGCAGGACACCTGAAGTGATTGCTGAAGAGTAAAGCACAGTTTCTTCTGTGAAGGTACAGAACAATTTGTTTATAAACACGTGAGTTTAACCCATTTTTGTTCCCCATTGAAGTGTGTAACTTGTATAATCGAATATGACTTCTCGTGACAGTACTATCATATTCAATCTCAATTATTGAGTAATTACTCAATTAGGCATTGAGGCATTACTCGCATAACTCATTGAGACTTTACTCAATGATGCATTACTCTAGGGAAATTAAGCTTCTTTTCTGAGTAAACAATTGTAGTGGTTTTTAACTTTTGACTTTGCTAAACAAAAGTTGACAGTATATCTTGATTTGGCTGTATTCCCTGTACCCACAAATCTTTGTTGTCTTTAAACCACTATTGCATCGGGCAGGAGTAGCAGCTTTGTGTAATGAATGCGCTAGTGAATCGAAACGGTTACATATTGCGCTGCCGGACAAGTTTCCCGTGTGACCCTTTTCATATAGGTCGGCATGATTCAAGTATGTAATGACTCCCGAGGTCAGGATATGATATTATTATAAGGACCCTCTTTCACTGCCATTGGTCAGACCATGTCTCCGAACAAAACCAGATTTGTTTGAGAATTTCCCTCAATATGGACATCGCGTGCTGGATCAACAGGTCTGGCAAATAACAGCATTTTACCATGTGTGTAGCAGGCATCATTTTAACAATCACAATGCCTTTTCCATTGTGATTACTTTCAATATTTATTGGACTAAACCAAAGGACGAGGGAAACAATGTGACTGTGTGAATGGCATGTTAGCAATATGTTGACTTTGGGTAATTGGAGAACTGAATACTTTGTACATAAAATACTGGGTGCTGTATCAATATTCTCAATTTTTTTTGATTATCAGACTTTAAAATTTGACTCCTTAAAATCATTGGACACTATTTGTTGTTACTTCAAGTAATTGTTAGTATCAAAATTTCTTGGTAGTTAAACGAGCTCTGGATAACTGTTTATAGTATTAAACATCAGAAACAATTCTTCACAGATTTGTTTTTTATATGCAAAATGTGCGGATCACCAAGTGAGAATCTTTGATAGTATTACCAAATGTAATGTGAAACTAATATCAGGGAGCAATTTCAACTGAATACAACCCAACCTTCGTTAAGACAAACGCAGGATAATTTAATTACCAATCAGAAGTGTCCTATAATCTGGGATCTAATTTTGAAAATAAGTTGAAAACCTCTTTCATCCAAATAGTTGTTTGTACGTGTATGTAAAACCAAACCTGATGTTTGGGGGTCATCCGTTATTACACATTGCAAAGATTTCAATTTCACAAACAAATTTGAAAAAAATGGTTTATATTCTTATTAGCAATTGCTGCTTAACAACTTTCAATGAGACCTGACCCAAAGTGGATCAAGATGGATCAGCAGCTGATGATTCATTTCAGGGCCCAATTTGATAGAGCTGCTTAAACAAAGAGCAGCCTAAACAAAAAGCAACTTAGCAAAAACTACCAGCCTACCAGAGTAACCAGGCAAAGTACCAATCCACATGTACTGATTTTGACTGGTTTCCCGCTAACTTTTCTGATTAAAGAAGTTTCATAAAATTGAAATCCTGCAGCTCTTTCAAAACGGAGCTGCTTAAGCACAAAGAGCAGCTGAGCACAACAACATTATGCTTACCAGAAAAGACTACCAGTAAAGACCCCATGACACATGTGCAATACTCATTTTTGTTAAATAGATAAATGAATCTGCTTATGCAGTTCTATGAAACTAGACCAAGATCGTACTTTCACAGTTTTCGTGCTAAACAAAAATAGCCCCAGAATGTTACGTGTTTTCACCTGTCAGTTATAGTCAGCTATCTGTCTGAGACGGTCTTCGCTTTGTCAGTCATTAAGCCTGTTGCAATAAGCCATTCTTAGATAAGTCGGCGAATAGTAATGAAATATGAACAAACACACATTACTATATCTTTGATTACAACTGGTCGTCATTATCCAATAATGCCAAACCATCCGTAACAACAATTAGTGATGGCCTGGAAACACCCTAAAGTAAGAACACGAGGCGACCAGCCTTTATCCAGCCTTTATTCAGCCTTTATGCTTAGAAGCGTTGATTGTAAAGAGTCAAGTTATCTTGGCACAATTTCTGATGGCAGAGTCGTAGAATGTGGGTCAAGGCCCAGTCATAGTTATGCCTGTGCTGAACTTTAATGTTAAAAGAAGTGTGGATTGTAAATGGTCATCTTGGCTCAAGTTCTGATGGCCGAATTTTAGAATGTGGGTCAAGATTCACATCATTTATAATGAACACTTCTATATTAACTTAAAGTTCATTACAGGCATGACTATGGGTATGGATCTTGACCCGCATTCTACGATTCAGCCATCAGAATTTGAGGCAAGAAAACTTGACCATTTACATTTAAGTTCTAAAGGCTGAGTTATAGAATGTGGGTCAAAATCAAATGTTATAAGCAAGTGGTAAACTTGAATGCTTAGAAGTGTTTGTTGTAAATTTTCAAATTATCTTCCAGCTTTCGTGACGGAAGTAAAGCTAAATCGTTTGGTGTGCCTCAAGTTTAAACTATTTCCATTTCAACTGCAGGGAAGGGTACCCTCTTTTAAAAAAAGTTGAAAGCACACAAAACAAAATTAGCCTGAACACAACTTGGAGTTTCCAACTTTTAAAAGTACTGGTTCTTTCTAGATATTTTGTTCTTGCATCAGATACTTTGCTTAATCGACATCTCACTGAATAAAAAGAAAAATAGTAGTAAATTTTAAATTTTTAACTTAGTTTTTAACTTTTTTAACTTTTAAATTTTTAAATGTAAAATAACTTTTTCAACAACTAATGTTTAAATTTCATTGATCTGCTTTCAGCACACAAAAGTAGTTAAGCCAATAAAATTATGCTTACCAGTCTAAGGGTACCAGCTAAAACAATCATGTCACATGGACCATGTGACTACAACACTATCGTTTTTGCCTCTCCTTAAAATGTGTTAAGCGGTATTTTACTGCTTCAGCAGCTTTATGAAGTTGGGCAATTGGTGTTTTTGTAGTTTTTAACAGAAATTTTAAAGATCTTTACATGAGTAATGAAACGTACTTCCTGTCTTAGAAGTCTTAATTGTAGATAATTTTGATTGTAAATGGCGAATCATAATCTTGGCCCAATTTCTGATGGCAGAGTCATAGAATGTGGGTCAGATCCATGGTGTTAGTTAAGCATGACATTTTTTGGTCTTGGCAAAGTTAACCCCAAAATGTTCACGTCTTTTTAGCCAAGTGAGGAGATTTCTTTCGTTCTATTGCGCTATGATCTTGATGGAATAGCACCTTATAAATTTTAATTGTTATGTTATGTTAAGTTAACCCCTACTGATCCATCAATGAAAATAGCCTGCTATAAGAAACCTGCATATCTTGATACTGCAATATCTTCTGCTGCATTTAACCATCAATAAGACTGTTTTATGTCAGACAAGGCATCTGGACATCTTCTCCATCTTCTTCAGGATGTTCAGGTAAATGGAAGATATCTCTGCAAGACACAGACTGATGAAAGTGTTTATAACCTGAGAAACATTCAAGGAAATGTAACAAAATGGCATGCCAGCTTTTGTCCTCATTGTATGTTACATTAAGAATCTCAGTCAGATGAAGGCAATCAGATTTCAAGCACAGTCCATCATACCCTGGGAACTGTCTCATCTTCATTGTACTCAAACCTGCTTAAACTACTGAGGCATCAGTATCTACTCCTTATCCATAGATAGTCAGAAGATGCTGCCATCAGAGAGGGCATTTGTTTGAAGTTACTTCATACCTTGTGAAGACATTCCAGAAGTTTCCTGTTCTCAAAAGTTGTATCTTTGGTATGACAGGGTGCTAATCACAATGCATCTAATAAGTGAAGACTCCAGATGGAAGTAGATGCAAGAACTGCACAAAATTGCCACCAAAATCGGTTGTTTATTTCATGAAGTCCAGTCACAGAGTGGATTGTATGTCATGTTTGATACTGATGGAGGACTGTCATATCTAATAAGAACAGCAATGAACAACCAGGATACCAGTATGTGTTGATGATGAATAACCACTGGAAACGAACGTAATTTGAGACTACAGACTCAAGTATATACGCAAGAAATTATAATTGATACCAACACCAGTTGTTTATTTCATGAAGTCCAGTCACAGAGTGGATTGTGTGTCATGAACCATGTTTTGTGCTGATAGAGGTTGTCATATCTAATGTAGTTTCAGAGTAACAAGGATACCAATGTTGATAGTGAAATAGTCAAGGGAAACATTTACATTGGAAACACTTATAGGAAAGATTTATATAATTAGATGCAAGAACTGGATATTTGCCATCAATGACGTTGTTTATTTCATGAAGTCCAGTCACAGAGTGGTCTGTATGTCATGTTTGATACTGATGGAGGACTGTCATATCATGGAGGAATAAATTATGTAGTTTCCGAGCAACAATTATTATTGATGGTGACATAGTCAAGGAAAATTATAGATGCAAGAACCGAATATTTGCCACCATCGTCGGTTGTTTTTTCATTCATGAAGTCCAGTCACAGAGTGGATTGTATGTCATGTTTGATACTGATGAGGACTGACCTATCTAATGTTGTTCTGGAGCAATAATTACTTACCAGGATACCAATAAGAGTTAATGGTGAAATAGTCAAGGGAAACATGTATAAGTGGAGACTCCAGACTGAAGTATAGATGCAAGAACTGCATAGTTGACATCTACATGGGTTGTTTATTTCATGAAGTCCAGTCACAGAGTGGTTTCTATGTCATGTTTGATACTGATGGAGGACTGTCATATCTAATGTAGTTCAAGAGCTATAATGAGCGACCAAGACACCAATAAGTGTTAAATTTTAAATGTTTAACTTTTTAACTTTTAAAAAAAACTTTTTAACTTTTTAAACTATTTTTAACTGTTTAACTTTTGAAAATGTTCAATCTGGGCCCAATGTTACAAATCTGCTTTAAGCATATCACAATTTTTTTAAATGATTAGCTTTTAAAAATTGTCCATGAAGCATATCATGTATGGTGGTAAAATTTGTGCAACACCTAGAGAGAATGTGGGTCAAGATCCATAGTGAAAATTAAACTTGGGGTAAACTTTAATGCTGAGAAGCGTTGATTGTTAATGGTGAAGTTTTCTTGCCTCAAATTCTGATGGCTGAATCTTTGAATGTTGGTCAAGATCCATAGTCATAGTTAAGCCTGTGGTGAACTTTAATGTTAATAGAAGTGTTGATTGTAAATGGTCATCTTGGCTCAAGTTCTGATGGCCGAATCTGAGGATGTGGGTCAAGATCCACACAATTTACAATGAACGCTTCTATATTAACTTAAAGTTCATCACAGGCATGACTATTACTATGGATCTTGACCAACATTCAAAGATTCAGCCATCAGAATTTGAGGCAAGAAAACTTCACCATTAACTGTCAACACTTCTAAGCATTAAAGTTTACCCCAGGTTTAATTTTCACTATGGATCTTGACCCACATTCTCTCTAGGTGTTGCACAAATTTTACCACCATACATGATATGCTTCATGGACAATTTTTAAAAGCTAATCATCAAAAAAAACATGATATGCTGAAAGCGTTGTTTTCAAATTATCTTACAGCTTTGAAGCTGGAAGTAGCTTAATGGTTGGTGTCCCTTAGATGCACGTGTGTGTGACGCAATGTCTTAAGGGAGTACTATTAACAAACACAAAGAGATGGGTACCCCCTTTAAACAATAATTGAAGTTGAAAATAGTAAAACAATCAAACAAAATTTTGCCTGAACACACATTAGATCAAACACACGATGTGTATTTTGTTCTAATTTAAGATATTTTGGTTAATCAGCATCCTACTGGAGTAGAGAACAATAATAGTAAATTTTAATTTTTTAATGTTTTTAACCTTTTTAACTTTTTAAAATGTTCACATTTCGTTGATCTGCTTTCAGCAGCAAAAGTAAATAAATGAATTCATGCTTACCAGACTGAGGGTACCAAGCAAAAAATTCATATCACATGCAACATGTGACCGGTGTGTATTGCTCATAGAAAAATATGAAATAACTAATGTTTAGCGGCATTTTGTTCTACAGTAGCTAAGCACAATGAAATGGTGCTTACCAGACTTAAGGATAGCAGCTGTATAGGCATGTCACTTGCACCATGTGACTGGTGTGCTGTCATTTTGCCCTTGCTAAAATGGGTAAATCAGTATTTTAATGCTTAGCAGCTTTATGAAGTTTGGCAACTGGTGTTTCTGTGGTTTTTTTGTCAGTAATTTGTAAGATTTTGGGATGGGTCATGAGGAGGTTGGAGTGGAACTAGTTATCTTAAAAGTTTTAATTGTAAATAATCTTCATTGTAAATGGCAAAGTTATCTTGGCTCAAGTTCTGATGTTGGGCAGACTCAGATACAGAAATGTTAAGCCTGTGGTGAACTTTAATGCTAAGAAGCGTTGATTGTGAATAGACAAATTATCTTAGCTCACATGTTCTAACGGCAGATTGATAGAATGTGGGTCAAGATCCATAGTCATAGTTTAGACTGTGCTGAACTTTAATGCTTAGAAGGGTTGATTGTATGGTCAAGTTATCTTGGCTCAAGTTCTGATGGTTGAATCGTAGATTGTTGGTCAATCGATAGTCATAGTTAAGCCTGTGGTAAAGTTTAATGTTAATAGAAGTGTTGATTGTAAATGGTCATCTTGGCTCAAGTTCTGATGGCCGAATCTTAGGATGTGGGTCAAGATCCACACAATTTACAATTGATGCTTCTATAACGATTAAAGTTCACCACAGGCTTAGCTATGACTATGGATCTTGGCCAGCAGTCTACAACTCAGCCACTGGAATTTGAACCAAGAAAACTTGACCGTTTCAAATTAACTCTTCGTAGCATTAAAATTCACTTCATGGAACTTCTTGTCTTAAAAATTTGATTTGTAGATAATATTCATTGTAAATGCTTAGGTATCTTGGCTCAAGTTCCCATTGCAGATTCACATATAGAATGTTAAGCCTGTGGTGAACTTTAGTGCTCAGAAGCAAGGAGTGTAAATGGACAAGTGATCTTGGCTCACAAGTTCTCATGGCTTATTATTCATAGAATACGGGTCAAGATCTGTAGTCAGAGTTAAGTCTGTGGTGAACTTTATTACTCAGAATAGTTGATTGAAAGTGGTCAAGTTATCATGGCACTTAACTCATCTCGACACTGAACTCAACGGACTCGCAATCTGATGTCTGAGTCATATATAGGATCCAGATTCGTTGTCGTAGTTAGTTGACAAACTTTGATGAAAGAATTTTTAGCAGCATTTATTGTAAGGTGTAAGATTTCTTCGCACTTGACTCAAGTTCTGATGGCCGGGTCTTAGAATGTGGGTTGAGAACCATAATCATAGTTGTTGTGAACTGCAGTTTAGAATGTATAATAGCCAAGTCATCTGAGCATTGGAACTCATGTACTTATTGTAGGAGTTGTCAAAATGTTAGTTTAGATGCAGACCTTGATGTAGCTAGGGGGGTGGGGGCAAAGGGTGAGGACATGTGCCATATAGTATGTTGTGTTTATTTTATGTTCTGAGGTTTATTGGGGGGGGGGGGGGGCGATGGGTTAAGTTTGTGACATGGCATCATCCTCTCATCTTGCCCCCAGGCGCCACGAACCCTATCTGCTCTATTGGATGCATCTATATACACAGCTGTACACAATGACAACATGTTTAAAGTTTACTTATAAACATTTAGTGACAATGCTTTGTACTTTCAAGGTATCGATGGTTGTACATCTGCCTAGTGTGCATGTATGGAACTTCTATATAAAATTTGCTTGCTACCCTGGACTTCATGTGTGTACAGCCCCTGGTCGTAGTTAAAGACTGGTCTATTGGTTGACAAGGGTATTTATCCAACACTGATGATTGCCAACATCTCAGCGATCAACATTCTTTTGTTCATGAACATCAATCAAGTCGCTTGTCCGACCACAAGTTGACGTACAGGTCAGATTCAAAGCACTGATTCCAGGATGTTGTTGACCACATGGTTTGTGCGGTTTCTTTCTTCTATAAAATTCTACCTTCAGTCATTGTTCAAAACTTCAGAGAGGACAACATTGATGTACATGTATGAGCTTCTTCATCTAAGGAGACTTGAATGAGGCAATGGTGCTTGTGAATCAATACTCACTGTGTGGGGAAACAGCACTGTCTCTACCAAGCTTCTCCCTGTAGTTGACTGGATTGATGCTCATAAGATGCTACCTCTTTCTTCAGATGACACTATCTCTGATGATAAGATGCTGACTCTCTCTTCATCATCATGATCTGTTGCTTGTGCAGTGGTGCTTTTGAATCTGTTAAAAGCAGTGTTTTGGTTTTACAGCCTTTTTTGCTGATTGGTGAAAAGTTAAATATAATAAAACATGGCCAAAACATTGTTTTATAAGTTTACAAAGTTTTTACTTAAAAGCAGGTTGTTTTTAAAGCCCTGAATCCTTCAATATCCTCTAAATGGTGAACTGGGGAGTAGTCAATTGTGAAGGGCATCATGGTTTATAATTATTGGTACATACAGTAACTTTAGGACAAGAGAGTAAGGCAAGAAATGCTTGTTCACCACATTGGAAAATTTGTATACAGATACATAAAATTATGTGCATTGCTTTGAATGCTATTTCGTTTTTATTATAAATTGTACACTACACATTGCACACAGTGCATGATGCATTTCCTGCCTTAAAGTATTTAGACAACTCTTGTGCATTTAATGTTTTAGTTGCATTAAATTTTGTAGTGCCCTCAATTTTCAAAAATCCTCCACTAAAAGCTACATGGAAATTTGAAGATTTGAGGCTGAGAGTATTCAAATTGATACAGCAACTCTAAAGGTCTTCTACATTGTAATGTGATATGGCATTCATAATGTTCAATGTATTTCTTGGGAATATCTTTTTTTTTGAAAGAAAATTTTAAAATTATCTGTTTGTGAAGATGCCTTTCTTCGGTTGTGAAATGCTTAGTTCTCTAGTCCATGTCCATATTGAGTGTCGTTAAAATAGATCGTCGCCGTCGTCTTTGTCGTTATGCTTGGTTCTGCGCCAATTCGTAATAGCCGGCCGGGCTGCGTTCAACCTCGTCATCTTTTCACTGTTGTGCTTCAATGCATTTTTTGGGCACTTTTACTTGATAGGTTTGTTGTTTCTGCTTTGCATCATCTATATACAAACTTCCAAACAAAGTTTTGCATAATGATGTAAAGCTTTTCAAAAAATCAAACACTTTAAATCTTGGCTGTGTTCCGTGGGTTGATGTGGCTGGCAGCCAAAGGCGCCCTTGCATGCAATTTAGTTCTAAGCTGCGAGTAATTACCTCCCCCAAATTATTATAAAATAAGGCAAAAGAATTATTATAAAATAAGGCAAAAGAATTATTATAAAATAAGGCAAAAGAATTAGTTTTTAAACCAGTTTAATACAGAAAACCAATTGATCTTCATTGTCATTGTGCATGTATTCTCAAACTGAGGCTATAAAGAACACTACTCACTGCTTACTGCTCGTAATATTCCTGCTTGAACTTTGTGTGGGTATAGGAACACAAGCCACATTGATATGTTTTCTTCATTAACTGTGATTTTCTGAACTTGATAGATCTGCTGTCGCAAGAAGTCATGTTTGAGCTTTGCTTTTAAGAACCCCCCCCCCCTTGGTGTTTGATAATTCGCATATTTGTAACAAGTGTAGTTTTCATTTAGTATAAGGCGCATCTATGCATACAATTATTATGCATTTATTCATTCATTCATATTCATTCATTCTTATTAAAAACCAACTGGTAGCTGAGTTATGTGGCATTATACAGGGTTAAATTGCGTTTAAAAAATTACAGAGAAAAAGACATAAAATAGCACCACCGCTGTATGGGGATACATATAGGTACATTTTAACAAAGATGAAAATAAATACGAGTATAAATTTGACAAACTATGAAAGGGCATTATGAAAAAGCACAGAGTGTTGAGGGAACCCTATAATACATGCAAAATATACTTAATAATAGGCATGGCTTTAAGATCATCCATACCACTGATCCTCAAACTGTTTGACATGACCCAAAAAATTAGACCACAACCTGTGACAAAATTGCAGAACTGCATCACAAAAGTTATGATTTCTCTCACCTGGCAAGACTGAAGATCTGAAAAGATGTTCTTGAAGATGACATTTCAGATTATTTTATTTCTCAGCAAAGTAAAAATAGTTAAGTTTAGGCCTACAATAGTCGTCAATTTCACAAAACTCTGCCTTTTTGAGGATTAAGACTTACGACAAGTTAAATTCCGTATCCGAAGACGTTCGGACGCATTGAACCCATCCTAAGTAAGAATGATTAACTCTTCCTTTAACGAGGTATGATTAATTCTAGCGTTTGTGAAATTGGCTTTATAATGGTAGTAAAATATTTGACTATGCCAGTATATTGCATTAGAGTAGTTTAATGTTGTACTAGGATAGTTTTTCTAGGATAGTTTTTCAGTAATATTAGAAGCAGAAGTAAATAAGTAGCAGTAGAATGGTATTAGAATATTTAATTATGCCAGTATATAACATTAAAGTAGTTTAAGATAGTACTAGGATAGTTTTTCAGTAAATGTTAGAAGTAGAAGTAGATAGAAATAATTTATCAGTAAATATTTAAATATTAGAAGTAGTAGTAGTAATAGTATATAACAGCATATCTTCAACAACATGTTTCAGGATCTTTTCAGATCAGTTTCTAGGAAACTTATGGGGAAAAACACCAAAGCTGGTCCTTGTTCTGTAGTAATTAACAATAATAAGCTTCCATTATTGAATGTCAATAGATGAATATAAACCTACAAACATTCACGTTGCAACTAAAAGCTGCATGTTAGTTTGATTCCTAATGCAATAACTTATTATTAAAGGCAATGCTACAGAGCCAACTTCATGGTTCTGCTTACTCATGGCTCTCTGCTTACTCATGGCTCTCTGCTTACTCATGGCTCTTTGCTTACTCATGGCTGTAATTACTTATGGCTCTGTGCTTACTCATGGCTGTGCTTACTCATGGCTCTCTGCTTACTCATGGCTGTACTTACTCATGGCTCTCTGCTTATTCATGGCTCTCTGCTTACTCATGGCCATGCTTACTCATGGCTATGCTTATACTCACGACTCTCTGCTTACTCATGGCTCTCTGCTTACTCATGGCTCTCTGCTTACTCATGGCTCTCTGCTTACTCGTGGCTCTCTGCTTACTCATGGCTGTGCTTACTCATGGCTGTCTGCTTGCTCATGGCTGTGCTTACTCATGGCGATGCTTACTCATGGCTCTGCTTATACTCATGACGCTCTGCTTACTCATGGCTCTCTGCTTACACATGGCTGTGCTTACTCATGGCTCTCTGCTTACTCATGGCTGTACTTACTCATGGTTCTCTGCTTACTCATGGCTCTCTGCTTACTCGTGGCTCTCTGCTTACTTATGGCTGTGCTTACTCATGGCTCTCTGCTTGCTCATGGCTGTGCTTACTCGTGGCTCTCTGCTTGCTCATGGCTGTGCTTACTCATGGCTCTCTGCTTACTCATGGCTCTCTGCTTGCTCATGGCTGTGCTTACTCATGGCTCTCTGCTTACTCAGTGTGTTTGTTCATGTATCTTTGTGCTTGTGTTGTTTTCTATGTGTTCATTGTCTACTAAGAGGATTTGTTTGTTTGTTTGATGGTTTGATTGTTTGTTTGAGTTTATGTGAGTTTGTTTTAGTGTCTGTTTTCAGTCTAGTAAGAGTTTTGTTTTCTAAGTATTTATTGTCTGGTTATCGTATTTGTTTGTTTGTTTATTTGTTTGTTTGTTTGTTTGTTTGTTTGTTTATTTGTTTGTTTGTGTGTTTGTGTGTGTGTGTGTGTTTGTTTGTTTGTTTGTTTGTTTGTTTGTCTGTTTGTCTGTTTGTCTGTTTGTCTGTTTGTCTGTGTGTCTGTGTGTCTGTTTGTCTGTTTGTCTGTTTGTCTGTTTGTCTGTTTGTCTGTTTGTCTGTTTGTCTGTTTGTCTGTTTGTCTGTTTGTCTGTTTGTCTGTTTGTCTGTTTGTCTGTGTGTCTGTGTGTCTGTTTGTCTGTTTGTCTGTTTGTCTGTTTGTTTGTCTGCTTGTCTGCTTGTCTGCTTGTCTGCTTGTCTGCTTGTCTGCTTGTCTGCTTGTCTGCTTGTCTGCTTGTCTGCTTGTCTGCTTGTCTGCTTGTCTGCTTGTCTGCTTGTCTGCTTGTCTGCTTGTCTGTTTGTCTGTTTGTCTGTTTGTCTGTTTGTCTGTCTGTCTGTCTGTTTGTCTGTGTGTCTGTGTGTCTGTGTGTCTGTTTGTCTGTTTGTCTGTTTGTCTGTTTGTCTGTTTGTCTGTTTGTCTGTTTGTCTGCTTGTCTGCTTGTCTGCTTGTCTGCTTGTCTGCTTGTCTGCTTGTCTGTTTGTCTGTTTGTCTGTTTGTCTGTTTGTCTGTTTGTCTGTTTGTCTGTTTGTCTGTTTGTCTGTTTGTTTTTAACATTACCTAATTTGTTACTATTTTGAGTCGTTTTTATCTTATTATGTTTGTTTACTCCAAAACATTGTTTTAAAGTTTGCCTTGATTTTGTATACAAATAAAACGCAATAAAGATACAAACTGTTTACTTTGTGAATTTTTGCTTTATTGTCTCTGAGTCTGGGATGGATGGGAACAATCAGGCTTGGGTGGTGCACTTCTGCCTATTTAGGTGTGTCATGTGACATCTCTTTAATGGGGGGGGGTGCACTTCTGCCTATATGTGTATGTGACATTTGCTAAATAGCGGGGCGGGAGGGGTGTTGGACTACTGCCTAATTAGGTATGTCATGTGACATTTCTTTAATAGGGGGCTGGGAATGGGGCTTTGGGGATGCACTTCTGCCTATGTCATGTGACATATTTCCTTATTTCCTTAATTGGGGGGGGGGGGGGGTAAACCTCTGGCTAATTAGGTATGTCATGTGACCTTAGTAGCGGGGGGGGGCTTTTTTTTAATAGCGGGCGGTGCTGGGGGTGCACTTAACTTTTTCGTATTAGCTGGGGGGTGCATTTCTGCCTGAGGGTATGTCATGTGACATTTCCTTAATAGGGGTGGGGTTGGGGGGGCAATGACTTCTGCCTTACTAGGTATGTCATGTGACAATTTCTCTGCAAGGGGGGGGGCGCTGCACTTGTCATGTGACATTTTGTTATTAGGGGGGTTGCACTTGAGGCTACTTAGGTTTGTCATATAATTAGGTCTCCATGTGACATGTTTTCATAAATGTCATGTGACATTTCCTTAATAGCGGGGGTGGGGGCGTTGTTCTGCCTTATTAGGTATGTCATGTGACATTTGTTTAATAAGGGGGGCTGGGTGTGCACTTCTGCCTTATTAGGTATATGTCATGTGACATTGTCATACATGGGTGGCACTTCTGGCTAATTAGGTATATGTCATGTGACGATTCCTTAGTAGGGGGTGATGGGGTGGGGGTGGGGCAAGGCTCTCTTCTGGTTATTTTAGGGGGGGTGCACCTCTGCCTAATAAGACTTGTTTGTGACATTTCTTTAATGGGGGGGGGGGGGCTGGGGTGCACCTCTGGCTAATAGGTATGTCATGTGACATATCCTTAATATGGGGATAGGGTGAACCTATGGCTAATAAGGTATGTCATGTGACATTTTCTTATTGGGGGGGTGCACTTCTGCCTATGTCATGTGACATTTAATGTGACATCCTTAATAGCAAGGGGGGAGGTTGCAGTCTTCTGGCTATTTTAGGGGGTGCACTTTTGCCTAGTTAGGCTTGTCTGTGACATTTCTTTAATGGAGGGGGGGGGGGGCAGGAGATGGGGTTGCACTCTGGCTAATAGGTATGTCATGTGACATATCCTTAACAGCGGAGGTGGGGGGGGGGGCGTTGCACTGCCTAATAAGATATGTCATGTGACATTTCTTTAATAGGGGGTGCACTTTTGCCTAATTAGGTATATGGCTAATTAGGTATGTCATGTGACATTTCTTTATTAGCTGGGGGTGCATTTCTGGCTAAGGGTATGTCATGTGACATTTCCTTAATGGTGGGGGTGGGGGGACTTCTGCCTTAGGTATGTCATTTCTATGGGGGCGCTGGGGGTGCACCTGTCATGTGAAATTTTGCTACACATTACAGTAAACGAGACATTTAATCTAAATATAGTTGAATTGAATTAAATTAATTAAAATCAAATTAAAAATCAAATTAAAAATTACTTTAAATTATTTTCACAATATTTTTAACTAAGTTAAACTACAATACACTAATCTAAAATAACTTACACTACACTTATGTAAACAGCACTAAAAAAAATAAACTAATCTAATCATTTAGCGGGGTGCCGCACGGAGCGCGGCATCCCGCTAGTCTATAATTAAATTTTAAAACTTTTATTAATTTGGTTTTCTTTCTTGGATTCTCGCCTCTTGAGGGCGCTGTGTTGCAGTTGCAGCCAGTTACCGTGACAAGTGAACACAAGTCATCGGAACACCTTTGCTATGAATTGGTGATTTTTCCTCGACCCTACACACCTTGGACACAGGTAAATACATATTGACTTATTACCTCCATTTACAGTGATAATTTTGGTGTTTGGATGATCAAAAGAAGTGTTTTTAATGACTTGTTTTGAAAGTTCTCTAACGTTAACGAAGTGAATGGGTTTTTATGCAGCACCTATTTCGTGATAATTTGTTCATGGAGTTATATTTTAATATCGTAGGAGGTCCTGTATCCGTGGTGTCCCTAAAATCGTGGCAAATCTTTTACCTCTCTGTGCGCAATGTAAGCAGTGCCTAGATAAAAATTGTGTGGTTTTTCATTTGCCAAGCAAAGAGTCTCCTCTCCATTGACCAAAACTTAGAAAAAACATAAGGCTCCGTAGCCCAGGCATGCCAGGTTGGACTCCTCCGTTGCAGGCAACGCAACGGAGTCCAGGGTATTAAGGTCCCGTACCATTGCGAACAATTTTCAAAAACCTGTGAAAAATATTTCTATCTAACTCGGGAGTCTGAACTTTTACTCGCATGTTCCTTGTAGTTACAACTCAAAGATCGCATTATTTAAAATTGTTGAATTTTCTCCTTTGGTATTAATATTTTGTGAAAAGAAAATTGAAATTAGCGTGTTCCGATCCCACGTCATGCACTAACTTCTGCGTAAACGTTTTCTTGCACTGATCACTAGCGGCCTACTATTTGCAGCCAAATCGCTGTCAACCTGCGTTAACCAAACACTAGTTAGTACTAGTTAGTGTTTGGTTAACGCAGGTTGACAGCGATTTGGCTGCAAATAGTAGGCCGCAAGTGATCAGTGCAAGAACTAAGCAGATGGATAATAGTCCGTGAGCAATTTACACAAAGCGCAGAACTATGCGATACCGGGCATTGTTGCCAAGGTTGGACTCCTCCGTTGCAGGCAACGCGACGGAGTCCAATTTTCAAAAATCTGTTACAAATATTTCTACCTAACTCGGGAGTCTGAACTTTTACTCACATGTTCCTTGTAGTTAGAACTCAAAGATCGCATTATTTAAAATTGTTGAATTTTCTCCTTTGGTGTTAATATTTTGTGAAAAGAAAATTGAAATTAGCGTGTTCCAATCCCACGTCGTTCACTAACTTCCGTGTAAACACTTTCTTGCACTGATCACTGGCGGCGCCATCAACTTGCGTCAACCACCCACTAAGCAGATGGATAATAGTCAGCGTATCTTTTTCCCAGGACAGATGAGGCCGTTCAATTGGCACATGCTAAGTGGCCACATCTGTCCTAGGAAAAAAACATACGCGCGCAGGAAAGCGCCCTCTGTTGTCTGTCTATATGACAAGAAGAAGCCATGTGAAATAAGCAAGATGGCGGCAGACGGCTTTGCTGCTTATAAATATTTTTAAAGAAAAAACTCACTTTGTAACCGAAATTCAACCTGAAACTCAAAAAAATTCTATTTGAGGTGTAGTGCTCCAAGTTCTATGCCTCCTGGATTTTAAATGTGTATTGGAGGAGTTGAAGGCGATTTGTTGGCACCTAACCAGTTGACGGCGAATAGCGGCAAGACAACCATGACAATGCGCTGCACTCTAAAGCCATGCGCACTTGGGCTCACACTATCAATTGGTATACGATGATCAACACCTTGTTAGCTGTGAACTCGTTGAGAATATAAAGGGACATCATGAGTATATGAACGAAATTTCAGCTTCTCAAATCAGGTAAATAAAGAAAATTGTTGTCAAACTTGTGTTCGCATTGTAAAGAACCTTTATACCCAGGACATCAGTGCAGTGGCACTGACTGACGTCCTACCAAGGCTACGAGCATTGCATCTTGTGCTAAGACTTCATGAGCCGATAGCATTTTTTCCTAGGACAAATGAGGCCACTTTTTACCATAAATTAGCGCATGCTAACCGTCCCAAGAAAAAAAATATATGAGCGAAGGAAAGCGCCCTCTGTTGTCCGCACATATACAAAAAGCACTGTGAAAAAGCAAGAGGCAAGAATTTGCTGCGCGCTTAGAATTTTTTGGGGTTTTTTTTACAAGAAAAAAAACTTGATATTTGTAACCGAAATTTAACCGGAAATTTATGAAAATTCTACTTGAGCTGAAATATTTTTATGCCTCCTGGATTTGTATATTATTGGAGTAGTTGATGGCGACTTAACGGCACCTACCCTGTTTTGACGACGAATAGCGGCGAGATAATGCACTGTACTCAAAGCCATGCGCACTTTGGCTCACATTTCACTATCAAGTGGTACACGATGATCAACATCGCCAGTGCAGAACTTCGACATATTTTCGGATATAATTTCTTCCATGGATATATTTGTTAGCTGTGAACTCTTATTAAAATTTAACATCTTATTAAAATTTAACATCTATTATAGCAGTGAACTCCTTGAGAATATAGTGAGGGACACTATGAATATATGAAAAGAATTTCAGCTTCTCAAATCAGGTGAAAAATAAAGTAAATTGTAGTCAAACCTGTGTTCACATTGTAAAGAACCTTTTTACCTTTATACGTCAGTGCAGTGGCACTGACTGACGTCCTACCAGGGCTAAAGGCTCTACTGGTTACTTGCACCTTTTCTCAATTTCTCTGATTTCTCTGGGGGGGGGGGGGGGGGCGCTGCACTTGTCATGTGGCATTTTGTTATTGTGGGGGGGGGGGGGGGGTTGCACTTAAGGCTAATTAGGTATGTCATATAATTAGGTCTGCATGTGACATGTTTTTATAAATGTCATGTGACATTTCCTTAATAGCGGGGCTGGAGGCGTTGTTCTCTGCCTTATTAGGTATGTCATATGTGACATTTGTTTAATGGGGGCCTGGGTGTGCATTTCTGCCTTATTAGGTATATGTCATGTGACATTTCCATACATGGGGGGGGGGCACTTCTGGCTAATTACATGTAGGTATATGTCATGTGACATTTCCATAGTAGGGAGTGGGGTGTTGGGGGGCAAGGACTTCTGCCTCATTAGGTATGTCATGTGACAATTTCTCTGCAGGGGGGGGGGCGCTGCACTTGTCATGTGACATTTTGTTATTTGGGGGGGGGGGGTGCACTTAAGGCTAATTAGGTATGTCATATAATTAGGTCTCCATGTGACATGTTTTCATAAATGTCATGTGACATTTCCTTAATAGCGGGGGTGGGGGCGTTGTTCTCTGCCTTATTAGGTATGTCATGTGACATTTGTTTAATAGGGGGCTGGGTGTGCACTTCTGCCTTATTAGGTATATGTCGTGTGACATTTCCATACATGGGGAGGGGGGCACTTCTGGCTAATTAGATATTTCGTGTGACATTTCTTTAATAGGGGGTCTGGCTTGGGGGTGCACTTTTGCCTAGTTAGGTATATCTATGGCATTGGGGGGGGGGGGGTGCACTTCCGGCTAATTATGTCATGTCACATTTTCTTAATAGCGGGGGTGGGGGGGGACTTCAGGTATGTCATATGTGACATTTTTCTGTGGGTCGCTGGGGGTCCACTTGTCATGTGACATTTTGTTATTAAGGGGGGGCAGGTGGCACTTGAGCTGGCTACTTGGGTATGTCATGTGACATTTTCCTAGCGGAGGGGGGGGGGGGGGTTGATGGGCTTCTGCCTAATTATGTACATGTCATGTAATTAGGTATGTCATGTCATTTTTAACCAATGTCATGTGACATTTCCTTAATAGCAGGGGTGGGGGGGGGGCATTGTTCTTCTCCCAGGTTGAAATTCCAGTTGAACCTAGTTAAACTGGGTTTAACTGGAACTAGTTGAAACCAGTTAATAAACTAGTTAAACACAGTTAAAACCAGTTGGTTTAATATGGAAAATGGACAGAGACCAACTGGTTTATAATTTCAACCTAGTTGAACACGGTTAAACCTAGTCAAAACCAGTTGGTTAATATGGAAAATGGACGAGTTTGGTCACTTTCCAGTTGAACCAGTTGACCCCAGTTAACTAGGTTCAACTGGAATTTTGACCTGGGCTGCCTTATTAGGTTAGTCGTAAAACTGCATCACTACATCCATCATGGCACAAAACTGCACTACACATTACAGTAAACTAGACATTTAATCTAAATTTAGTTGAATTGAATTAAATTAAATAAAATCAGATTAAAAATCAAATTAAAAATCAAAATAAAAATTCCTTTAATTTTCACAATATTTTTAACTAAGTTAAACTTCAATACACTAATCTAAAATAACTTACACTACACTTATGTAAACAGCACTAAATAAACTAATCTAATCATTTAACGGGGTGCTGTGCAAAGGGCGCCTCTTGAGGGCGCTGTGTTGCAGCCAGTTACTGTTTTTTTTTCCACCGTGACAAGTGTACACTAATCATACAAAGATTTACGGAAGACCTTTGCTATGAATTGGTGATTTTTCCTCGACCATACAGATCTTAGACACAGGTAAATACATATTGACTTATTATATTTCCATTTACAGTAATAATTTTGGTGTTTGGATGATCAAAAGAAGTGTTTTTTTATGACTTGAGAAGTGAATGGGTTTTTATGCAGCATCTATTTCGTGATAATTTTTTCATAGAGTTACATCGTAGGAGGTCCTGTTTCCGTGGTGTCCCTAAAATCGTGGCAAATCTTTTACCTCTCTGTGCGCGATGTAAACAGTGCCTAGATAAAAATTGTGTGGTTTTATGCGCCAAGCAAAGAGTCTCCTCTCCATTGACCAAAACTTAGAAAAAACACAACACAAGTAGGTATGTGACAAAACGAGGCATATAACCAACACGACGTATGAAGCTAAACCACGAATGGTTGTCATTAAAATACGCATACGCAAGTTGTGATCTCTTGCAGTCGTAATGTTGTGTTTATTTTTTAGCCAATACTATTTTCTGTATTAAATGTTTCTAAAGTTCAACCCCGTCATATTTTGTAGCGTTACTGCTTTGGGTAAACTGTCTACTGACACCTTTTAATGGTTGGATCATGAATGGAGGTTTTCTTACCCTGTGTTCACACTATTTCCCAAATAAACAGTGTGATTTGCATATTCATGAATATGCATTTAGGGTGAAGTTCAACCCAGTGTTTTGCATCTCAGTTTGTTAACACGGGAGGGCGCCAAAAAGCTCTAAAAGGTGCTCATAGATTCATAGCCGCACCAAATGCTTGTGCTAATTAATATTCAAAAATTATTTTAAAAACTACTTTAGGTATCTGTACCTCTTGAAAACCAATCAAATATACTTTCGTACAACTAATAAAACATCTGATTTCTTTTCAATTTTTGGCAGGTCAGCTTTTTGAAATTTTTGCTTATTAGGCCATACCCTGGAAAAAACACAGACAAATAATGTGTTTTTTCCTAAACCGGTGCAAGTATGATCACTTTTTCACTTCCCAAGCCAAATAGGACCAACCTCAAAGCCTATATTTTTCACGTCTCCTCAAAAGCTGAAGCACATACATGTAGCACCCAGGTTGTGATAAATTGTTATAGGCCCTTAGCGACACAGTTAATTGCATGACCCCAAAACAATATTTATTAAAAAGAATTTGAGGGCATGGAAATAATTATGATAACCCAGTTTTGCGCATGACTTTTGGCCTAAAGTGGCACTCTGACAACGAATGGGGCTTATTCATCTCTTGTTACCTCTTGGCTATTGTAAAAATATATTACATCAAAGATAATTGAGCTAAAACAGAACACGAACAAACATAAACAATAGTATAAATTCCCCCTTTTAAAAACCTTTTTCTTTTCCGAAGAAAGCAACAATAATAAGCCCAAACACTCTGAACAGAAACCGAGACACAAAGTCATTTATTTATATTTGGCTCTTCTAATTGTGTTTTTTTTAGATCTAAATAATTTGTTTTAGTGTTCGGGCGCAAGCAATTTCAAAATATACCAATACTTGTTAGCAATGACAATTAATTACGAAGAGGCTTTGAAAAGACAGGAAAATGCAGGAACACGAAGGGGCTTTGAAAAGACAGGAAAATGCAGGAACACAAAGTTATAATAATTACCAGGAATATCACTACCGAGTAAGCATTAATCGTAATAATTATTATGAACCGGTAGGCCTATATCTCATTTACAAAAAACTGATATAGATAATAATAATAATAGGGGTGGTGGGGGGGGGGGAGGTTCACTTCTGGCTGATTAGGTGTGTCATGTGAAAATTCCGTAACAGCTGGGGAGGGGGCGGGGCACTTCTGGCCAATATGTATTAGCCGGGGGGGGTACTTCTTCCTAGTTAGCTATGTCCTGTGACATTCCCTTAATAAAGGGGGGGGGGGTGCACTTCTGGCTATGTCGTTAGTGACGTTACCTTATGGCGGTGCGGGGGGGGGGGGTGTTGGACTACTGCCTAATTAGGTATGTCATGTGACATTTCTTTAATAGGGGGGGGGGTGGGGCTTTGGGGATGCACTTCTGCCTATGTCATGTGACATTTCCTTAATGGGGGGTAAAGCTCTGGCTAGTCATGTGACTTTAATATCAGGGGGGGGGCAGGGGTATTCTTTAATAGGGGGTGGTGCTGGGGTGCACTTTTGCCTTATTAGGTATGTCATGTGACATTTCCGTATTAACTGGGGGGTGGACTTCTGCCTAAGGGTATGTCATGTGACATTTCCTTAGTAGGGGGGGGGGTGGGGGCCGGGTCTTCTGCCTTACATTTGTAGGTGTGTCGTGTGACATTTCTCTGGGGGGCGCTCCACTTGTCATGTGACATTTTGTTTTGGGGGGGGGGGGGGTTGCACTTGAGGCGAATTAGGTATGTCATATAGTTAGGTCTGCATGTGATATTTTCATAAATGTCATGTGACATTTCCTTAATAGCGGGGGTGGGGGCGTTGTTCTGACTTATTAGGTTGTCATGTGACATTTGTTTAATAAGGGGGGCTGGGGTGCACTTCTGCCTTATTAGGTATATGTCATGTGACATTTCTTTACTAGGGCGGTACCTTCTGCCTTATTAGGTATGTCATGTGACATTTTTTAATAGGGGCTGGGGGTTGCACTTCTGCCTTATTTGGTATATGTTATATGACATTTCCTTACATGGGAGGGGGGTGCACTTCTGGCTAATTAGGTATATGTCATGTGACATTTCCTTACTAGGGGGGGTGCACTTCTGGCTAATTAGGTATTTGACATGTTTTTAATAGCGGGGAGGGGGGTTGCACTCCTGGCTAATTAGTGGGTCATGTGACATTTCCTAAATGTTCTGCCTAAAGGTATATATGTAATCTGACATGTCCTTATTAGCTGGGGGGGGTGTTGGACTTCTGCCTAATTAGAATAGGTATGTCTTAAGACATTTTTTTTAATAGGGGGCGGCCTGGGTGGGGGATGCACTTCTGCCTATGTCATGTGACATTTCCTTATTATGTTAATATTGGGGGGGGGTGCACTTCTGGCTAATTAGGTATTTAATGTGACATCCTTAATAGCAAGGGGGGTGCAGTCTTCTGGCCATTTTAGGAGGGGGGGGTACTTCTGCCTATAGGGTTGTCTGTGAAATTTCTTTAATGGAGGGGGGGGGGGGCGAGAGATGGGGACGGGCTGGCTAATAGGTACATGTATGTCATGTGACATCCTTAACAGCGAGGGGGGGGGGGGTGCACTGCCTAATTAGATATGTCATGTGACATTTCTTTAATAAGAGGTGGGGCTGGGGGTGCACTTTTGCCTGATTAGGTATTTGGCAGGCGGAGTGCATTCATGTCACATTTTCTTAATAGCAGGGAGGGGGGCTGCACTTCTGGCTAATTAGGTATGTCATGTGACATTTCTGTATAAGCTGGGGGTGCACTTCTGTCTAAGGGTATGTCATGTGGCATTTCCTTAATAGGGGGGTGGGGGGGCTTTTGCCTTATTAGGTATGTCATATGTGACATTTCTCTGGGGGGCGGTTGGGGGTGCATGTCATGTGACATTTTGTTATTAGGGGGGCAGGGTGGCACTTGAGGCTTATTGGGTATGTCATGTGAAATTTTTCTAGCCGGGGGGGGGGGGAGGGGGGGGGGTTGTTGATGGGCTTCTGCCTAATTATGTATGTCATGTAATTGGGTATGTCATGTGATTTTTCATCAATGTCATGTGACATTTCCTTAATAGCGGGGGGGGGGGGGCGTTGTTCTGCCTTAATAGGTAGGTTCATCATGGCACAAAACTGCGCTACACATTACAGTAAACTAGACATTTTATCTAAATTTAGTTGAATTAAACTAAATTAATTAAAATCAAATTAAAAATCAAATTAAAAACCAAATAAAAAACAAAATTAAAAATTCCCTTAAATTATTTTACAATATTTTTAACTTAGTTAAACTACAATATACTAATCTAAAATAACTTACACTACACTTATGTAAACAGCACTATATAAATGAATCTAATCATTTAACAGGGTGCCTAGTCTATAATTAAATTTTAAAACTTTTATTAATTTCTTTTTCTTTCTTGGATTCTCGCCTCTTGAGGGCACTGTGTTGCAGCCAGTTGCTGTTTTTTTTCCACCGTGACAAGTGTATACAAATCATACAAAGATTTACGGAACACGTTTGCTATGAATCGACCCTACAGACCTTGGACACAGGTAGATACATATTGACTCATTATATTTCCAATTACAGTAATAATTTGGGTGTTTGGATGATCAAAAGAAGTGTTTTTATGACTTGTTTTTGAAGGTTCTCTACCGAAACGAGGTGAATGGGTTTTTATGCAGCACCTATTTCGTGATAATTTGTTGATGGAGTTATAATATCGTAGGTGGTCCTGTTTCTGTGGTGTCCCTAAAATCTTTGACAAATCCTTTACCTCTCTGTGTGCGATGTAAACAGTGCCTAGATAAAAATTTTGTGGTTTTATGCGCCAAGCAAAGAGTCTCCTCTCCATTGACCAAAACTTAGAAAAAACACTTAGGTACATGTATGTGACAAAACGAGGCATATAACCAACACGACGTATGAAGCTAAACCACGAGTGGTTGTGATTAAAATACGCATGCGCAAGTTGTGATTAGTCTCTTGCAGTCGTAATGTTGTGTTTATTTTGTGGTTACTTATTACTTAATACTTGCACTTGTAGTTGTAAGTTGTATTGTGTAAATGCAAAAAGTTTGGTAATTTAGCCTTTAGGCATTTCTACAAACAAGTTACAAAAATATGTCATATGTTGAGGCCTTGTTAAAATGTTTGCCCACCGAAAAAGTATCATTAAACACTATTTCAATTCACAATTCATGATAATCAAATCATGTGACTGAATATTTTTCTGAACATTCTGAAAAAAAAGTACAGGAAAGAAGCCATGCGCCTTATTAGCCCTGGCGGCCTTACACTTTCATTTTGTACTACAGTGACGTCCTGGACATCAGGGTACATTTCTGGGGCGGAAAATGTTCACAGCTTCATAACTCAAATCTTACCTGCAACAAGCCACAAATTTCAACAGATTCACATTCTATTCCTCACAAATCCGTCATTTTTGTGAAATAATGCAGCTTCCAAGGTTAAAGAATTCCTGTTTTGATCAATGCTCACAGTTGTTTTCCATGCGTACGCGTACATTTGCGTACATTTTGACTGCTCTTTGAGGACACCATATGCTCAAGCGTCACGTTCACTTCATTTTTATTTTTATTTTGCATTATTATTTTTATTTAGGTGTGCACAATGGGCGCTCGCACTCACAAACATGAACACAAACGCACACACGCAAGCACACACGTGGGGAATTCTTTAACGTTGGAAGCTGCATTATTTCACGAAAATGGCGGGATTTGTGAGGAATATATGAGGACCAAAACCCACCGCAAAAAAATATATGCCGCCATGGAATGTGAATCTGTTGAAAATTAGGGGCTTGTTGCAGGTAAGATTTAAGTTATGAAGCTGTGAAATTTTTCCGCCCCAGAAACAGGCCTAAACAGTTAGGGCTCTGTTCCTGTGTACAGAGAAAGAGGCCTATATAGGGCTAGTGCCTTATAAATATGATTTTCTTATATTTTTGGAGATTTTAATTTTTAACCCTCATAGTCATATCAATATTGTTATTAATATTAAAGTTTAAACATCAGCTTGTTGATTCAATTATCACAGTTTATTTATACGCTTTATTTTAAATATCAAGAAAAAAAAAATAAATAAATAAAAAATCAGATTTGAAAGCCAGTAATTATTCACACTTTTTATTAGTATTGTTATTATTTTTTTTTCAAGTTACCATGGTGATTTTGGTGAACAGTAAGGATGTTAGTCAGTGCCGTGCACTTCTGCCTGGGTTTAATTCTCCCTTACAATAGGAACACAAAGTTGACTAAAATTTACATTATTTTTTACCTGATTTGAGAAGTTGAAAGTCCATATTCTTAGTACTTCTAGAAACTATAAGGCTCCCCGTGAGCCTTAGAGGTCTAATATTTTGGGCCTCCTTAACGCTACACATGTTGAAATTGGCGTTGATTGATGAAAGTTTTACAACCATTAGCCACCAATAACCGAGGATTCCTTTGAACTACACTACCCTAAACTTATCCAAAACACTCAATATACATTCATGGTGCTTGTATTACTTTTTGTTGAGTTAGATTAAAAAACATCTTTAAAAAAAGCTCTGCGTTCTTGATGCAATCACAGACATAAAGAATATATAGACGGACAGTAGGGGGGCGCCGAACTGTAATTTTGTACTTTATCAAACCATGGGCGAAAGTGTATTTACGTCACGCCTTTTTGCACACTTTGATACGCCGTGTGCGAGAACTTCAAAGGGAAATTCGCTTAATTTGAAAAGAGATTTTCATGTGTAAAATAATTTGTAAATAAACAAATCTACAGACAGGAAACCCCCCAGAATAAAATAAATCCATTAAACAATTTTATTTAGGTTAAAAAGAAAGATTTTTGATATCAATTCAAAACACTAAGTGTCAAGAAAGAGAAAGTAAACTTTTCTTAAAAAGTTGCTCTCTACAACCAACCTCCTCAACCATAGAAAAAGTATACATACTTTTTCTATGGTTGAGGAGGGGCCATTTGGTTGTAGAGAGCAACTTTTGGACTACACATGTGTCCATTCTCCATGAGTCAAGGTATCGCCCACAACAGATCACAAAGGATTTAACTCTCAGGAAAAGTTATTTTTACAGCTGGAAAGTCTTTTATGTTTTCAATGCATGAAAGAACAAACTTTCACCTCAGAATGTAATAACATGTCATGAGCATTCCAGGTGACCAAAAAATAAAGCGTTGAACATATTGAGAAGTAAAAAAACTTGCGATGCGACAGAAAAACAATAGTGAGTACCAAGTTTTTAAATGTTTTTTAATATAACTCAACAAAAGGGAAATAAAAGCATCATCAATGTATTGAGTGTGTGGGATAAGTTTTGATTGTGTACACTGGGATAGTACAAATGAAATTGTAGTTATTGGTGGCTGACGGTCGTAAAACGTCATCTATCAACTCTGATTTTAAAAACATAGCGTTAGGCCCTTCTTGCATTGTTTGTCGCACGCAAAGTATAAACAGGGTACAGGCCTGTAAATTTAAATGATGTCTGTGTGTGTGGCTGGATGGTGCGTTTGTATACTGTGTGATTATGTGCGTTGTGTTTTGTGCGATCACAAGCTGGTCAGCGGTACCTTTGCATGAATCTTTTTAGTGTAATAATCCCCGTGTTATACCAGCAGGGCCTGATGCAACAAATAGGATAACAAATTAGTTTGTGGTGGGTTCAAACTGAAGAATTGGTGACCTGTTGAATTTGAAATACTTAACGATTTTGGTGGGAGAAAATGTAACGAATTTGCATCCAACGTTCTTGTGAGGTCATGCAAGTAATGGTGGCTTCTTATTGGCCAGCAACTCACCACGCCGCAATGCATTATGCATTTTTCCCACCAAAGTCGTTGGCAAATGTATTGAAAAACATAAGGCCCCCAAAACGAGTTGGTAAAGGCGCTTGCCTTCGCAGCTTCGCCGCTCGTGGTGATATTCTTTTTTCGTGCGTTACATTTTTGGGGTTGTGCGTGCCATCCGGTGTGCCACGTGCGCCTTGACTAAAGGCTAACCCTAACATCAAGGACAACACTGTAGTATAATAAATACAAACTTGAAAGGCCTCCAGTGCTTTATAGTTATTTGGCATGGTGAGTGTCTCTCTGTGCTTGAGCAACTTTGTGACTGTAAAATATTCCAGTGTTAGTGTATCACAAAGTAATCGGAGTTCCTTATTGACATTCTGCCAAATCTATTCAATTGAGATCTTGCTTTTCAAAGCAAGAAGATGTATCCTACAGCATGTTAGCACACACATACATGTACTTGATTTATTTTATCATTGATCTGCATTGTATTGTATTTTGTCAAGGATTTGTTCACGCATCCTTGACAAGGATGCTGTGAAAACATCTTGCCACAGCCTTTTGTTTGTGGCATTATGCAGGCCTGATACTTCTTGGAGGCAAGGAAGGTGATTGCCTCCTACAATGTACGTTCTCCCTTTATGAAAGAGCAATTCATTGGTGCCCTTGCCCTTTCAAAAAACGAAGCATACAAGCATGCATTATAATTTATATTATTTTATTTTAGGCCTGTTCGGTACATAGTAGGCTCCCTACATGTACATTACATTGTAGGGTGTCATGGCTGAGCGGATAGGAGCACTGAACTCCAGCTCTGGTGCGCTTGTTCAGCAGAGTGTGGGTTCGATTCCTGGTCGTAACACTTGTGCAAGAGCAATGACACATAACTATAGATGCTTCTCTCCACCCAGGGGTAAATGGGTAACTGTGAGAGCAGAGATGGTTCTTGTGATTGATTTAGGCGAGAAACGCATATTAATTTTGCACAGGATGTATACTACCCAGGGAGCTGTGATGGTTTAAGAAATGATTTAAAGCCCAGTGACCAGGGGTAATAATGTTGGAAGCGCTTCGAGACGCCCTTCGGGTGTGAAAAGCACTATATAAAAACTGGTTATTAGTATTACTATTGTAGTGGATTGCCTATAACAAAATAAATTTATCTTTGGTCTGCAGATTTGATGAGTTCCACTTTGGCAAGTTCATCAATATGTATCTCAAGCAAGTGTTCTTCTTTGACATCCATCCACCACTTGGCAGGTTATTGAGTGCAGGAGCTGGCTACATGGCTGATACCAATGTCACGTTTCCCTTAGAGAGGATCGGGGATGGTAAGAGAATCATGTTGTTAAGGGTGCTTTTTAATTACCCAAACCAGAAGCATGTTTGAGCTTTGGTCATTGGTTGAGTGTTTTTTTCATGCGTTTGATTGAACCACGGTAACAGTGACAAGGCTGGTCTGACCAAACAGTAACCGACGTAAAAGTAGCTATAAATATAAATATGAATAGTAAACTTGCGGGTACAACCATGAGTAAAGTCTCTTTTGAATGAGTGGTGGCTCTGAAAAGAGCCGGTTTGGTCTTGGCGTTTCAAACAGTATACTCCTGCTCATCTTTCTCCTGAATACGAGCAGAGTATACTGTTGGAATTATCAAGACCAAACCAGCTCTTTTCAGAACCACCACTCCTTCAAAAGAGATTTTACTCAGGGCTATTCATATTTATAGTAACTCTTATTCTCCACACCATGCAAAACTTCAAACACCACATAGTAACCAACTTGTTGGCTCGGTTAGGCTTAGTTTCAAGATGGCTGACTCTAAAAACGTTTTCAAATTATTCAAATTATTCAAATTATTCCTTAAAAAAATTGGAATACCCTGAATCATAACAACTAAATAATAATTATAAAATCACAAAGACTAATTTCCATTAGTTGAATAAAAACAACGTTGTATATTTTAAGAACATGAACTTTTTAGAGATGTTACTACAAAACAAACTACATGTTCAGCCAAAGTACATGTACATGTATTCACTGCAAAATTGCGTATCCAAATTAGTTACAAATATTTGTTTTAAATGGTTTCCTAATTGTTCACTTGTAATATTTATGACACGAGGCTGTATCTGAATTAGAGGGCTATAGCCAGGGTCATGACTATTTTTACACCTTACCTGATGAACTTTTCATTCCACAAAGTTTTCCTGTTAAAGGGACATGTTTCCTTTGATCGGGCGTGTTGGCCTATGAAAAAGCCTTTGAAACCGTTTGTTATAGAATGCATATTGTGAGAAAGATACCTTTAAAAGTAGAATATGACCCACACAAACATGCCTCAAAATTGCATGGTTTTCCTTTTACTTGGCATGCTTGGTTATGGTACATGGCATGCCATTTTGTTCAGTCTAATTTTTTACTCCACTAAATGGCGGACCATTTTAGTTCAGGAAGTAAAAGACAGATCACAACCGGCAATGTTGAGGCATACTTGTGTGGATTATTGTAGGTTACTTTAGGTTTACTTTTTTTAAACAAAAAATGGTTACAACATTTTTCATAGACCAACTCACCAGGGCCTAACTTCATAACGCTGCTTAAAGACAGTGGACACTTTTGGTAATTGTCAAAGACTAGTCTTCATAGTTGGTGTATCTCAGCATTAGGCCTGGGCGAATTATTCGAATATCCGGTTAATGGCGAATAGGTTTTCCTATCCGTAACCGCGAATGCCTTTTTTTTCTTAACCGGATATCCGCATAGGGCGCGAATAGCTATTTATAAACCGGATAGTTCTGTAATTACAACCAAGTAACCGGATATTCTTTAATATCCGAATATCCGCGGACGTCGGGCGACAACTGACATGAATGTTTTGTCTGAATCCAAATGAAACTTCTATTAAGACAGTATAAAACAGCATAAATTAAGTATATAACTATGCTCACCTCCGTGAAGAGTTAAAACAATGACATTTCTGACGTAATTTGTTCAAAGATTACAAAAGTTTTCCTTCACGTAGAGTCATCCACGATCAAAAGAAAAAGCAAATCGCCATCTTTAAATTAGATCCGGTCATTTTTATGAATGAACCGAGTGACACTGTCTAAAACTAATATCAATCCGCCCAGAAGATCTCATTCACAAACGAACAGCGCCCTCTAGCGACAAAAAAAAAAATTTTTTAAATATTTTTATTTTTTAATTTTTTTAATAGCGCCCTCTAGCGGCGAAAAAAAATATTCGAATATACGGTTAATTTCGGATAGTTGGCCAGCGGTATCCGAATAACAATATTTCACTATTCGCCCAGCACTACTCAGCATATATGCATAAAATAACAAACTTGTGAAAATTTTAGCTCAAGTTGCGAGATAATAATGAAAGAAAAATAGCCTTGTCACACAAAGTTGTGTGCTTTTAGATGGTTGATTTCGAGACCAAGTTTTAAATCTGAGGTCTCGAAATCACATTTGTGGTAAATTACTTCTTTCTCAAATACTATGGCACCACTTCAGAGGGAGCCGTTTCTCACTATGTTTTTTTATACCATCAACCTCTCCCCATTACTTTTCACCAAGAAAGGTTTCATGCCAATAATTATTTCGAGTAATTACCAATAGTGTCCACTGTCTTTAACAATAATTTTGTGCGGTACGCACCAGAGGGTTAGCATGCCTCTTCGGTAGCTTACGGCTAGCAGCGCTATGAAATGGTAATCACGCAGTAAGCACAAAATCGGCCACTAAGCAATGCTATGAAATTAGGCCCTGATCTAGTGCAACATGTCACTTTAACAGCCAACTTTCAAATGTGGGCTAAGATGACCCTTTGACTTGTCCCAGAAACTGCCACAAAGGGTAATTGTCAACTTGTCATTGTGAACTTGTTAGGTACTTTGATGTTATCTATCTAAAGAGAACAGTATGTCAAGGAAAAGAAACAGTAGTCTACATGCTCTGTCGACATTTTGTTTTAGAAATGGTTATTTAAAAAAAATTGTAACTAAAATGTTGAAGTCGAAGAAATTTTTCCAGTTTCATTGAAACTGTCGAACCGTACTTTTTATTTGGGTGTATTAGCTCGCTGTTATAAAAGTCGCAACGTTTGTTTAAAGCTTTAATGGTTCAAAACAACAGTATTACAGTTTTTCTATTTCTTTCATTGTCTTCGGAATTGAATTGATGCTGTGCAATTGGACAACATTTATTTAACTATTGTTTGAAGTTTTGCATGATGTGGATAAATTTAAAGAAACTATAAATACATGATGAACTTAAGGGTACACCCATGTGCAAATCTTTTTAGTGGGAGTGTTGGCTCTGAACAGAGCCGCTGTACTCTGCTCGTCGTCAAGAGAATGCAGGACTACCGATGGTGATGGAGCTTGTGAGTTGGTTGCTGGCTGGATGTGCAGGTAACCTTATTCCGGTAAGCATAATTTTGCTGGGCTTAGCTATTTTGTTGTGTTTAAACAGCTCTATGAAAATGGTGCTGGTCCAAAGACAGCAATTGAATGTAGTTTTATAAGACATGAAGGTTTGCATGGTGGAATGATAATGAGATATATTTTTGCGGTGACATGTAGATAAATCTCTTTTGATAAAAACGCCTTTTGCACATTTGAGAGCGAAATTTGATAACGACGCATGTATATTCTTTCCCTGATGGTGGGACGAGTATAGAGTCCAACTGTTGAGTCCTCCCATTCCTCTCACAACCGCCATCAATCAAAAGAGATTTATTTAGATGGTATCATCGCAAATATGTTTCATAATTTTAAAAATGCATTTAATAATGCATTGATGTTATTATGTATTCAATGCATTCAATGTTAATGTTGGTTGTTTTTCCCTGGTTTCTTCAGGCTTATTACGGAGGTGAAGCTCGCTGCGATCAAGAGGTTGGAATACAGGGTGACTATGACCCTACTGAGTTAGTGTGTGGAGCATGCTCAGATGTATCCAGGGCTCAGGTAGGGGGTTTTACACCAAAGTTTTATTTCTTGTTTTTATGTATTGTTTAACCCGGGGAGACCAACACTGCTTTTTTAATGGTGCCCAGTGAGACAATGCATTAAGCACAGACCCGAATAAGGGGAAAATTCCCCCCCTCCCCACATACAAATACAAAGACAGCTGTATTGAGCCAAAAGCATGATAAAGAACAAAGGGTCAAAATAACTGTTGAGATAATTGTAGAATTACTGATTACATAGTTAACCGTTTCATGGATTATTTATTTGAGTATTAATTTGATCATATGGACACATTTATTGTTCATTCATTTGTGAATGTTAACCACCCCAAAACAAGGTCACAATAGCATCCTCAAGCGTCCTCTTTCCAAATCAGAAAACTGTGGGCGTACGGTCTCTATTTTTTGTGTTACAACTAGTTTTAATTACGACAAATAGAAGAGTTAATACAACATTTAGGGAATTTCACCTAACAAGATATGAACAATTTTGAATAAAACATTTTGCAAACAATGTTTTGTTTATCAAACCAAATTCCTCCTAACTAATGCTCCATCTTTTTTCCAATTTGTTTGATCCCAGATGTGTCCAAAGCATGGGACAGATTTCCTGGAGTACAATTGCCGCTACTGCTGTTCAGTTGCTGTGTTCTTCTGCTTTGGTCGACCACACATTTCTGCAATGCTTGCCACGATGACTTACAAAGGATCACCAGCATTCCAAAGCCAGATCTTCCTCACTGCACTGCTGGTAAGAGTGTACTGGGGTTGGATAGGGAAGGATAGGGGGTGGAACATGAGTGATAGTTGAAGTGTTGGTCGCTCCAACCCTTCAACTATGGATCGATAGAGAATTAAGCCTGGTTCATACTTTCTGTGAATGTAAAGCGTTTTTGATGTCTCATGGCTGTTTTTGCACCCAATGTTTCACACTAGTTGAACACAATTCATCTGTTGCGATTAATTTGTTGCAGGAAATATGAACCAGGCTTCATACTTGAAGGGTTGGGGTGGATGGATTGATAGGGTTTGAGTTGGACTGAAGATTGTTGGGAAAATTTCATGGTACATAAAATTATATGCACTGCATGTATCTGAAATCTGATTGCCTTGTGATTTACTGACATGTCAGCTCAAAGACTTTGTCTGTCAAAAAAAAGTTTGCAGCTGCCAACATGTTCCCACATCTTAAGAGCTCATCTGCCATCCTGCCAAGTTGTTTCGGGTACCAAGAAAAAGAGTTTAGCTATTTAGTATAGTGTCCGCACAAAAGAACATTGATAAAAAAAAAACATATAAAAATGATGTTATACAATTGAGCCATGTAAAATCGACTTTTGAGATGGACTATGGCCATGTCCGAAACAATGACTTTTGCTACAGCTACGGCTAGAATGCGCACCTCTGCCTATTCTTCAACACTGTCAGCAACACTGATCTAGCCACAGCAGTAGCCAAAGTCACCGTTTTGAACACAGCTTAAGGCTGGACTTTCAAATTGGGATATGCATGATGTCACTCGATATTAGTGTGTACAAACTGGTCGATTAGTTCCATTAGAATTAAAGACATTCCTGCCAGAATTTTACGCCAAACCGATTGCTTTTTTTTTTACATGATGACTACTATGTTTGCTGCATATCAGTCATCAGTACGTTGGAATGATAAATCAGGAATGCGTTAAAATAGGCACTTATACTGTCTGCACAATGTGCTTGATTTACAGCATTCAGAAAGAGTTAGGTTAGAACTAGTCCTTGGAGATATTAAAAACTTAAGGCTAGTCCTAAGTGAGGACGAGTAACTCAACCTATTCTGGAAATAAAAGAAGTCTTAACTTGTGAAATCCACCCCTGGTCACTTAAGACCGGTACAGGTGTAGATACAGAAGGCCGCAAAACAGTTTGTCGATGAACCTTCAGGGAACCATTCCCCACCTATTCACATTGGGGAGGTCGACAAATTTTCATATCTGCACAATTCCAAAGAAAAGCAGCCAAATTTACTAAGCATAAAAAATCTTTGCTTTGCAGATAGACAGGTTACTAGCTCCCTAAAATGCCATGTGATTGTATATTGCTTGTGATCGGTTCCCTGCATACAGTTTCTTAGCGACATTTGTTCCTGCTAAGCACAGTTAACATGTGGATGTGTGTGTTTGTACATTGATGCTCCTTTCTGTTGGGAGACTATATCTATGTCCTTCTTTATACAAATTGTCAGAAAAATTGCCAGTGTGTAAGTTGTAAGTTGTAAAATGTGGACGTTGTGGTGTGGGAAGTTAAAACAAAAAGCAGGAATTGAGAAAGTGTAAATATCAAATAAACGTACATATAAATGAAAACATTTCGGACAGTGATTTGTTGTATTGTTATTCAGAAAGAGTAGGGTATAGACCTTTATCATGGTGCAGCCATGTTGAAGTTTTCCCCTTGACGTCAATGTAACCAAACCGAGGCTTGGTGAACAAACCAGTCTGGTTCCTATTTGCAAAATTGTTATTATCATTCATAACTGTTATTCGATACAAGAAACATGACCAATATGGAGACAGCATGGTAAAGGTCTATTGTTCTTGGATATACAATTATAAAGCACCACTACATGAAGAACTACATCACACATTCCATCGTCTATAAACAGTTCTGAACAAAATAAACCACTGGAGAAACTGATTGGGTAACTTTGTAACTTTCTAAATGATTTGGGGGTTTGAACAATCATATTTATACACTTCTTGAATTTGCATGAAGAGCTCGTTAGCTAAACAAATTTATTTGATACAAATCTTTATACTTGGCATGAAGGACAATGTGGTGCAATCATTTCAGTGACTAATTATTCGTAAAATTTGGCCAATCGCAGTCTGGCTAGACGTTGACCTGTAATTAGCTGGACAGGTTTGGACACTGGCCTTTTAGCTCATTCCACCAGTGATTAAACTATGGTGCAATTCTTATCAAATGTGGGGTTTTATGTTTAAATTTCTGTTTGTGTGTGGGAAGTAATTGGTAACGTGGTCTATCGACTAATCACAGCTGTGTCTCGACTAATCAAAGCTGTGTCTTTTGAAGAAACCCAATGATTTTGAGTAAACGTTTACTCATTGTTTATCATCAATCTGGGGAAGGGGGGAGGGGGAAGATGCATGAAAAATAACATGGAAGTCTCTTGTCCCTGAAAAAAGTTTGTGTAATTTATCAATTTCTTCAGGGGCTATGGAAATAATTGTGGCCTTGTGTCTGGTAACCAGTTTCTGTTAAGCTATACTTTTCTGTGCTTAGCAAGTTTTCTTGCTTACAGGCAAAACAAAGAAAGGCTAGATTTGTGAACAAAAATAGTAGGTGCATACATGTACATTTGCGGGTGATGCATCGCCAAAATTGCCAAAAATTTTGAGACCGTTAATTGTAAATAGCGCCCTCTGTTGATGGATTATTACAACCAGCCTTCGGATCCTCACAGCAGACAATACATGAGCTTAGATAAATACAAATACTTGGCAAAAACCATTGGATTATATAATAAAGTACCGGTATATTTAGTTGTGACTGTATGCTTAACAGCATTAGTTCCCTAAAAATTAAAGAAGGCAGAATTTTTTAGTGAGATGCATTAAAAACCACAAAAGTTTCATTCCCAGACAATCGTTGGCGTCTAAGATTTTATTTGTTACAAAGTATTACTACTTGAATATACATTCCTTTACTGATACAACATTGTTGTATTTATTTTTAGAAATTAGATAACTTTACTTGCTTTATTATGCCCTTATTGTTGTCTTGTGATGTGGGCAGCCTACCATAATATTGGTTGTCATCTTATTTATTTGGCATAATCAAAACACCAGCGCGTGCATGTTGTACGATTGACACTGGCAATTGAATCGAACTTAAGATTTGTAGGTAAAGAAAAGTAGGTTTACCTTTCCGTTATAGAGGCTTGTGTGTGTATTACATGTAATAGGCTATCTCAACATGCCCAATCCTATTCAACATCCAAAAAGCTAACGGACGACATTTTGCACACCTGCACATTCCTTTACATAATTGTTGTTCTAGTATGCAAATCAGGAAAACTTGACATCAAGCCAAAGTTGTTGTCACCCACGTGTGTGTATGAGATGTGACAGCATAAGTGAGCAATGGGCGGGGCTTATTTTCCACTTGCCTTTACTAGGCATTCGATTGGCCGAAATTCGGCATACCAGCGATAACGGAACGGGTTTCCTTTATTTTATGCAAACATGCGGTTTGTCGAATTGCTCATTTTTTGGAAGAGATGCCATTTCTAGAAAAGTGTCAGCACAAAGAGGGTGTGTGTGCTGCAGCTATAGTGCTTTAAACGCACGTGGGTTTGTTTTGGAGAAAGCTGAATTTTTATGTGACTCGGACCCGTCTACCCCCATGTTCGGACTGTTGTTCCACCTTTCCACCACCGGCCAGGGGACATTTTTATTCTCTTTGGAATGAATATGTGGCTCACATTTGGGCGAACATTCTGTGTTGAGTTTGCAACCGGCTTTGAGAGTTCTACACGAGGTTTGGCAGTGCCCTTGAGAACTAGGCAACGAACGTCTGCACCTTGAACTTACAAAACAAACTGTCGGCCGACTTCATTGTGGAACTCTTGGCTGTGCGAATTCCACGGAGTTTAGCCTGAAGACTGTAGCCAACAGTTAGACTAACTTCACTGGCCTCATATAGGCCAAGAACCGCAGGATGGGGGCCATCTATTTTCTACTCTTTGGAACAGATTTATTGCTCAAATTTGGGCGACAATTCTGTGTTGAGTTTGCAAACGGCTTTGAGAGTTCTGCAACGTCGTTGTGGAACTCTTGGCTGTGCGAATTCCACGGAGTTTTGCCCGAAGACTGTAGCTGTAGCAATACGACCACTGGCCAGGGGAGCACGGAGACGGACGACATGACCGGGCGGAGACACGAGCATGAAGGGGAGAGAGACACCAAACACACGGCATGCATTCAAACACGCGCATTGCCTCTGGAGGCCGAGACCACAGTCAGCAGTTTCGACAAGACCTCAGTCGTAGTGGGAGCGTTTCAGCAAGGGCAAGTAGTGTTCCTTCATGCGAATTTTCTTTCCAAAGATCAAAAATAGAAATAAACATGAACTTCAAATACTTCAGACATGATCTTTTGGAAGAATTTCAGAGAGGACGGTGATAATTCAGTTTGTCTAATGAGCGATTAGTACTTCAATTGAACTGATTTTTCCTTTGTTCACCGAACTCTTCACACTTGGTATATGAACTCTAATCAAGGAAATGTGGACTAAACTTCTTCTATTGTACCAAACTTTTCAAACCTTGGTAGGCCTATAATGAACTCTGTGCCTAACCAAGGAAATGTAAACTTAACTTTTTTTTAAACCTTTTTTTGTTGTACTAAACTCTTATGAACTCAAAGTGCCTGAATTTATGAACCTACAAACTCTACTCTGTAACATGCACTGACTATTATCATGTGAAGAGACTTTCTTCAATGAACAAAGTTCAACCCTTACTTGCATGCCGTGTGTCTGCTGTGTTGTCTATGGATTGACTGTGTGTGTGTGTTTTGTCTATGGATATGTGGTGTGTGCTTCGCCAGTGTCTACCAGTCTATGGAAGAGATGAACACATCATCAGTTGGGTAAGCTCATTCATTTCAAGATTCAATGGATGGAGGTAAGCGAAGAACTAACAGTTTCCTCCCAATATTCTCCTCATTTTTTTTCATAAAAAAACCCCAAACATAATATAGGTGCTGGTTGATGTTGGTCAACGTTAATTTACCTTCCTTTGTGATGATGCCACTATGGCATCTAGTTCTAATGGTCTGTCTTGTATTGCATATGGTCGTAGCCAGTGATGCAAACAATAAGTTTTTTTGGGCAGAAGTTTTCGTGGGCTGTGAAGGACCAGTGTTTGACATGTTAAGTTTCTTCAATGTAATACTTAAATACTGGCATAATAATAAAAAGCCAAAGAAGTTTTGCATTTTTTTTTATTAATTGTGGAAACACGAACTCCCCACATCATTTCTTTTACCACCTTTGGTATATGAAAATCAATTTTAATGACATCAACAAACATTCTCTTAATTAGGTTTTTGTTTGTTAAAGCTAAATGGTTTTCTCTTCAAACACATATATTAAAAATCTTTACTCGTGGACCTTTGGAAAACTTAGCTACATACATGTACCACATCAAGTAGAACGACTAATCTGAATGCTTTGACATTAACGACCGGATTAATTTAGTATAAAATTAGTCTAAAATAGAAACCATCTTAAGTTTGCAAGGAGTAGCAAGAAGTCACATTTATAAGCAGTAAGGGTGCCCTCTATTGTCAGAAAAGTAAATAAATGATTAATAAGTCAGTTCTACCATAAAAATAAACTTGATAAAATTCACTTCAGAGCATATATCATGTATCAGTATGCCTAAGTTTGTTATGAGTCGTGGGAATTGAAATTAGCATCAAACACCTCCTTTATTGTCAAAACTGAAAGAAATAATAGTGTTCTGCCATGAGCTCTTAAAAATGTGCTTTATATCTTGTAACCAATGCTTTTGCATCTGTTTTTATGTATTTATCATTGATAAATACTTCAAAAAGTTTGTAATGAGTAGGCTTACTGAGAATATATATGAGCACTCCCTCTATTGTCAAAATGATGAAAGTTCTGCCATAAGAATGAACTTAAGTTATAGGCACTGTATGCCTATCATGTATGCTTGCACGCCTGTGTTTATGTAAAGGCTATAAATTTACCTTTTGATAAAATTTAGTCTAGTAGACACAGTTTGTAAAGAGTTGCGGGAAGTAGCGCTAGGAAGACCACGCCCTCTATTGTCAGAGTGACAAATGAATAAAGTTAGGCCGTTTTGTGTCTCTGTTTAGGGTTAACTTGAAAAAGTTTGTAATGAGTTTGTAATGAGTACCTGGAATATCTAACATGAGCACCCCCTCTACTGTCAGAATGATGAAAGTGCTGCCATAAAGAATGAACTTTGTATAAAGTGAAGTTATAGGGCCTTTAGGCCTACCATGTATGCTTGCATGCCTTGTTTAATGTAAAGGATATACATTTATCTTTTGATACATTTTAGTCTAGTAGACACAGTTTGTAAAGAGTAGCGGGAAGTAGCGCTAGGATGACCACGCCCTCTATTGCCAGAGTGACAAATGAATAAAGTTAGGCCATTTTGTGTCCGTGTTTAGGGTTAACCTGAAAAAAGTTGTAATGAGTTTGTAATGAGTACCTGGAATATCTTGAGCACCCCCTCTATTGTCAGAATGACAAAAGTTCTGCCGTAAGAACAAAGTTCTAGGGCCTATATCATGTATGGTTGCACGCCTGTGCTTTGTGTTAAGGCTTACATTTATCTTAGTTATAAAGAATAGTATTATTACTCCAAATTAGGTCATTGAAATTAAATTAATGGTGTATATTGTGTTTACTTGCGTGTCAAAGTTGGTGCAAAGACTAGCTTTTATCTCTCAAAACACACTTAACAAGAGTATTATTACCCAATTAATTAAGTCTAGTTTAATCTAGTAGACACCACCATATTTTGTAATGAGACGTTGGAGTTTGCATGAGCATCAAGCATTAGCCACTCCCTTTCTGCCATGAACTCCTCAAAAATTTGGTTCTAGGGTCATGTATGCTTGTGCATCTGTGCTTATGTTAAGGCTAGTGATTATATTTGATGAATACATCAAAGAGAATACTTAAAAGTTATATAACCTGCAGTACTTGCAGTTTATCCCACATCAATTGACGGAAATATACCACCAGGATTTAAATTGAACACTTGAGTAAATGGGGAATTCCTTAAAGGCAGTGGACACTATTGGTAATTACTCAAAATAATTGTTTGCATAAAACCTTTCTTGGTGACGAGTAATAGGGAGAGGTTGATGGTATAAAACATCGTGAGAAACGGCTCCCTCTGAAGTGAAGTAGTTTTCGAGAAATAAGTAATGTTCCACGAATTTGATTTAGAGACCTCAAATTTATAACTTGAGGTCTCAAAACTAACCATCTAAATGCACACAACTTGGTGTGACAAGGGTGGCTTTTTCTTCTATTATTATTTTGCAACTTCGATGACCGTTTGAGCTCAAATTTTCACAGGTTTGTTATTTGATGCATATGTTGAGATACACCAACTGTGAAGGCTAGTCTTTGACAATTACTAATAGTGTCCACTGCCAGAGATAGTGAAACAAAGATATTATATTTATTCACCTTACAATAGGGTATACATTATCAAGGGGGCAATACGTCAATATTATGTTTTGTCTAGTGAAATTATACTACATGTAGGTGGGACTAAGTGTGGTGATGACCCACTAGGCTAGAGTTCACAGTAAACGGCTGTCAAAGCGAGGACAGTGGCTGGCGCAGTGTTTAGGGGATTCCTACTAGTGGAGCAAGCCCTTGGGATAACAGTCTCTGTGTGTTGGGTTGTTCCTTAACCCAAACAGAGCGAGCTTTCCCTAAACAATCCTCAAGGATCCAATGATCCAATCCAGTCCTCCCTCCTCCAGTCGTCCACTGTTTCTCCTGATGAGATCCAGTAGTTCCTTGGAGTGCATCCCAAGTCTGTCACTTAGATTTGGGCAAAACATGCTCTTTTATATGCTCTACTAAGCCCCTCCCATGATCACTGCTTCATTTACAAAACTCTCCTATTGGCTAAAACAATGTGTAAAGAAAATGGGTAACACAACAAAAAAGTACAGTGACTAAAAGCTTAAACAATACACTCATAAACTCATGACTCTCCAACATGAACCCTGGTCAGTGACTACAACTTTTACAAGTAAATGCATACTCACACACAATATAAAGATACACCATATAGTGTAAAAAGCCCGGTCACACAGGCCCCGATAACGATAACAAGAACGATAACAATAAAAATGCACGCTCACGATTGGTTGAATTGCTCCACGCAGAATATGCCCACGCTCATTCAACCAATCGAGGGCGTGCATTTTTATTGTATCGTTTTCGTTCTCGTTATCGGGCCTGTGTGACCGAGCCTTAAACCAGCAACCCCAGTTTGAAAATTTGATACACTGGAAACCATAAATAGCCTTGGGCAAAGAATCACTGTCTGGGGAAAAAGGGTTCTCCCAAGAATGTTTACATTACAATTACCTTAATGACCCATGGGAGTTAAAGGGTCCTAGCTCTGTGGTTAAACCAGTGAGTGGAATCTACATACAAAATTTCATGTGCTCTATGGTTACAACAAACTGATACATGAATGCATAGACTTGGAAAAATAACCATTTCGTTTCACTGTCAAGAGCCAACGATGTAAACAATTCAAGACCCTGATGAATCTCCACAAGTTGGACTCTCTCAATATGATGCAGAAGATGGACTGCAGTAGAGACAACCAAAGTTGATCTCCACTAGTTACCAAAGTCATGGATCTGATTGGAAGGTAAAATACACCACTCATCAATAGATAATGGATTGCACATGATGTCATTGACCATCAAAAATCGTGCACGCGTATAAAGGTATTGACCAAGAGTTGTGTGCATCTCGGACACGTGTGCACTTATCCAGTGTTTATAATTAAGTATTGCGGTTGATGACGCTATGTGCAATCCACCTATAGACCACTCTCAGATGATGTCACTATTTGATCACTCACCATGCTGGAGTACTCTAAATGAATACAACAGTTTTCCTGAATATCTATCAAGTGCAGCTTAGGGTGGCCTCTGCTACAACTTGTACCCATCTATAACTGCATTTGGTAGAGAGCATAACATGAAAGCAAAACTTCAGCTCTAACACCTGCATCATCATCTGTAAGACACCAAAAACACACAATCAGCTCAGCCAGCCTTTTATTCATGATAAAGTCTCTGCTAAAACTCTTTAAAAAAACTGCTTCAGGATTTGATTTTCTTTAATTAAACTGGTGTACATTAAATCAATTTGGACCTCAAATTTTAATTTCTATTAATTTACTAAATAGAGATATAAACAGTTGGCATGGTTTGTTTTACATCATTTTAGTGGTGACTATGTACTGCGCATTTTAACAAACGTGTGAAATCTTGAATTGATTGTTGACATTCTTTTTTTTTCTCACTTTGTTCTAAACTCAACAAGTTCTGGAAATGAAATGTCCTATGCAAAACTTAACACCTTTTTCAGACTGATTTCCCTGGTCTTATACAAATATTTTTTACTGGTGCTCTAAACTTTGTCGGGTGAGCCCCTGACAAGAGCTATTATCGAACGATCACTCGCCCTCTTGTGGTGACATCATGCACCTCGGGCCAGCCCCAAGTGACCCAGTCGTTCCACAAACAGGGCACTTTGGGCTGACTTGGGTGAGCCCCTAGAAACAGTGGTGACGTTAAAGCTTTTTGAACGTACCAGGGGCAGAGCGGGGATCGACCCAGGGAAGGTATCGAAGGCATAGTGTTATTGTAAACAGTACTATTGTGTTTTTAACTACAGTACTAAGTACACTGTACACTCAGTTATGCTGTGCTCTTTGGGCTTAAAACAGTACTGCTACTGTTTATTTATGAAGCGATACAGCGATACATATCCAGAGAAGTGTCAAGATGAGAAGATAAGGCAAGAATAAACAAGAAGACTGGATTGGGCTCACAGTGCATTTATTTTGCACTGGGCTAGCCAGAAGGTCTGTCAAGGAGAGCAGACTAGAGAAGAACTAATGACCGAAAGGGAAAATAGGACATTTATACATTGGTCAGTGCATGGAGTAAGAACAGTGTGACATGGTCATAGGGTACGTTCAGACGTGGGGATAAACCCATTAATCCAAAATTGGTAAACTAACCCTACTTCAGAGATGCCAAGTCCAGAGCCCAGCTATGCATGGGATTTTTCAAAGCTCAACCCCCCCCCCCCCACCCTCGAATAAAAAAAATTGCCAGTTTTAGAAGGCCTTTCGATAAAAAAATATATATATTTTTTTTTATAAAAAAAAAAATCAGAAATTTAATTGTGGACAAAAAAGTGTTCCAAAATGCATCAAAAACCTCTTCATAATAATTAAAACTAACATGAGGTACACAGAATATGTTGATGGTTAATGTGGATGTACGATTGTGTCAGATTATTTCCGTCAAAACTAAAAAAAAAATGACTAAAAAAGATGTCCAAAATCCTCTGCTCACTTGCTCTGCCTGTTGTGTCTTCGCTAGTGGAGCGCATTTAACGAGTTTGCTAAAACGAATCGGGAAAAACTTGTGCGCAATAAGCGTTTTGCGCTCTGCCGAATTTGTTGAACCTGCTGGAAGAGCAAAAGCGTGCACAATATACAAATTTGTGCTCTGTTTGTACAAAGCTTGTACAAAAAAATAATGATTCTGATAAACTGCGTGCAATCTGAAGATTGTGCAAACATTGTAGATTGCGTTTTTTGTACACACGAGCGTGATTTAGCAATGCATGATGTTAATTTTAATTTTTTTTCCTGGTCTGGCCCCAATGCGTGAGAAAATGGTTGCTGTGCATGTGAGCGTGAGACAGAGCCCAAATGCGTGAGTCTCACACCTAATGCGTGGGACTTGGTAGGTCTGCAATTCAAATGAGACACTACACAACCATACACACACAAATGGGAAACTACACAACCATACACAATTAAGGGGTAACTACACAACCATACACAAGTCAATGGGACACATCACAACCATACACAAGTCAATGGGACACTTCACAACCATACACAAGTCAATGTGACACTTCACAACCATACACAAGTCAATGGGAATTAACACAACCATACACCAGTCAATGGGAAACTATACAACTATACACAAGTCAATGGGAAACTACACAACCATACACAAGTCAATGGGAATATACACAACCATACACAAGTCAATGGGAAACTTCACAACCATACACAAGTCAATGGGAAACTTCACAACCATACACAAGTCAATGGGACACTTCACAACCATACACAAGTCAATGGGACACTTCACAACCATACACAAGTCAATGGGACACTTCACAACCATGCACAAGTCAATGGGAATTGACACAACCATACACCATTCAATGGGAAATATACAACCATACACAAGTCAATGGGAAACTATACAACTATACACAAGTCAATGGGAAACTACACAACCATACACAAGTCAATGGGAATATACACAACCATACACAAGTCAATGGGAAACTACACAACCGTACACAAGTCATGGGGAATATACACAACCATACACAAGTCAATGGGAAACTTCACAACCATACACAAGTCAATGGGACACTTCACAACCATACACAAGTCAATGGGACACTTCACAACCATACACAAGTCAATGGGAAACTACACAACCATACACAAGTCAATGGGAATATACACAACCATACACAAGTCAATAGGAAACTACACAACCGTACACAAGTCAATGGGAATATACACAACCATACACAAGTCAATGGGAAACTTCACAACCATACACAAGTCAATGGGACACCTCACAACCATACACAAGTCAATGGGACACTTCACAACCATACACAAGTCAATGGGACACTTCACAACCATGCACAAGTCAATGGGAATTGACACAACCATACACCATTCAATGGGAAATATACAACCATACACAAGTCAATGGGAAACTACACAACTGTACACAAGTCAATGGGAATATACACAACCATACACAATTCCAGAGATGCCAAGTCCAGAGGCCAGCTGTGCGTGAGATTTTTCAAAGCTCAAAGGTTACGTCATCCTTGTGTATGGATCGACAGTGAGTACTAGCGTGTCTGTATGACCAAGCAAAACATCTGTCTCTCGCGTCTCTCTGCTGGCGGCCTTACCTTTATTTAGTCCCTGACAGTGCCGGTCCCCGGTGTTTCCCTTCGTCGAAAAGTTCCAAGTGGACATCGCAAGAGAACAAGTTTTTAGTACCACTTTTTGAAATTAACGCAGGTTTATGACAACGAACATGTTTTGCTTTTAACCAAGAAAGTGGCACATAAACACAGCTAGCTACACACACAGGACCGAGAATTAACACCAAAGTTTGGGTTCGAAAAACTAGGTGTACTAGTTCCTTCCCTCAACAACTTTATTTAACAGTGATAAGATCAAGCCAAATGTATTGGTACCAGACTAATTTTTGATTGAAAAACACTTTTGTTAAAGTAACATGAGCATGTGTGAAGGCTACGACTTCTCAACTATAGTTGTGAGATATTTCCAATTTAAATTTCACTCTCGAAAATAATTTGAAGCGTGTAATATTTGTTTCTTGATCGAGGACAGGGCGAATCAGAACTTCAGCTGGCACAGAAATGGAATTGCATGCTGTGGCCAAGGATATGAAGTGATTTGGCCGTATTTGTTGGGCTACATGATGACCGTGAGGTCCATATAGCGGATCGAAACCCTTTGGAAAACGCATGCACAATGTAATGAACTGGAACTAGCCATGGGGGTGGGGGGGGGGGGGGGCGCCCCGATGCAAGACCCAATATTCTACCTCATGGGCTAGTTTAGTCCGCTGGATGATGATAAACTTACTGTGAACGCAAGCCCATTTTGGATTAAGTCATTTTTATCTTTTGGACACCTGCGGTGCTTTGAATAAGGGTTAGTTTAACCATGGAGGTAGAAATCTCCATGGTTAAACTCCTCCTCTAAACCTACCAATAAAGGTGGCTAGAAGTCATTAAAATAAAAACACATAAATATTGTCAAATCCCAGACAGCCAGTCTGGACACAGTGATGTTTTTTCTCTTTCTAATCCTGTAGAGTACGTTTCACAAAAAGTGTAGAATTATTGTTTTTTCTTTAGCTTTGTCCGAGATCAAGAGAAGACACAAGATCAAGAGAAGACACCCAGGTAGAAGATCATGAAGTACCAGACTATTTCTCATGGAAGAAGCTAAATCTTGCTCTAACATCTGATGAACTCAAGTGAGTCCAGAAACAAGTCTACAAGTGAGTTATAATTTTAATGTAAATGTTTTACTTAAAATCTTCTGGCGGAGATCTTACCCCAAGTTCGTAGTCAGAAGTTGGAATCCATTGAAGGCTGCAGTCATGAGGTTTCATACTTAAAGCGGGCCCGGACCCCATGCTATAAATGGTATGTCCCCCCAGAGTAAAGAAGAATTGACGCCCCTGGTTTGTTGGAACATAGCTGTCGATGCTGTTTAAAAAAGAAAAACTTTTGTAGAATATTTAGTGCTGTATTTCCTTTTTGTTTTTTGTTAAATGAAATGCAATATGGGGTTACTATTTTTTTAAATTGCTGAAACTATCCCGCCTCCAAAAGGTTCATTTAAGTGCCAAATAATGGCTCAGAATAAACGACTAGAGCATCTAGGAGCCCAACAAAATCTGGGGCCCTTAAACGGGCTGCAGACCCCACGCCATGGTATGGCATACCGTGTCTCTGGCAAAACCCAGCACCCCTTGGAATAAAGTGCTCTTGTGGGCCCGGAGGTTTCATACCTCACCCTGAGGAAAATCATGTTTTTCCCTGACAGCTTACCTGTCTTGCATCAAGTAAAGCCTTTTAGGAGACAAATGTTCTGGTGAGTGTCGTGGCTGAGCGGTTAATTGCACCGAATTCAAACTCTGGTGTTTCTCAACAGCAGAGTGTGGGTTCGACTCCCCAGCCGTGACACTTGTGTCCTTAAGCAAGACACATAACCATTGCTTAGTCCTTCGGATGGGACGTAAAGACGTTCCATGTGTTGTGTAAACGCATGTAAAAGAACCCAGTGCACTTATTGAAAAGAGAAGGGGTTTGCCCCGGTGTTCCTGGCTGGATTGGCAGCATTTCGCGACACAGCACCTTGTAAACCATTACACGGTGCTTAAGGATTAGGTCTTATATCTCAAAAATCGCCCCACTCCTTGCAGTAATAATACCTGGCGCTTTGTATCCTGTGGCAAAAGGCGCGTTATAATCAGTTATTATTATTTATTATTACTATTTTGTTTGGGGTTCAAATGTTAAAGCGCCCCTGTACGCCAGAGGTTGTTCAAGGGAAGGTGTACATTTGGTGATCACTCTAAAGTTAATTGCAATTAAACCCTTGGTTAGAAGCCTTTATCAGTGTTTTTGGAAAAAAATGATCCAGAGAAACGTTACACTGTGAAGTAATGCAGAAAATGATCTGCCTTGATAAAATGTTTTCAGTAGTCCGTTCTGTATCATTTTGATAAAATTAATGAACATTTTTGACCCAAAATCTGAAAATGTTTTGATGCCGGCATGACAGATTTTAAAATTTTTTTACTAAAAATTACTCAAAGTTCTCAATAAATCTCAAATTATTTCTAACATACCCTTTCCACAGAGATTGTGTTCAGTATTCCGTTCTGTATCATTTGAAAACTTCATCCCTGTGCCACTGATGGGTGACTGATTTTCACTGGGTACTTCTCAAAAGTTTGTCTGTCTTCATGCCTACCGACTTCCCTTGATCTCATCAGCGAGTCAACCTTTAAGAGACAAACACTCTCTCTGTTGTACTGGAAACATTTTCAGCGTTGGAGAGTTTGGTCAGCCAACACTCAATAGCAGGCAGTGTTCAGCATTTTTGTTGTTGGAGATTTTGGTAAAGTGTTAGCCCACCCTCTCAACCATCGAAATGGTTCACAACAATAACATTTAGATGACTCGTGAAACTGTGTGAACTGAAAAGTGAAATTAAATTGATACAAGAAGTATTGTGTACTAGATACAGGCTTGAAATACTAGCATCGCACACTTTGGAGTGTTACACTTGAAATGTAATTGTACCAACATTTAAGACAATCTGTATTATCAAAATCTTAACACATTGAACTCACTTTGAGATATCGTAGCTACTTCCTGATTGCATTATTGAAATATACAGGATATAATTCATCCTTTAAACAAATTATTTGATCTTTTCTAAACAAAATCATTGGTTTTTAAGTAAAGCTTGGTCAGAAATCAGTGTAAGAATTCTTTCTGAACTGTTATTATAACACTGTTAGGTCATTTTCCCTACAAACTGCAGGTGAAAGCTGAGACAGGACAGTTGCCACCTCTACACCCTACGCCTCTTCTTCCCACCCTGCAATCTTGCCTGCACCATTCCACTTGTACTACTTGCTGCTCTCCATTTAGTCCAAGAGTCTCTGCGCCTCTGATGATGCATACGTCGTATAGCCTTAAGGTAATCCATGCTTACTTTTCTTTGCTTTCTCTGCTAGTAATCTTGATTATATATGCACATGTAATAACTCTTTTTCCCCATAAAAAGCAGAAGTCTTTGCAAATACTTTCAACAATGGCAACCAATGAGACAACACTTGGTTGATTTTGTCTTCCAATATTTAACTGGAACCTACTATAGAGGAAGTTTAATAAAGAACTTCACAAAAATCCAATTATATCTTGAACTTTTACTCATTAACATAGTCAGCACTGATAACATGTCTTCAGTAGTCTATTCTGTGTCGTTTGAAACCACAAAATCACCGAAAATTGTCTGACCCTAAATCTGAACATTGTCCCATGCCCGAATGGCAGATTTTTTCAGATTTTTTACTAAAAACTCAACATCAACAAATTCTCAATGTGTCTCAAACTTTGGTTGATTGACTCAGTCTGCACTGATGAAATGTCTTCAGTAAACTGTTCTGTTTCATTCGAAAACATAAAGACACCAAAAGTTGTTTGACCCCCAACTCTGAAAATTTGCCCATGCCAGTATTGTTCTCAGTAGTTGTCACAAAGCCGTGTTATCCCAAATACCAAAAATCAAAACTAAAGAAAACTGTTCCTCCAAGCACACCACAAAAATACAAATAAACGGTGACTTGTGAATTAACGCGTTTTATGCTAACTTATTTATTTACAATTGAGTATTTACACTTGGACCAATTTAACAAAGGAAAATAAAGTACAAATAAATTATTAAATTACGATGTCACAAATCAGTTCAACAATAATCCTTCAAAGTCTCGACGACTATTGGGCCATAAATTACTCTTCTGGCTTCCACCGCCCACTGCCTGCAATATAAGTTTGTTTCAAGTTTACATCACCAATCCTTCTCATCATTAGGCCCGGGAGTCTCTCCGGAGTCTGGACCGTCTGTCCTCTGCTGCACTGCCCTTGCATCCACCAAATTATTTATCTATCAGCTAAACAGCTATCGCTATACCCCTTGGCTATCGCCAAATACGACAGCAATACTTCGGCTATCGCGACTACATTAATACTTTAGGCTATCGCCAAACATTACTAGGCTATCGCCCAACATGACTCCACTACCTTAGGCTGGCGCCAATCGCTTCTTAGGCTAACACCAAACTGTGCTAATGCACTCCTCGAGATGCTGGACGGATCTGAACCTCAGACATTCCACTGCCCATAAGGTTCCCAATACATTACTAAGTAAGAAATAACTTACAAATGGAACCCTGTTAATACCATATATGGTCAATGAGGTAGGGCAACGCCCCAAACTTACATTTAGCTGTCTAGACATGTCCTGCACGTAACCAAATAATACCATAAACTACAGAGCCCTCTTGTGACAGTAGTCCTTTCTGTATCATTTGGAACCATAAACTCACCCAAAAATTTTGTAAAGCCGGCATCACTGTTTTTTCTGATGAATCTAAAAAAAGTTGTTGTTTACCCAGTCTCGACTGATGAAATGTATTGAGTAGTCCAAACTCTGTATCATTGAGAACCATAAAACCAAAGGAAATTTGTTGACCTCAAATCAGAAATTTTTTACCATACCCGCATAGTCGATTTTTTTCAGTTCAAACCCAAAACCCAAATTTACAAAATTCTGAATAAATCTCAAACTTTTGCTCGTTTACCCATCCCACACTGATAAAATGTGTTCAGTTGTCATTTCTTTATCATTTGAAACCATAAAATCACCCAAAATTTGTTGACCCGAAATCTGAAAATTTTGTGATGCCGGCATCACAGATTTTTTTATAATTTTGGCCCAAAAACCCAAACTTACAAAATGCTCAATAAATCTCAAACTTTTGCTTGTTAACCCATCCCACACTGATGAAATGTGTTCAGTAGTGCTTTCTGTATCATTTGAAACCATAAAATCACCCAAAATTTGTTGACCCGAAATCTGAAAATTTTGTGATGCCGGCATCACAGATTTCTTATAATTTTGGCCCTAAAACCCAAACGTCCAAAATGCTCAATAAATCTCAAACTTTTGCTCGATTACCCATCCCACACTGATGAAATGTGTTCAGTAGTCCTTTCTGTATCATTTGAAACCATAAAATCACTGAAAATTTGTTGACCTGAAATCTGAAAATTTTGTGATGCCGGCATCACAGATTTTTTTAATTTTGGCCCAAAAACCCAAACCTCCAAAATGCTCAATAAATCTCAAACTTTTGCTTGATTACCCATCCCACACTGATGAAATGTGTTCAGTAGTCCTTTCTGTATCATTTGAAAACATAAAATCACCCAAAATTTGTTGACCCGAAATCTGAAAATTTTGTGATGCCGGCATCACAGATTTTTTAAATTTTGGCCCAAAAACCCAAACCTCCAAAATGCTCAATAAATCTCAAACTTTTGCTTGATTAGCTATCCCACACTGATAAAATGTGTTCAGTAGTCCTTTCTGTATCGTTTGAAACCATAAAATCACTGAAAATTTGTTGACCCGAAATCTGAAAATTTTGTGATGCCGGCATCACAGATTTTTAAAATTTTGGCCCAAAAACCCAAACCTCCAAAATGCTCAATAAATCTCAAACTTTTGCTCGATTACCCATCCCACACTGATGAAATGTGTTCAGTAGTCCTTTCTGTATCATTTGAAACCATAAAATCACTGAAAATTTGTTGACCCGAAATCTGAAAATTTTGTGATGCCGGCATCACAGATTTTTTAAATTTTGGCCCAAAAACCCAAACGTCCAAAATGCTAAATAAATCTCAAACTTTTGCTTGATTACCCATCCCACACTGATGAAATGTGTTCAGTAGTCCTTTCTGTATCATTTGAAACCATAAAATGACCAAAAATTTGTTGACCCGAAATCTGAAAATTTTGTGATGCCGGCATCACAGATTTTTTTATAATTTTGGCCCAAAAACCCAAACTTACAAAATGCTCAATAAATCTCAAACTTTTGCTCGATTACCCATCCCACACTGATAAAATGTGTTCAGTAGTCCTTTTTGTATCATTTCAAACCATAAAATCACCCAAAATTTGTTGACCCGAAATCTGAAAATTTTGTGATGCCGGCATCACAGATTTTTTATAATTTTGGCCCTAAAACCCAAATTTAAAAAATGCTCAATAAATCTCAAACTTTTGCACGATTAGCTATCCCACACTGATGAAATGTGTTCAGTAGTCCTTTCTGTATCATTTGAAACCATAAAATCACCCAAAATTTGTTGACCCGAAATCTGAAAATTTTGTGATGCCGGCATCACAGATTTTTTTATAATTTTGGCCCAAAAACCCAAACTTACAAAATGCTCAATAAATCTCAAACTTTTGCTTGTTAACCCATCCCACACTGATAAAATGTGTTCAGTAGTCCTTTCTGTATCATTTGAAACCATAAAATGACCAAAAATTTGTTGACCCGAAATCTGAAAATTTTGTGATGCCGGCATCACAGATTTTTTATAATTTTGGCCCTAAAACCCAAACTTAAAAAATGCTCAATAAATCTCAAACTTTTGCTCGAATAGCTATCCCACACTGATAAAATGTGTTCAGTAGTCCTTTCTGTATCATTTGAAACCATAAAATCACCCAAAATTTGTTGACCCGAAATCTGAAAATTTTGTGATGCCGGCATCACAGATTTTTTATAATTTTGGCCCTAAAATCCAAACATAAAAAATGCTCAATAAATCTCAAACTTTTGCTTGATTAGCTATCCCACACTGATAAAATGTGTTCAGTAGTCCTTTCTGTATCGTTTGAAACCATAAAATCACTGAAAATTTGTTGACCCGAAATCTGAAAATTTTGTGATGCCGGCATCACAGATTTTTAAAATTTTGGCCCAAAAACCCAAACCTCCAAAATGCTCAATAAATCTCAAACTTTTGCTCGATTACCCATCCCACACTGATGAAATGTGTTCAGTAGTCCTTTCTGTATCATTTGAAACCATAAAATCACTGAAAATTTGTTGACCCGAAATCTGAAAATTTTGTGATGCCGGCATCACAGATTTTTTAAATTTTGGCCCAAAAACCCAAACGTCCAAAATGCTAAATAAATCTCAAACTTTTGCTTGATTACCCATCCCACACTGATGAAATGTGTTCAGTAGTCCTTTCTGTATCATTTGAAACCATAAAATGACCAAAAATTTGTTGACCCGAAATATGAAAATTTTGTGATGCCGGCATCACAGATTTTTTTATAATTTTGGCCCAAAAACCCAAACTTACAAAATGCTCAATAAATCTCAAACTTTTGCTCGATTACCCATCCCACACTGATAAAATGTGTTCAGTAGTCCTTTTTGTATCATTTCAAACCATAAAATCACCCAAAATTTGTTGACCCGAAATCTGAAAATTTTGTGATGCCGGCATCACAGATTTTTTATAATTTTGGCCCTAAAACCCAAATTTAAAAAATGCTCAATAAATCTCAAACTTTTGCACGATTAGCTATCCCACACTGATGAAATGTGTTCAGTAGTCCTTTCTGTATCATTTGAAACCATAAAATCACCCAAAATTTGTTGACCCGAAATCTGAAAATTTTGTGATGCCGGCATCACAGATTTTTTTATAATTTTGGCCCAAAAACCCAAACTTACAAAATGCTCAATAAATCTCAAACTTTTGCTCGATTACCCATCCCACACTGATAAAATGTGTTCAGTAGTCCTTTCTGTATCATTTGAAACCATAAAATGACCAAAAATTTGTTGACCCGAAATCTGAAAATTTTGTGATGCCGGCATCACAGATTTTTTTAATTTTGGACCAAAAATCCAAACTTACAAAATTCTCCATGAATCTCAAACTGTTGCTCGTTTACCCATCCCACACAGATAAAATGTATTCAGTAGTCCTTTCTGTATCATTTGAAACCATAAAATCACCCAAAGTTTGTTGACCCGAAATCTGAAAATTTTGTGATGCCGGCATCACAGATTTTTTATTATTTTGGACCAAAAATCCAAACTTACAAAATTCTCAATAAATCTTTTACTTTTGCTCGTTTACCCATCCCATACGGATAAAATGTGTTCAGTAGTCCTTTCTGTATCATTTGAAACCATAAAATCACCCAAAATTTGAAGACCTGAAATCTGAAAATTTTGTGATGCCGGCGTCACAGATTTTTTTGTTTTGGACCAAAAATCCAAACTTACAAAATTCTCCATGAATCTCAAACTGTTGCTCGTTTACCCATCCCACACAGATAAAATGTTTTCAGTAGTCCTTTCTGTATCATTTGAAACCATAAAATCACCCAAAATTTGTTGACCCGAAATCTGAAAATTTTGTGATGCCGGCATCACAGATTTTTTTAATTTTGGACCAAAAACCCAAATTTACAAAATTCTCAATAAATCTCATACTTTTGCTCGTTTACCCATCCCACACAGATAAAATGTGTTCAGTAGTCCTTTCTGTATCATTTGAAACCATAAAATCACCCAAAATTTGTTGATCCGAAATCTGAAAATGTTGAGATGCCGGCATCACAGATTTTTTTTATTTTTGACCAAAAATCCAAACTTACAAAATTCTCCATGAATCTCAAACTGTTGCTCGTTTACCCATCCCACACAGAAAAAATGTGTTCAGTAGTCCTTTCTGTATCATTTGAAACCATAAAATCACCCAAAATTTGATGACCTGAAATCTGAAAATTTTGTGATGCCGCCATCACAGATTTTTTTAATTTTGGACCAAAAATCCAAACTTACAAAATTCTCAATAAATCTCAAACTTTTGCTCGTTTACCCATCCCACACAGATAAAATGTGTTCAGTAGTCCTTTCTGTATCATTTGAAACCATAAAATCACCCAAAATTTGTTGACCCGAAATCTGAAAATTTTGTGATGCTGGCATCACAGTTTTTTTTTATTTTGGACCAAAAATCCAAACTTACAAAATTCTCAATAAATCTCATACTTTTGCTCGTTTACCCATCCCACACAGATAAAATGTGTTCAGTAGTCTGTTCTGTATCATTTGAAACCATAAAATCACCCAATATTTGATGACCCGAAATCTGAAAATTTTGTGATGCCGGCATCACAGATTTTTCTTATTTTGGACCAAAAATCCAAACTTACAAAATTCTCCATGAATCTCAAACTGTTGCTCGTTTACCCATCCCACACAGATAAAATGTATTCAGTAGTCCTTTCTGTATCATTTGAAACCATAAAATCACCCAAAATTTGTTGACCCGAAATCTGAAAATTTTGTGATGCCGGCATCTCAGATTTTTTTTATTTTGGACCAGAAATCCAAACTTACAAAATTCTCAATAAATCTCATACTTTTGCTCGTTACCCATCCCATACAGATAAAATGTGTTCAGTAGTCCTTTCTGTATCATTTGAAACCATAAAATCTCCCAAAATTTGTTGACCCGAAATCTGAAAATTTTGTGATGCCGGCATCACAGATTTTTAAAATTTTGGCCCAAAAACCCAAACCTCCAAAATGCTCAATAAATCTCAAACTTTTGCTTGTTAACCCATCCCACACTGACAAAATGTGCTCAGTAGTCCTTTCGGTATCATTTGAAACCATAAAATCACCCAAACTTTGTTGACCCGAAATCTGAAAATTTTGTGATGCCGGCATCACAGATTTTTTGGATTTTGGACCAAAAACCCAAACCTCCAAATTGCTCAATAAATCTCAAACTTTTGCTCGATTAGCTATCCCACACTGATAAAATGTGTTCAGTAGTCCTTTCTGTATCATTTGAAACCATAAAATCACTGAAAATTTGTTGAACCGAAATCTGAAAATTTTGTGATGCCGGCATCACAGATTTTTTAAATTTTGGCCCAAAAACCCAAACCTCCAAAATTCTCAATAAATCTCATACTTTTGCTCGTTTACCCATCCCATACAGATAAAATGTGTTCAGTAGTCCTTTCTGTATCATTTGAAACCATAAAATCTCCCAAAATTTGTTGACCCGAAATCTGAAAATTTTGTGATGCCGGCATCACAGATTTTAAAAATTTTGGCCCAAAAACCCAAACCTCCAAAATGCTCAATAAATCTCAAACTTTTGCTTGTTAACCCATCCCACACTGATAAAATGTGTTCAGTAGTCCTTGCTGTATCATTTAAAACCATAAAATCACTGAAAATTTGTTGACCCGAAATCTGAAAATTTTGTGATGCCGGCATCACAGATTTTTTAAATTTTGGCCCAAAAACCCAACCGTCCAAAATGCCCAATAAATCTCAAACTTTTGCTTGTTAACCCATCCCACACTGATAAAATGTGTTCAGTAGTCCTTTCTGTATTATTTGAAACCATAAAATCACTGAAAATTTGTTGACCCGAAATCTGAAAATTTTGTGATGCCGGCATCACAGATTTTTTATAATTTTGGCCCTAAAACCCAAACTTAAAAAATGCTCAATAAATCTCAAACTTTTGCTCGATTAGCTATCCCACACTGATAAAATGTGTTCAGTAGTCCTTTCTGTATCATTTGAAACCATAAAATCACTGAAAATTTGTTGACCCGAAATCTGAAAATTTTGTGATGCCGGCATAACAGATTTTTTAATTTTTGGCCCAAAAACCCAAACCTCCAAAATGCTCAATAAATCTCAAACTTTTGCTCGATTACCCATCCCACACTGATGAAATGTGTTCAGTAGTCCTTTCTGTATCATTTGAAACCATAAAATCACCCAAAATTTGTTGACCCGAAATCTGAAAATATTGTGATGCCGGCATCACAGATTTTTTTATAATTTTGGCCCAAAAACCCAAACTTACAAAATGCTCAATAAATCTCAAACTTTTGCTCGATTACCCATCCCACACTGATAAAATGTGTTCAGTAGTCCTTTCTGTATCATTTGAAACCATAAAATGACCAAAAATTTGTTGACCCGAAATCTGAAAATTTTGTGATGCCGGCATCACAGATTTTTTTAATTTTGGACCAAAAATCCAAACTTACAAAATTCTCCATGAATCTCAGACTTTTGCTCGTTTACCCATCCCACACAGATGAAATGTGTTCAGTAGTCCTTTCTGTATCATTTGAAACCATAAAATCACCCAAAATTTGATGACCTGAAATCTGAAAATTTTGTGATGCCGGCATCACAGATTTCTTTTATTTTGGACCAAAAATCCTAACTTACAAAATTCTCAATAAATCTCAAACTTTTGCTCGTTTACCCATCCCACACAGATAAAATGTGTTCAGTAGTCCTTTCTGTATCATTTGAAACCATAAAATCAACCAATATTTGATGACCCGAAATCTGAAAATGTTGTGATGCCGGCATCACTGATTTTTCTTGTTTTGGACCAAAAATCCAAACTTACAAAATTCTCCATGAATCTCAAACTGTTGCTCGTTTACCCATCCCACACAGATAAAATGTATTCAGTAGTCCTTTCTGTATCATTTGAAACCATAAAATCACCCAAAATTTGTTGACCCGAAATCTGAAAATTTTGTGATGCCGGCATCACAGATTTTTTTTATTTTGGACCAGAAATCCAAACTTACAAAATTCTCAATAAATCTCATACTTTTGCTCGTTTACCCATCCCATACAGATAAAATGTGTTCAGTAGTCCTTTCTGTATCATTTGAAACCATAAAATCTCCCAAAATTTGTTGACCCGAAATCTGAAAATTTTGTGAGGCCGGCATCACAGATTTTTTTAATTTTGGACCAAAAATCCAAACTTACAAAATTCTCCATGAATCTCAAACTTTTGCTCGTTTACCCATCCCACACAGATCAAATGTGTTCAGTAGTCCTTTCTGTATCATTTGAAACCATAAAATCACCCAAAATTTGTTGACCCGAATTCTGAAAATTTTGTGATGCCGGCATCACAGATTATTTTAATTTTGGACCAAAAATCCAAACTTACAAAATTCTCAATAAATCTGAAAATTTGGCTCGTTTACCCATCCCACACAGATAAAATGTGTTCAGTAGTCCTTTCTGTATCATATGAAGCCATAAAATCACCCAAAATTTGTTGACCCGAAATCTGAAAATTTTGTGATGCCGGCATCACAGATTTTTTTGATTTTGGACCAAAAATCCAAACTTACAAAATTCTCCATGAATCTCAAACTTTTGCTCGTTTACCCATCCCACACAGATAAAATGTGTTCAGTAGTACTTTCTGTATCATTTGAAACCATATAATCACCCAAAATTTGTTGACCCGAAATCTGAAAATTTTGTGATGCCGGCATCACAGATTTTTTTTATTTTGGACCAAAAATCCAAACTTACAAAATTCTCCATGAATCTCAAACTTTTGCTCGTTTACCCATCCCGCACAGATAAAATGTGCTCAGTAGTCCTTTCTGTATCATTTGAAACCATAAAATCACCCAAAATTTGATGACCTGAAATCTGAAAATTTTGTGATGCCGGCATCACAGATTTTTTTAATTTTGGACCAAAAATCCAAACTTACAAAATTCTCAATAAATCTCAAACTTTTGCTCGTTTACCCATCCCACACAGATAAAATGTGTTCAGTAGTCCTTTCTGTATCATTTGAAACCATAAAATCACCCGAAATTTGTTGACCCGAAATCTGAAAATTTTGTGATGCCGGCATCACAGATTTTTTTAATTTTGGACCAAAAATCCAAACTTACAAAATTCTCAATAAATCTGAAAATTTTGCTCGTTTACCCATCCCACACAGATAAAATGTGTTCAGTAGTCCTTTCTGTATCATATGAAGCCATAAAATCACCCAAAATTTGTTGACCCGAAATCTGAAAATTTTGTGAGGCCGGCATCACAGATTTTTTTAATTTTGGACCAAAAATCCAAACTTACAAAATTCTCCATGAATCTCAAACTTTTGCTCGTTTACCCATCCCACACAGATCAAATGTGTTCAGTAGTCCTTTCTGTATCATTTGAAACCATAAAATCACCCAAAGTTTGTTGACCCGAAATCTGAAAATTTTGTGATGCCGGCATCACAGATTTTTTTTATTTTGGACCAAAAATCCAAACTTACAAAATTCTCGAAAAATCTCATACTTTTGCTCGTTTACCCATCCCACACAGATCAAATGTGTTCAGTAGTCCTTTCTGTATCATTTGAAACCATATAATCACCCAAAATTTGTTGACCCGAAATCTGAAAATTTTGTGATGCCGGCATCACAAATTTTTTTTTATTTTGGACCAAAAATCCAAACTTACAAAATTCTCCATGAATCTCAAACTTTTGCTCGTTTACCCATCCCACACAAATAAAATGTGTTCAGTAGTCCTTTCTGTATCATTTGAAACCTTAAAATCACCCAAAATTTGATGACCTGAAATCTGAAAATTTTGTGATGCCGGCATCACAGATTTTTTTTATTTTGGACCAAAAATCCAAACTTACAAAATTCTCAATAAATCTCATACTTTTGCTCGTTTACCCATCCCACACAGATAAAATGTGTTCAGTAGTCTGTTCTGTATCATTTGAAACCATAAAATCACCCAATATTTGATGACCCGAAATCTGAAAATGTTGTGATGCCGGCATCACAGATTTTTCTTATTTTGGACCAAAAATCCAAACTTACAAAATTCTCAATAAATCTCATACTTTTGCTCGTTTACCCATCCCACACAGATAAAATGTGTTCAGTAGTCTGTTCTGTATCATTTGAAACCATAAAATCACCCAATATTTGATGACCCGAAATCTGAAAATGTTGTGATGCCGGCATCACTGATTTTTCTTATTTTGGACCAAAAATCCAAACTTACAAAATTCTCCATGAATCTCAAACTGTTGCTCGTTTACCCATCCCACACAGATAAAATGTATTCAGTAGTCCTTTCTGTATCATTTGAAACCATAAAATCACCCAAAATTTGTTGACCCGAAATCTGAAAATTTTGTGATGCCGGCATCACAGATTTTTTTAATTTTGGACCAAAAATCCAAACTTACAAAATTCTCCATGAATCTCAAACTTTTGCTCGTTTACCCATCCCACACGGATCAAATGTGTTCAGTAGTCCTTTCTGTATCATTTGAAACCATAAAATCACCCGAAATTTGTTGACCCGAAATCTGAAAATTTTGTGATGCCGGCATCACAGATTTTTTTAATTTTGGACCAAAAATCCAAACTTACAAAATTCTCAATAAATCTGAAAATTTTGCTCGTTTACCTATCCCACACAGATAAAATGTGTTCAGTAGTCCTTTCTGTATCATATGAAGCCATAAAATCACCCAAAATTTGTTGACCCGAAATCTGAAAATTTTGTGAGGCCGGCATCACAGATTTTTTTAATTTTGGACCAAAAATCCAAACTTACAAAATTCTCCATGAATCTCAAACTTTTGCTCGTTTACCCATCCCACACAGATCAAATATGTTCAGTAGTCCTTTCTGTATCATTTGAAACCATAAAATCACCCAAAATTTGTTGACCCGAAATCTGAAAATTTTGTGATGCCGGCATCACAGATTTTTTTTATTTTGGACCAAAAATCCAAACTTACAAAATTCTCCATGAATCTCAAACTTTTGCTCGTTTACCCATCCCGCACAGATAAAATGTGCTCAGTAGTCCTTTCTGTATCATTTGAAACCATAAAATCACCCAAAATTTGATGACCTGAAATCTGAAAATTTTGTGATGCCGGCATCACAGATTTTTTTAATTTTGGCCCAAAAATCCAAACTTACAAAATTCTCAATAAATCTTAAACTTTTGCTCGTTTACCCATCCCACACAGACAAAATGTGTTCAGTAGTCCTTTCTGTATCATTTGAAACCATAAAATCACCCGAAATTTGTTGACCCGAAATCTGAAAATTTTGTGATGCCGGCATCACATATTTTTTTAATTTTGGACCAAAAATCCAAACTTACAAAATTCTCAATAAATCTGAAAATTTTGCTCGTTTACCCATCCCACACAGATAAAATGTGTTCAGTAGTCCTTTCTGTATCATATGAAGCCATAAAATCACCCAAAATTTGTTGACCCGAAATCTGAAAATTTTGTGAGGCCGGCATCACAGATTTTTTTAATTTTGGACCAAAAATCCAAACTTACAAAATTCTCCATGAATCTCAAACTTTTGCTCGTTTACCCATCCCACACAGATCAAATATGTTCAGTAGTCCTTTCTGTATCATTTGAAACCATAAAATCACCCAAAATTTGTTGACCCGAAATCTGAAAATTTTGTGATGCCGGCATCACAGATTTTTTTTATTTTGGACCAAAAATCCAAACTTACAAAATTCTCGAAAAATCTCATACTTTTGCTCGTTTACCCATCCCACACAGATCAAATGTGTTCAGTAGTCCTTTCTGTATCATTTGAAACCATATAATCACCCAAAATTTGTTGACCCGAAATCTGAAAATTTTGTGATGCCGGCATCACAGATTTTTTTGATTTTGGACCAAAAATCCAACCTTACAAAATTCTCCATGAATCTCAAACTTTTGCTCGTTTACCCATCCCACACAGATAAAATGTGTTCAGTAGTCCTTTCTGTATCATTTGAAACCATATAATCACCCAAAATTTGTTGACCCGAAATCTGAAAATTTTGTGATGCCGGCATCACAGATTTTTTTTATTTTGGACCAAAAATCCAAACTTACAAAATTCTCCATGAATCTCAAACTTTTGCTCGTTTACCCATCCCGCACAGATAAAATGTGCTCAGTAGTCCTTTCTGTATCTTTTGAAACCATAAAATCACCCAAAATTTGATGACCTGAAATCTGAAAATTTTGTGATGCCGGCATCACAGATTTTTTTAATTTTGGACCAAAAATCCAAACTTACAAAATTCTCAATAAATCTCATACTTTTGCTCGTTTACCCATCCCATACAGATAAAATGTGTTCAGTAGTCCTTTCTGTATCATTTGAAACCATAAAATCACCCAAAATTTGTTGACCCGAAATCTGAAAATTTTGTGATGCCGGCATCACAGATTTTTTTAATTTTGGACCAAAAATCCAAACTTACAAAATTCTCCATGAATCTCAAACTTTTGCTCGTTTACCCATCCCACACAGATCAAATGTGTTCAGTAGTCCTTTCTGTATCATTTGAAACCATAAAATCACCCAAAATTTGTTGACCCGAAATCTGAAAATTTTGTGATGCCGGCATCACAGATTTTTTTAGTTTTGGACCAAAAATCCAAACTTACAAAATTCTCAATAAATCTGAAAATTTTGCTCGTTTACCCATCCCACACAGATAAAATGTGTTCAGTAGTCCTTTCTGTATCATATGAAGCCATAAAATCACCCAAAATTTGTTGACCCGAAATCTGAAAATTTTGTGATGCCGGCATCACAGATTTTTTTGATTTTTGACCAAAAATCCAAACTTACAAAATTCTCCATGAATCTCAAACTTTTGCTCGTTTACCCATCCCACACAGATAAAATGTGTTCAGTAGTCCTTTCTGTATCATTTGAAACCATATAATCACCCAAAATTTGATGACCTGAAATCTGAAAATTTTGTGATGCCGGCATCACAGATTTTTTTAATTTTGGACCAAAAATCCAAACTTACAAAATTCTCAATAAATCTCAAACTTTTGCTCGTTTACCCATCCCACACAGATAAAATGTGTTCAGTAGTCCTTTCTGTATCATTTGAAACCATAAAATCACCCGAAATTTGTTGACCCGAAATCTGAAAATTTTGTGATGCCGGCATCACAGATTTTTTTAATTTTGGACCAAAAATCCAAACTTACAAAATTCTCAATAAATCTGAAAATTTTGCTCGTTTACCCATCCCACACAGATAAAATGTGTTCAGTAGTCCTTTCTGTATCATATGAAGCCATAAAATCACCCAAAATTTGTTGACCCGAAATCTGAAAACTTTGTGAGGCCGGCATCACAGATTTTTTTAATTTTGGACCAAAAATCCAAACTTACAAAATTCTCCATGAATCTCAAACTTTTGCTCGTTTACCCATCCCACACAGATCAAATGTGTTCAGTAGTCCTTTCTGTATCATTTGAAACCATAAAATCACCCAAAATTTGTTGACCCGAAATCTGAAAATTTTGTGATGCCGGCATCACAGATTTTTTTTTATTTTGGACCAAAAATCCAAACTTACAAAATTCTCGAAAAATCTCATACTTTTGCTCGTTTACCCATCCCACACAGATCAAATGTGTTCAGTAGTCCTTTCTGTATCATTTGAAACCATATAATCACCCAAAATTTGTTGACCCGAAATCTGAAAATTTTGTGATGCCGGCATCACAATTTTTTTTTTATTTTGGACCAAAAATCCAAACTTACAAAATTCTCCATGAATCTCAAACTTTTGCTCGTTTACCCATCCCACACAAATAAAATGTGTTCAGTAGTCCTTTCTGTATCATTTGAAACCATAAAATCACCCAAAATTTGATGACCTGAAATCTGAAAATTTTGTGATGCCGGCATCACAGATTTTTTTTATTTTGGACCAAAAATCCAAACTTACAAAATTCTCAATAAATCTCATACTTTTGCTCGTTTACCCATCCCACACAGATAAAATGTGTTCAGTAGTCTGTTCTGTATCATTTGAAACCATAAAATCACCCAATATTTGATGACCCGAAATCTGAAAATGTTGTGATGCCGGCATCACAGATTTTTCTTATTTTGGACCAAAAATCCAAACTTACAAAATTCTCAATAAATCTCATACTTTTGCTCGTTTACCCATCCCACACTGATAAAATGTGTTCAGTAGTCTGTTCTGTATCATTTGAAACCATAAAATCACCCAATATTTGATGACCCGAAATCTGAAAATGTTGTGATGCCGGCATCACTGATTTTTCTTATTTTGGACCAAAAATCCAAACTTACAAAATTCTCCATGAATCTCAAACTGTTGCTCGTTTACCCATCCCACACAGATAAAATGTATTCAGTAGTCCTTTCTGTATCATTTGAAACCATAAAATCACCCAAAATTTGTTGACACGAAATCTGAAAATTTTGTGATGCCGGCATCACAGATTTTTTTAATTTTGGACCAAAAATCCAAACTTACAAAATTCTCCATGAATCTCAAACTTTTGCTCGTTTACCCATCCCACACAGATCAAATGTGTTCAGTAGTCCTTTCTGTATCATTTGAAACCATAAAATCACCCAAAATTTGTTGACCCGAAATCTGAAAATTTTGTGATGCTGGCATCACAGATTTTTTTAATTTTGGACCAAAAATCCAAACTTACAAAATTCTCAATAAATCTGAAAATTTTGCTCATTTACCCATCCCACACAGATAAAATGTGTTCAGTAGTCCTTTCTGTATCATATGAAGCCATAAAATCACCCAAAATTTGTTGACCCGAAATCTGAAAATTTTGTGATGCCGGCATCACAGATTTTTTTGATTTTGGACCAAAAATCCAAACTTACAAAATTCTCCATGAATCTCAAACTTTTGCTCGTTTACCCATCCCACACAGATAAAATGTGTTCAGTAGTCCTTTCTGTATCATTTGAAACCATATAATCACCCAAAATTTGTTGACCCGAAATCTGAAAATTTTGTGATGCCGGCATCACAGATTTTTTTTATTTTGGACCAAAAATCCAAACTTACAAAATTCTCCATGAATCTCAAACTTTTGCTCGTTTACCCATCCCGCACAGATAAAATGTGCTCAGTAGTCCTTTCTGTATCATTTGAAACCATAAAATCACCCAAAATTTGATGACCTGAAATCTGAAAATTTTGTGATGCCGGCATCACAGATTTTTTTAATTTTGGACCAAAAATCCAAACTTACAAAATTCTCAATAAATCTCAAACTTTTGCTCGTTTACCCATCCCACACAGATAAAATGTGTTCAGTAGTCCTTTCTGTATCATTTGAAACCATAAAATCACCCGAAATTTGTTGACCCGAAATCTGAAAATTTTGTGATGCCGGCATCACAGATTTTTTTAATTTTGGACCAAAAATCCAAACTTACAAAATGGTCAATAAATGATAAACTTTTGCTCGTTTACCCATCCCACACAGATCAAATATGTTCAGTAGTCCTTTCTGTATCATTTGAAACCATAAAATCACCCAAAATTTGTCGACCCGAAATCTGAAAATTTTGTGATGCCGGCATCACAGATTTTTTTTATTTTGGACCAAAAATCCAAACTTACAAAATTCTCGAAAAATCTCATACTTTTGCTCGTTTACCCATCCCACACAGATCAAATGTGTTCAGTAGTCCTTTCTGTATCATTTGAAACCATATAATCACCCAAAATTTGTTGACCCGAAATCTGAAAATTTTGTGATGCCGGCATCACAATTTTTTTTTATTTTGGACCAAAAATCCAAACTTACACAATTCTCCATGAATCTCAAACTTTTGCTCGTTTACCCATCCCGCACAGATAAAATGTGCTCAGTAGTCCTTTCTGTATCATTTGAAACCATAAAATCACCCAAAATTTGATGACCTGAAATCTGAAAATTTTGTGATGCCAGCATCACAGATTTTTTTAATTTTGGACCAAAAATCCAAACTTACAAAATTCTCAATAAATCTCAAACTTTTGCTCGTTTACCCATCCCACACAGATAAAATGTGTTCAGTAGTCCTTTCTGTATCATTTGAAACCATAAAATCACCCGCAATTTGTTGACCCGAAATCTGAAAATTTTGTGATGCCGGCATCACAGATTTTTTTAATTTTGGACCAAAAATCCAAACTTACAAAATTCTCCATGAATCTCAAACTTTTGCTCGTTTACCCATCCCACACAGATCAAATATGTTCAGTAGTCCTTTCTGTATCATTTGAAACCATAAAATCACCCAAAATTTGTTGACCCGAAATCTGAAAATTTTGTGATGCCGGCATCACAGATTTTTTTTATTTTGGACCAAAAATCCAAACTTACAAAATTCTCCATGAATCTCAAACTTTTGCTCGTTTACCCATCCCACACAGATAAAATGTGTTCAGTAGTCCTTTCTGTATCATTTGAAACCATAAAATCACCCGAAATTTGTTGACCCGAAATCTGAAAATTTTGTGATGCCGGCATCACAGATTTTTTTAATTTTGGACCAAAAATCCAAACTTACAAAATTCTCAATAAATCTGAAAATTTTGCTCGTTTACCCATCCCACACAGATAAAATGTGTTCAGTAGTCCTTTCTGTATCATATGAAGCCATAAAATCACCCAAAATTTGTTGACCCGAAATCTGAAAATTTTGTGAGGCCGGCATCACAGATTTTTTTAATTTTGGACCAAAAATCCAAACTTACAAAATTCTCCATGAATCTCAAACTTTTGCTCGTTTACCCATCCCACACAGATCAAATATGTTCAGTAGTCCTTTCTGTATCATTTGAAACCATAAAATCACCCAAAATTTGTCGACCCGAAATCTGAAAATTTTGTGATGCCGGCATCACAGATTTTTTTTATTTTGGACCAAAAATCCAAACTTACAAAATTCTCGAAAAATCTCATACTTTTGCTCGTTTACCCATCCCACACAGATCAAATGTGTTCAGTAGTCCTTTCTGTATCATTTGAAACCATATAATCACCCAAAATTTGTTGACCCGAAATCTGAAAATTTTGTGATGCCGGCATCACAATTTTTTTTTATTTTGGACCAAAAATCCAAACTTACACAATTCTCCATGAATCTCAAACTTTTGCTCGTTTACCCATCCCACACAAATAAAATGTGTTCAGTAGTCCTTTCTGTATCATTTGAAACCATAAAATCACCCAAAATTTGTTGACCCGAAATCTGAAAATTTTGTGATGCCGGCATCACAGATTTTTTTTATTTTGGACCAAAAATCCAAACTTACAAAATTCTCAATAAATCTCATACTTTTGCTCGTTTACCCATCCCACACAGATAAAATGTGTTCAGTAGTCTGTTCTGTATCATTTGAAACCATAAAATCACCCAATATTTGATGACCCGAAATCTAAAAATGTTGTGATGCCGGCATCACAGATTTTTCTTATTTTGGACCAAAAATCCAAACTTACAAAATTCTCCATGAATCTCAAACTGTTGCTCGTTTACCCATCCCACACAGATAAAATGTATTCAGTAGTCCTTTCTGTATCATTTGAAACCATAAAATCACCCAAAATTTGTTGACCCGAAATCTGAAAATTTTGTGATGCCGGCATCACAGATTTTTTTAATTTTGGACCAAAAATCCAAACTTACAAAATTCTCAATAAATCTGAAAATTTTGCTCGTTTACCCATCCCACACAGATAAAATGTGTTCAGTAGTCCTTTCTGTATCATATGAAGCCATAAAATCACCCAAAATTTGTTGACCCGAAATCTGAAAATTTTGTGAGGCCGGCATCACAGATTTTTTTAATTTTGGACCAAAAATCCAAACTTACAAAATGGTCAATAAATGATAAACTTTTGCTCGTTTACCCATCCCACACAGATCAAATATGTTCAGTAGTCCTTTCTGTATCATTTGAAACCATAAAATCACCCAAAATTTGTCGACCCGAAATCTGAAAATTTTGTGATGCCGGCATCACAGATTTTTTTTATTTTGGACCAAAAATCCAAACTTACAAAATTCTCGAAAAATCTCATACTTTTGCTCGTTTACCCATCCCACACAGATCAAATGTGTTCAGTAGTCCTTTCTGTATCATTTGAAACCATATAATCACCCAAAATTTGTTGACCCGAAATCTGAAAATTTTGTGATGCCGGCATCACAATTTTTTTTTATTTTGGACCAAAAATCCAAACTTACACAATTCTCCATGAATCTCAAACTTTTGCTCGTTTACCCATCCCGCACAGATAAAATGTGCTCAGTAGTCCTTTCTGTATCATTTGAAACCATAAAATCACCCAAAATTTGATGACCTGAAATCTGAAAATTTTGTGATGCCAGCATCACAGATTTTTTTAATTTTGGACCAAAAATCCAAACTTACAAAATTCTCAATAAATCTCAAACTTTTGCTCGTTTACCCATCCCACACAGATAAAATGTGTTCAGTAGTCCTTTCTGTATCATTTGAAACCATAAAATCACCCGCAATTTGTTGACCCGAAATCTGAAAATTTTGTGATGCCGGCATCACAGATTTTTTTAATTTTGGACCAAAAATCCAAACTTACAAAATTCTCCATGAATCTCAAACTTTTGCTCGTTTACCCATCCCACACAGATCAAATATGTTCAGTAGTCCTTTCTGTATCATTTGAAACCATAAAATCACCCAAAATTTGTTGACCCGAAATCTGAAAATTTTGTGATGCCGGCATCACAGATTTTTTTTATTTTGGACCAAAAATCCAAACTTACAAAATTCTCCATGAATCTCAAACTTTTGCTCGTTTACCCATCCCACACAGATAAAATGTGTTCAGTAGTCCTTTCTGTATCATTTGAAACCATAAAATCACCCGAAATTTGTTGACCCGAAATCTGAAAATTTTGTGAGGCCGGCATCACAGATTTTTTTAATTTTGGACCAAAAATCCAAACTTACAAAATTCTCAATAAATCTGAAAATTTTGCTCGTTTACCCATCCCACACAGATAAAATGTGTTCAGTAGTCCTTTCTGTATCATATGAAGCCATAAAATCACCCAAAATTTGTTGACCCGAAATCTGAAAATTTTGTGAGGCCGGCATCACAGATTTTTTTAATTTTGGACCAAAAATCCAAACTTACAAAATTCTCCATGAATCTCAAACTTTTGCTCGTTTACCCATCCCACACAGATCAAATATGTTCAGTAGTCCTTTCTGTATCATTTGAAACCATAAAATCACCCAAAATTTGTCGACCCGAAATCTGAAAATTTTGTGATGCCGGCATCACAGATTTTTTTTATTTTGGACCAAAAATCCAAACTTACAAAATTCTCGAAAAATCTCATACTTTTGCTCGTTTACCCATCCCACACAGATCAAATGTGTTCAGTAGTCCTTTCTGTATCATTTGAAACCATATAATCACCCAAAATTTGTTGACCCGAAATCTGAAAATTTTGTGATGCCGGCATCACAATTTTTTTTTATTTTGGACCAAAAATCCAAACTTACACAATTCTCCATGAATCTCAAACTTTTGCTCGTTTACCCATCCCACACAAATAAAATGTGTTCAGTAGTCCTTTCTGTATCATTTGAAACCATAAAATCACCCAAAATTTGTTGACCCGAAATCTGAAAATTTTGTGATGCCGGCATCACAGATTTTTTTTATTTTGGACCAAAAATCCAAACTTACAAAATTCTCAATAAATCTCATACTTTTGCTCGTTTACCCATCCCACACAGATAAAATGTGTTCAGTAGTCTGTTCTGTATCATTTGAAACCATAAAATCACCCAATATTTGATGACCCGAAATCTAAAAATGTTGTGATGCCGGCATCACAGATTTTTCTTATTTTGGACCAAAAATCCAAACTTACAAAATTCTCCATGAATCTCAAACTGTTGCTCGTTTACCCATCCCACACAGATAAAATGTATTCAGTAGTCCTTTCTGTATCATTTGAAACCATAAAATCACCCAAAATTTGTTGACCCGAAATCTGAAAATTTTGTGATGCCGGCATCACAGATTTTTTTAATTTTGGACCAAAAATCCAAACTTACAAAATTCTCAATAAATCTGAAAATTTTGCTCGTTTACCCATCCCACACAGATAAAATGTGTTCAGTAGTCCTTTCTGTATCATATGAAGCCATAAAATCACCCAAAATTTGTTGACCCGAAATCTGAAAATTTTGTGAGGCCGGCATCACAGATTTTTTTAATTTTGGACCAAAAATCCAAACTTACAAAATTCTCCATGAATCTCAAGCTTTTGCTCGTTTACCCATCCCACACAGATCAAATATGTTCAGTAGTCCTTTCTGTATCATTTGAAACCATAAAATCACCGAAAATTTGTCGACCCGGAATCTGAAAATTTTGTGATGCCGGCATCACAGATTTTTTTTATTTTGGACCAAAAATCCAAACTTACAAAATTCTCGAAAAATCTCATACTTTTGCTCGTTTACCCATCCCACACAGATCAAATGTGTTCAGTAGTCCTTTCTGTATCATTTGAAACCATATAATCACCCAAAATTTGTTGACCCGAAATCTGAAAATTTTGTGATGCCGGCATCACAATTTTTTTTTATTTTGGACCAAAAATCCAAACTTACACAATTCTCCATGAATCTCAAACTTTTGCTCGTTTACCCATCCCACACAAATAAAATGTGTTCAGTAGTCCTTTCTGTATCATTTGAAACCATAAAATCACCCAAAATTTGTTGACCCGAAATCTGAAAATTTTGTGATGCCGGCATCACAGATTTTTTTTATTTTGGACCAAAAATCCAAACTTACAAAATTCTCAATAAATCTCATACTTTTGCTCGTTTACCCATCCCACACAGATAAAATGTGTTCAGTAGTCTGTTCTGTATCATTTGAAACCATAAAATCACCCAATATTTGATGACCCGAAATCTAAAAATGTTGTGATGCCGGCATCACAGATTTTTCTTATTTTGGACCAAAAATCCAAACTTACAAAATTCTCCATGAATCTCAAACTGTTGCTCGTTTACCCATCCCACACAGATAAAATGTATTCAGTAGTCCTTTCTGTATCATTTGAAACCATAAAATCACCCAAAATTTGTTGACCCGAAATCTGAAAATTTTGTGATGCCGGCATCACAGATTTTTTTTATTTTGGACCAAAAGTCCAAACTTACAAAATTCTCAATAAATCTCATACTTTTGCTCGTTTACCCATCCCATACAGATAAAATGTGTTCAGTAGTCCTTTCTGTATCATTTGAAACCATAAAATCACCCAAAATTTGATGACCTGAAATCTGAAAATTTTGTGATGCCGGCATCACAGATTTTTTTTATTTTGGACCAAAAATCTAAACTTACAAAATTCTCCATGAATCTCAAACTGTTGCTCGTTTACCCATCCCACACAGATAAAATGTATTCAGTAGTCCTTTCTGTATCATTTGAAACCATAAAATCACCCAAAATTTGTTGACCCGAAATCTGAAAATTTTGTGATGCCGGCATCACAGATTTTTTTAATTTTGGACCAAAAATCCAAACTTACAAAATTCTCAATAAATCTGAAAATTTTGCTCGTTTACCCATCCCACACAGATAAAATGTGTTCAGTAGTCCTTTCTGTATCATATGAAGCCATAAAATCACCCAAAATTTGTTGACCCGAAATCTGAAAATTTTGTGATGCCGGCATCACAGATTTTTTTTATTTTGGACCAAAAATCCAAACTTACAAAATTCTCAATAAATCTGAAAATTTTGCTCGTTTACCCATCCCACACAGATGAAATGTGTTCAGTAGTCCTTTCTGTATCATATGAAACCATAAAATCACCCAAAATTTGTTGACCCGATATCTGAAAATTTTGTGAGGCCGGCATCACAGATTTTTTTAATTTTGGACCAAAAATCCAAACTTACAAAATTCTCAATAAATCTCAAACTTTTGCTCGTTTACCCATCCCACACAGATAAAATGTGTTCAGTAGTCCTTTCTGTATCATTTGAAACCATAAAATCACCCAAAATTTGTTGACCCGAAATCTGAAAATTTTGTGATGCCGGCATCACAGATTTTTTTAATTTTGGACCAAAAATCCAAACTTACAAAATTCTCAATAAATCTGAAAATTTTGCTCGTTTACCTATCCCACACAGATAAAATGTGTTCAGTAGTCCTTTCTGTATCATATGAAGCCATAAAATCACCCAAAATTTGTTGACCCGAAATCTGAAAATTTTGTGAGGCCGGCATCACAGATTTTTTTAATTTTGGACCAAAAATCCAAACTTACAAAATTCTCCATGAATCTCAAACTTTTGCTCGTTTACCCATCCCACACAGATCAAATATGTTCAGTAGTCCTTTCTGTATCATTTGAAACCATAAAATCACCCAAAATTTGTTGACCCGAAATCTGAAAATTTTGTGATGCCGGCATCACAGATTTTTTTTATTTTGGACCAAAAATCCAAACTTACAAAATTCTCCATGAATCTCAAACTTTTGCTCGTTTACCCATCCCGCACAGATAAAATGTGCTCAGTAGTCCTTTCTGTATCATTTGAAACCATAAAATCACCCAAAATTTGATGACCTGAAATCTGAAAATTTTGTGATGCCGGCATCACAGATTTTTTTAATTTTGGACCAAAAATCCAAACTTACAAAATTCTCAATAAATCTCAAACTTTTGCTCGTTTACCCATCCCACACAGATAAAATGTGTTCAGTAGTCCTTTCTGTATCATTTGAAACCATAAAATCACCCGAAATTTGTTGACCCGAAATCTGAAAATTTTGTGATGCCGGCATCACAATTTTTTTTTATTTTGGACCAAAAATCCAAACTTACACAATTCTCCATGAATCTCAAACTTTTGCTCGTTTACCCATCCCACACAGATAAAATGTGTTCAGTAGTCCGTTCTGTATCATATGAAGCCATAAAATCACCCAAAATTTGTTGACCCGAAATCTGAAAATTTTGTGAGGCCGGCATCACAGATTTTTTTAATTTTGGACCAAAAATCCAAACTTACAAAATTCTCCATGAATCTCAAACTTTTGCTCGTTTACCCATCCCACACAGATCAAATATGTTCAGTAGTCCTTTCTGTATCATTTGAAAACATAAAATCACCCAAAATTTGTTGACCCGAAATCTGAAAATTTTGTGATGCCGGCATCACAGATTTTTTTTATTTTGGACCAAAAATCCAAACTTACAAAATTCTCGAAAAATCTCATACTTTTGCTCGTTTACCCATCCCACACAGATCAAATGTGTTCAGTAGTCCTTTCTGTATCATTTGAAACCATATAATCACCCAAAATTTGTTGACCCGAAATCTGAAAATTTTGTGATGCCGGCATCACAGATTTTTTTGATTTTGGACCAAAAATCCAACCTTACAAAATTCTCCATGAATCTCAAACTTTTGCTCGTTTACCCATCCCACACAGATAAAATGTGTTCAGTAGTCCTTTCTGTATCATTTGAAACCATATAATCACCCAAAATTTGTTGACCCGAAATCTGAAAATTTTGTGATGCCGGCATCACAGATTTTTTTTATTTTGGACCAAAAATCCAAACTTACAAAATTCTCCATGAATCTCAAACTTTTGCTCGTTTACCCATCCCGCACAGATAAAATGTGCTCAGTAGTCCTTTCTGTATCATTTGAAACCATAAAATCACCCAAAATTTGATGACCTGAAATCTGAAAATTTTGTGATGCCGGCATCACAGATTTTTTTTAATTTTGGACCAAAAATCCAAACTTACAAAATTCTCAATAAATCTCATACTTTTGCTCGTTTACCCATCCCATACAGATAAAATGTGTTCAGTAGTCCTTTCTGTATCATTTGAAACCATAAAATCACCCAAAATTTGTTGACCCGAAATCTGAAAATTTTGTGATGCCGGCATCACAGATTTTTTTAATTTTGGACCAAAAATCCAAACTTACAAAATTCTCCATGAATCTCAAACTTTTGCTCGTTTACCCATCCCACACAGATCAAATGTGTTCAGTAGTCCTTTCTGTATCATTTGAAACCATAAAATCACCCAAAATTTGTTGACCCGAAATCTGAAAATTTTGTGATGCCGGCATCACAGATTTTTTTAATTTTGGACCAAAAATCCAAACTTACAAAATTCTCAATAAATCTGAAAATTTTGCTCGTTTACCCATCCCACACAGATAAAATGTGTTCAGTAGTCCTTTCTGTATCATATGAAGCCATAAAATCACCCAAAATTTGTTGACCCGAAATCTGAAAATTTTGTGATGCCGGCATCACAGATTTTTTTGATTTTGGACCAAAAATCCAAACTTACAAAATTCTCCATGAATCTCAAACTTTTGCTCGTTTACCCATCCCACACAGATAAAATGTGTTCAGTAGTCCTTTCTGTATCATTTGAAACCATATAATCACCCAAAATTTGATGACCTGAAATCTGAAAATTTTGTGATGCCGGCATCACAGATTTTTTTAATTTTGGACCAAAAATCCAAACTTACAAAATTCTCAATAAATCTCAAACTTTTGCTCGTTTACCCATCCCACACAGATAAAATGTGTTCAGTAGTCCTTTCTGTATCATTTGAAACCATAAAATCACCCGAAATTTGTTGACCCGAAATCTGAAAATTTTGTGATGCCGGCATAACAGATTTTTTTAATTTTGGACCAAAAATCCAAACTTACAAAATTCTCAATAAATCTGAAAATTTTGCTCGTTTACCCATCCCACACAGATAAAATGTGTTCAGTAGTCCTTTCTGTATCATATGAAGCCATAAAATCACCCAAAATTTGTTGACCCGAAATCTGAAAATTTTGTGATGCCGGCATCACAGATTTTTTTAATTTTGGACCAAAAATCCAAACTTACAAAATTCTCAATAAATCTGAAAATTTTGCTCGTTTACCCATCCCACACAGATAAAATGTGTTCAGTAGTCCTTTCTGTATCATATGAAGCCATAAAATCACCCAAAATTTGTTGACCCGAAATCTGAAAATTTTGTGAGGCCGGCATCACAGATTTTTTTAATTTTGGACCAAAAATCCAAACTTACAAAATTCTCCATGAATCTCAAACTTTTGCTCGTTTACCCATCCCACACAGATCAAATGTGTTCAGTAGTCCTTTCTGTATCATTTGAAACCATAAAATCACCCAAAATTTGTTGACCCGAAATCTGAAAATTTTGTGATGCCGGCATCACAGATTTTTTTTTATTTTGGACCAAAAATCCAAACTTACAAAATTCTAAATAAATCTCATACTTTTGCTCGTTTACCCATCCCACACAGATAAAATGTGTTCAGTAGTCTGTTCTGTATCATTTGAAACCATAAAATCAACCAATATTTGATGACCCGAAATCTGAAAATGTTGTGGTGCCGGCATCACTGATTTTTCTTGTTTTGGACCAAAAATCCAAACTTACAAAATTCTCCATGAATCTCAAACTGTTGCTCGTTTACCCATCCCACACAGATAAAATGTATTCAGTAGTCCTTTCTGTATCATTTGAAACCATAAAATCACCCAAAATTTGTTGACCCGAAATCTGAAAATTTTGTGATGCCGGCATCACAGATTTTTTTTATTTTGGACCAGAAATCCAAACTTACAAAATTCTCAATAAATCTCATACTTTTGCTCGTTTACCCATCCCATACAGATAAAATGTGTTCAGTAGTCCTTTCTGTATCATTTGAAACCATAAAATCTCCCAAAATTTGTTGACCCGAAATCTGAAAATTTTGTGAGGCCGGCATCACAGATTTTTTTAATTTTGGACCAAAAATCCAAACTTACAAAATTCTCCATGAATCTCAAACTTTTGCTCGTTTACCCATCCCACACAGATCAAATGTGTTCAGTAGTCCTTTCTGTATCATTTGAAACCATAAAATCACCCAAAATTTGTTGACCCGAAATCTGAAAATTTTGTGATGCTGGCATCACAGATTTTTTTAATTTTGGACCAAAAATCCAAACTTACAAAATTCTCAATAAATCTGAAAATTTTGCTCATTTACCCATCCCACACAGATAAAATGTGTTCAGTAGTCCTTTCTGTATCATATGAAGCCATAAAATCACCCAAAATTTGTTGACCCGAAATCTGAAAATTTTGTGATGCCGGCATCACAGATTTTTTTGATTTTGGACCAAAAATCCAAACTTACAAAATTCTCCATGAATCTCAAACTTTTGCTCGTTTACCCATCCCACACAGATAAAATGTGTTCAGTAGTCCTTTCTGTATCATTTGAAACCATATAATCACCCAAAATTTGTTGACCCGAAATCTGAAAATTTTGTGATGCCGGCATCACAGATTTTTTTTATTTTGGACCAAAAATCCAAACTTACAAAATTCTCCATGAATCTCAAACTTTTGCTCGTTTACCCATCCCGCACAGATAAAATGTGCTCAGTAGTCCTTTCTGTATCATTTGAAACCATAAAATCACCCAAATTTTGATGACCTGAAATCTGAAAATTTTGTGATGCCGGCATCACAGATTTTTTTAATTTTGGACCAAAAATCCAAACTTACAAAATTCTCAATAAATCTCAAACTTTTGCTCGTTTACCCATCCCACACAGATAAAATGTGTTCAGTAGTCCTTTCTGTATCATTTGAAACCATAAAATCACCCGAAATTTGTTGACCCGAAATCTGAAAATTTTGTGATGCCGGCATCACAGATTTTTTTAATTTTGGACCAAAAATCCAAACTTACAAAATTCTCAATAAATCTGAAAATTTTGCTCGTTTACCTATCCCACACAGATAAAATGTGTTCAGTAGTCCTTTCTGTATCATATGAAGCCATAAAATCACCCAAAATTTGTTGACCCGAAATCTGAAAATTTTGTGAGGCCGGCATCACAGATTTTTTTAATTTTGGACCAAAAATCCAAACTTACAAAATTCTCCATGAATCTCAAACTTTTGCTCGTTTACCCATCCCACACAGATCAAATATGTTCAGTAGTCCTTTCTGTATCATTTGAAACCATAAAATCACCCAAAATTTGTTGACCCGAAATCTGAAAATTTTGTGATGCCGGCATCACAGATTTTTTTTATTTTGGACCAAAAATCCAAACTTACAAAATTCTCCATGAATCTCAAACTTTTGCTCGTTTACCCATCCCGCACAGATAAAATGTGCTCAGTAGTCCTTTCTGTATCATTTGAAACCATAAAATCACCCAAAATTTGATGACCTGAAATCTGAAAATTTTGTGATGCCAGCATCACAGATTTTTTTAATTTTGCACCAAAAATCCAAACTTACAAAATTCTCAATAAATCTCAAACTTTTGCTCGTTTACCCATCCCACACAGATAAAATGTGTTCAGTAGTCCTTTCTGTATCATTTGAAACCATAAAATCACCCGAAATTTGTTGACCCGAAATCTGAAAATTTTGTGATGCCGGCATCACAGATTTTTTTAATTTTGGACCAAAAATCCAAACTTACAAAATTCTCAATAAATCTGAAAATTTTGCTCGTTTACCTATCCCACACAGATAAAATGTGTTCAGTAGTCCTTTCTGTATCATATGAAGCCATAAAATCACCCAAAATTTGTTGACCCGAAATCTGAAAATTTTGTGAGGCCGGCATCACAGATTTTTTTAATTTTGGACCAAAAATCCAAACTTACAAAATTCTCCATGAATCTCAAACTTTTGCTCGTTTACCCATCCCACACAGATAAAATGTGTTCAGTAGTCCTTTCTGTATCATTTGAAACCATAAAATCACCCGAAATTTGTTGACCCGAAATCTGAAAATTTTGTGATGCCGGCATCACAGATTTTTTTAATTTTGGACCAAAAATCCAAACTTACAAAATTCTCAATAAATCTGAAAATTTTGCTCGTTTACCCATCCCACACAGATAAAATGTGTTCAGTAGTCCTTTCTGTATCATATGAAGCCATAAAATCACCCAAAATTTGTTGACCCGAAATCTGAAAATTTTGTGAGGCCGGCATCACAGATTTTTTTAATTTTGGACCAAAAATCCAAACTTACAAAATTCTCCATGAATCTCAAACTTTTGCTCGTTTACCCATCCCACACAGATCAAATATGTTCAGTAGTCCTTTCTGTATCATTTGAAACCATAAAATCACCCAAAATTTGTCGACCCGAAATCTGAAAATTTTGTGATGCCGGCATCACAGATTTTTTTTATTTTGGACCAAAAATCCAAACTTACAAAATTCTCGAAAAATCTCATACTTTTGCTCGTTTACCCATCCCACACAGATCAAATGTGTTCAGTAGTCCTTTCTGTATCATTTGAAACCATATAATCACCCAAAATTTGTTGACCCGAAATCTGAAAATTTTGTGATGCCGGCATCACAATTTTATTTTATTTTGGACCAAAAATCCAAACTTACAAAATTCTCCATGAATCTCAAACTTTTGCTCGTTTACCCATCCCACACAAATAAAATGTGTTCAGTAGTCCTTTCTGTATCATTTGAAACCATAAAATCACCCAAAATTTGTTGACCCGAAATCTGAAAATTTTGTGATGCCGGCATCACAGATTTTTTTTATTTTGGACCAAAAATCCAAACTTACAAAATTCTCAATAAATCTCATACTTTTGCTCGTTTACCCATCCCACACAGATAAAATGTGTTCAGTAGTCTGTTCTGTATCATTTGAAACCATAAAATCACCCAATATTTGATGACCCGAAATCTAAAAATGTTGTGATGCCGGCATCACAGATTTTTCTTATTTTGGACCAAAAATCCAAACTTACAAAATTCTCCATGAATCTCAAACTGTTGCTCGTTTACCCATCCCACACAGATAAAATGTATTCAGTAGTCCTTTCTGTATCATTTGAAACCATAAAATCACCCAAAATTTGTTGACCCGAAATCTGAAAATTTTGTGATGCCGGCATCACAGATTTTTTTTATTTTGGACCAAAAGTCCAAACTTACAAAATTCTCAATAAATCTCATACTTTTGCTCGTTTACCCATCCCATACAGATAAAATGTGTTCAGTAGTCCTTTCTGTATCATTTGAAACCATAAAATCACCCAAAATTTGATGACCTGAAATCTGAAAATTTTGTGATGCCGGCATCACAGATTTTTTTTATTTTGGACCAAAAATCTAAACTTACAAAATTCTCCATGAATCTCAAACTGTTGCTCGTTTACCCATCCCACACAGATAAAATGTATTCAGTAGTCCTTTCTGTATCATTTGAAACCATAAAATCACCCAAAATTTGTTGACCCGAAATCTGAAAATTTTGTGATGCCGGCATCACAGATTTTTTTAATTTTGGACCAAAAATCCAAACTTACAAAATTCTCAATAAATCTGAAAATTTTGCTCGTTTACCCATCCCACACAGATAAAATGTGTTCAGTAGTCCTTTCTGTATCATATGAAGCCATAAAATCACCCAAAATTTGTTGACCCGAAATCTGAAAATTTTGTGATGCCGGCATCACAGATTTTTTTTATTTTGGACCAAAAATCCAAACTTACAAAATTCTCAATAAATCTCATACTTTTGCTCGTTTACCCATCCCATACAGATAAAATGTGTTCAGTAGTCCTTTCTGTATCATTTGAAACCATAAAATCACCCAAAATTTGTTGACCCGAAATCTGAAAATTTTGTGATGCCGGCATCACAGATTTTTTTTATTTTGGACCAAAAATCCAAACTTACAAAATTCTCGAAAAATCTCATACTTTTGCTCGTTTACCCATCCCACACAGATCAAATGTGTTCAGTAGTCCTTTCTGTATCATTTGAAACCATATAATCACCCAAAATTTGTTGACCCGAAATCTGAAAATTTTGTGATGCCGGCATCACAGATTTTTTTGATTTTGGACCAAAAATCCAACCTTACAAAATTCTCCATGAATCTCAAACTTTTGCTCGTTTACCCATCCCACACAGATAAAATGTGTTCAGTAGTCCTTTCTGTATCATTTGAAACCATATAATCACCCAAAATTTGTTGACCCGAAATCTGAAAATTTTGTGATGCCGGCATCACAGATTTTTTTTATTTTGGACCAAAAATCCAAACTTACAAAATTCTCCATGAATCTCAAACTTTTGCTCGTTTACCCATCCCGCACAGATAAAATGTGCTCAGTAGTCCTTTCTGTATCATTTGAAACCATAAAATCACCCAAAATTTGATGACCTGAAATCTGAAAATTTTGTGATGCCGGCATCACAGATTTTTTTAATTTTGGACCAAAAATCCAAACTTACAAAATTCTCAATAAATCTCATACTTTTGCTCGTTTACCCATCCCATACAGATAAAATGTGTTCAGTAGTCCTTTCTGTATCATTTGAAACCATAAAATCACCCAAAATTTGTTGACCCGAAATCTGAAAATTTTGTGATGCCGGCATCACAGATTTTTTTAATTTTGGACCAAAAATCCAAACTTACAAAATTCTCCATGAATCTCAAACTTTTGCTCGTTTACCCATCCCACACAGATCAAATGTGTTCAGTAGTCCTTTCTGTATCATTTGAAACCATAAAATCACCCAAAATTTGTTGACCCGAAATCTGAAAATTTTGTGATGCCGGCATCACAGATTTTTTTAATTTTGGACCAAAAATCCAAACTTACAAAATTCTCAATAAATCTGAAAATTTTGCTCGTTTACCCATCCCACACAGATAAAATGTGTTCAGTAGTCCTTTCTGTATCATATGAAGCCATAAAATCACCCAAAATTTGTTGACCCGAAATCTGAAAATTTTGTGATGCCGGCATCACAGATTTATTTTATTTTGGACCAAAAATCCAAACTTACAAAATTCTCCATGAATCTCAAACTTTTGCTCGTTTACCCATCCCACACAGATAAAATGTGTTCAGTAGTCCTTTCTGTATCATTTGAAACCATATAATCACCCAAAATTTGATGACCTGAAATCTGAAAATTTTGTGATGCCGGCATCACAGATTTTTTTAATTTTGGACCAAAAATCCAAACTTACAAAATTCTCAATAAATCTCAAACTTTTGCTCGTTTACCCATCCCACACAGATAAAATGTGTTCAGTAGTCCTTTCTGTATCATTTGAAACCATAAAATCACCCGAAATTTGTTGACCCGAAATCTGAAAATTTTGTGATGCCGGCATCACAGATTTTTTTAATTTTGGACCAAAAATCCAAACTTACAAAATTCTCAATAAATCTGAAAATTTTGCTCGTTTACCCATCCCACACAGATAAAATGTGTTCAGTAGTCCTTTCTGTATCATATGAAGCCATAAAATCACCCAAAATTTGTTGACCCGAAATCTGAAAATTTTGTGAGGCCGGCATCACAGATTTTTTTAATTTTGGACCAAAAATCCAAACTTACAAAATTCTCCATGAATCTCAAACTTTTGCTCGTTTACCCATCCCACACAGATCAAATGTGTTCAGTAGTCCTTTCTGTATCATTTGAAACCATAAAATCACCCAAAATTTGTTGACCCAAAATCTGAAAATTTTGTGATGCCGGCATCACAGATTTTTTTTTATTTTGGACCAAAAATCCAAACTTACAAAATTCTCGAAAAATCTCATACTTTTGCTCGTTTACCCATCCCACACAGATCAAATGTGTTCAGTAGTCTTTTCTGTATCATTTGAAACCATATAATCACCCAAAATTTGTTGACCCGAAATCTGAAAATTTTGTGATGCCGGCATCACAATTTTTTTTTTATTTTGGACCAAAAATCCAAACTTACAAAATTCTCCATGAATCTCAAACTTTTGCTCGTTTACCCATCCCACACAAATAAAATGTGTTCAGTAGTCCTTTCTGTATCATTTGAAACCATAAAATCACCCAAAATTTGATGACCTGAAATCTGAAAATTTTGTGATGCCGGCATCACAGATTTTTTTTATTTTGGACCAAAAATCCAAACTTACAAAATTCTCAATAAATCTCATACTTTTGCTCGTTTACCCATCTTACACAGATAAAATGTGTTCAGTAGTCTGTTCTGTATCATTTGAAACCATAAAATCACCCAATATTTGATGACCCGAAATCTGAAAATGTTGTGATGCCGGCATCACAGATTTTTCTTATTTTGGACCAAAAATCCAAACTTACAAAATTCTCAATAAATCTCATACTTTTGCTCGTTTACCCATCCCACACAGATAAAATGTGTTCAGTAGTCTGTTCTGTATCATTTGAAACCATAAAATCACCCAATATTTGATGACCCGAAATCTGAAAATGTTGTGATGCCGGCATCACTGATTTTTCTTATTTTGGACCAAAAATCCAAACTTACAAAATTCTCCATGAATCTCAAACTGTTGCTCGTTTACCCATCCCACACAGATAAAATGTATTCAGTAGTCCTTTCTGTATCATTTGAAACCATAAAATCACCCAAAATTTGTTGACACGAAATCTGAAAATTTTGTGATGCCGGCATCACAGATTTTTTTAATTTTGGACCAAAAATCCAAACTTACAAAATTCTCCATGAATCTCAAACTTTTGCTCGTTTACCCATCCCACACAGATCAAATGTGTTCAGTAGTCCTTTCTGTATCATTTGAAACCATAAAATCACCCAAAATTTGTTGACCCGAAATCTGAAAATTTTGTGATGCTGGCATCACAGATTTTTTTAATTTTGGACCAAAAATCCAAACTTACAAAATTCTCAATAAATCTGAAAATTTTGCTCATTTACCCATCCCACACAGATAAAATGTGTTCAGTAGTCCTTTCTGTATCATATGAAGCCATAAAATCACCCAAAATTTGTTGACCCGAAATCTGAAAATGTTGTGATGCCGGCATCACAGATTTTTTTTATTTTGGACCAAAAATCCAAACTTACAAAATTCTCAATAAATCTCATACTTTTGCTCGTTTACCCATCCCACACAGATAAAATGTGTTCAGTAGTCTGTTCTGTATCATTTGAAACCATAAAATCACCCAATATTTGATGACCCGAAATCTAAAAATGTTGTGATGCCGGCATCACAGATTTTTCTTATTTTGGACCAAAAATCCAAACTTACAAAATTCTCCATGAATCTCAAACTGTTGCTCGTTTACCCATCCCACACAGATAAAATGTATTCAGTAGTCCTTTCTGTATCATTTGAAACCATAAAATCACCCAAAATTTGTTGACCCGAAATCTGAAAATTTTGTGATGCCGGCATCACAGATTTTTTTTATTTTGGACCAAAAGTCCAAACTTACAAAATTCTCAATAAATCTCATACTTTTGCTCGTTTACCCATCCCATACAGATAAAATGTGTTCAGTAGTCCTTTCTGTATCATTTGAAACCATAAAATCACCCAAAATTTGATGACCTGAAATCTGAAAATTTTGTAATGCCGGCATCACAGATTTTTTTTATTTTGGACCAAAAATCTAAACTTACAAAATTCTCCATGAATCTCAAACTGTTGCTCGTTTACCCATCCCACACAGATAAAATGTATTCAGTAGTCCTTTCTGTATCATTTGAAACCATAAAATCACCCAAAATTTGTTGACCCGAAATCTGAAAATTTTGTGATGCCGGCATCACAGATTTTTTTAATTTTGGACCAAAAATCCAAACTTACAAAATTCTCAATAAATCTGAAAATTTTGCTCGTTTACCCATCCCACACAGATAAAATGTGTTCAGTAGTCCTTTCTGTATCATATGAAGCCATAAAATCACCCAAAATTTGTTGACCCGAAATCTGAAAATTTTGTGATGCCGGCATCACAGATTTTTTTTATTTTGGACCAAAAATCCAAACTTACAAAATTCTCAATAAATCTCATACTTTTGCTCGTTTACCCATCCCACACAGATAAAATGTGTTCAGTAGTCCTTTCTGTATCATTTGAAACCATATAATCACCCAAAATTTGTTGACCCGAAATCTGAAAATTTTGTGATGCCGGCATCACAGATTTTTTTTATTTTGGACCAAAAATCCAAACTTACAAAATTCTCCATGAATCTCAAACTTTTGCTCGTTTACCCATCCCGCACAGATAAAATGTGCTCAGTAGTCCTTTCTGTATCATTTGAAACCATAAAATCACCCAAAATTTGATGACCTGAAATCTGAAAATTTTGTGATGCCGGCATCACAGATTTTTTTAATTTTGGACCAAAAATCCAAACTTACAAAATTCTCAATAAATCTCATACTTTTGCTCGTTTACCCATCCCATACAGATAAAATGTGTTCAGTAGTCCTTTCTGTATCATTTGAAACCATAAAATCACCCAAAATTTGTTGACCCGAAATCTGAAAATTTTGTGATGCCGGCATCACAGATTTTTTTAATTTTGGACCAAAAATCCAAACTTACAAAATTCTCCATGAATCTCAAACTTTTGCTCGTTTACCCATCCCACACAGATCAAATGTGTTCAGTAGTCCTTTCTGTATCATTTGAAACCATAAAATCACCCAAAATTTGTTGACCCGAAATCTGAAAATTTTGTGATGCCGGCATCACAGATTTTTTTAATTTTGGACCAAAAATCCAAACTTACAAAATTCTCAATAAATCTGAAAATTTTGCTCGTTTACCCATCCCACACAGATAAAATGTGTTCAGTAGTCCTTTCTGTATCATATGAAGCCATAAAATCACCCAAAATTTGTTGACCCGAAATCTGAAAATTTTGTGATGCCGGCATCACAGATTTTTTTGATTTTGGACCAAAAATCCAAACTTACAAAATTCTCCATGAATCTCAAACTTTTGCTCGTTTACCCATCCCACACAGATAAAATGTGTTCAGTAGTCCTTTCTGTATCATTTGAAACCATATAATCACCCAAAATTTGATGACCTGAAATCTGAAAATTTTGTGATGCCGGCATCACAGATTTTTTTAATTTTGGACCAAAAATCCAAACTTACAAAATTCTCAATAAATCTCAAACTTTTGCTCGTTTACCCATCCCACACAGATAAAATGTGTTCAGTAGTCCTTTCTGTATCATTTGAAACCATAAAATCACCCGAAATTTGTTGACCCAAAATCTGAAAATTTTGTGATGCCGGCATCACAGATTTTTTTAATTTTGGACCAAAAATCCAAACTTACAAAATTCTCAATAAATCTGAAAATTTTGCTCGTTTACCCATCCCACACAGATAAAATGTGTTCAGTAGTCCTTTCTGTATCATATGAAGCCATAAAATCACCCAAAATTTGTTGACCCGAAATCTGAAAATTTTGTGAGGCCGGCATCACAGATTTTTTTAATTTTGGACCAAAAATCCAAACTTACAAAATTCTCCATGAATCTCAAACTTTTGCTCGTTTACCCATCCCACACAGATCAAATGTGTTCAGTAGTCCTTTCTGTATCATTTGAAACCATAAAATCACCCAAAATTTGTTGACCCGAAATCTGAAAATTTTGTGATGCCGGCATCACAGATTTTTTTTTATTTTGGACCAAAAATCCAAACTTACAAAATTCTCGAAAAATCTCATACTTTTGCTCGTTTACCCATCCCACACAGATCAAATGTGTTCAGTAGTCCTTTCTGTATCATTTGAAACCATATAATCACCCAAAATTTGTTGACCCGAAATCTGAAAATTTTGTGATGCCGGCATCACAATTTTTTTTTTATTTTGGACCAAAAATCCAAACTTACAAAATTCTCCATGAATCTCAAACTTTTGCTCGTTTACCCATCCCACACAAATAAAATGTGTTCAGTAGTCCTTTCTGTATCATTTGAAACCATAAAATCACCCAAAATTTGATGACCTGAAATCTGAAAATTTTGTGATGCCGGCATCACAGATTTTTTTTATTTTGGACCAAAAATCCAAACTTACAAAATTCTCAATAAATCTCATACTTTTGCTCGTTTACCCATCCCACACAGATAAAATGTGTTCAGTAGTCTGTTCTGTATCATTTGAAACCATAAAATCACCCAATATTTGATGACCCGAAATCTGAAAATGTTGTGATGCCGGCATCACAGATTTTTCTTATTTTGGACCAAAAATCCAAACTTACAAAATTCTCAATAAATCTCATACTTTTGCTCGTTTACCCATCCCACACAGATAAAATGTGTTCAGTAGTCTGTTCTGTATCATTTGAAACCATAAAATCACCCAATATTTGATGACCCGAAATCTGAAAATGTTGTGATGCCGGCATCACTGATTTTTCTTATTTTGGACCAAAAATCCAAACTTACAAAATTCTCCATGAATCTCAAACTGTTGCTCGTTTACCCATCCCACACAGATAAAATGTATTCAGTAGTCCTTTCTGTATCATTTGAAACCATAAAATCACCCAAAATTTGTTGACACGAAATCTGAAAATTTTGTGATGCCGGCATCACAGATTTTTTTAATTTTGGACCAAAAATCCAAACTTACAAAATTCTCCATGAATCTCAAACTTTTGCTCGTTTACCCATCCCACACAGATCAAATGTGTTCAGTAGTCCTTTCTGTATCATTTGAAACCATAAAATCACCCAAAATTTGTTGACCCGAAATCTGAAAATTTTGTGATGCTGGCATCACAGATTTTTTTAATTTTGGACCAAAAATCCAAACTTACAAAATTCTCAATAAATCTGAAAATTTTGCTCATTTACCCATCCCACACAGATAAAATGTGTTCAGTAGTCCTTTCTGTATCATATGAAGCCATAAAATCACCCAAAATTTGTTGACCCGAAATCTGAAAATTTTGTGATGCCGGCATCACAGATTTTTTTGATTTTGGACCAAAAATCCAAACTTACAAAATTCTCCATGAATCTCAAACTTTTGCTCGTTTACCCATCCCACACAGATAAAATGTGTTCAGTAGTCCTTTCTGTATCATTTGAAACCATATAATCACCCAAAATTTGTTGACCCGAAATCTGAAAATTTTGTGATGCCGGCATCACAGATTTTTTTTATTTTGGACCAAAAATCCAAACTTACAAAATTCTCCATGAATCTCAAACTTTTGCTCGTTTACCCATCCCGCACAGATAAAATGTGCTCAGTAGTCCTTTCTGTATCATTTGAAACCATAAAATCACCCAAAATTTGACGACCTGAAATCTGAAAATTTTGTGATGCCGGCATCACAGATTTTTTTAATTTTGGACCAAAAATCCAAACTTACAAAATTCTCAATAAATCTCAAACTTTTGCTCGTTTACCCATCCCACACAGATAAAATGTGTTCAGTAGTCCTTTCTGTATCATTTGAAACCATAAAATCACCCAAAATTTGTTGACCCGAAATCTGAAAATTTTGTGATGCTGGCATCACAGATTTTTTTAATTTTGGACCAAAAATCCAAACTTACAAAATTCTCAATAAATCTGAAAATTTTGCTCATTTACCCATCCCACACAGATAAAATGTGTTCAGTAGTCCTTTCTGTATCATATGAAGCCATAAAATCACCCAAAATTTGTTGACCCGAAATCTGAAAATGTTGTGATGCCGGCATCACAGATTTTTTTTATTTTGGACCAAAAATCCAAACTTACAAAATTCTCAATAAATCTCATACTTTTGCTCGTTTACCCATCCCACACAGATAAAATGTGTTCAGTAGTCTGTTCTGTATCATTTGAAACCATAAAATCACCCAATATTTGATGACCCGAAATCTAAAAATGTTGTGATGCCGGCATCACAGATTTTTCTTATTTTGGACCAAAAATCCAAACTTACAAAATTCTCCATGAATCTCAAACTGTTGCTCGTTTACCCATCCCACACAGATAAAATGTATTCAGTAGTCCTTTCTGTATCATTTGAAACCATAAAATCACCCAAAATTTGTTGACCCGAAATCTGAAAATTTTGTGATGCCGGCATCACAGATTTTTTTTATTTTGGACCAAAAGTCCAAACTTACAAAATTCTCAATAAATCTCATACTTTTGCTCGTTTACCCATCCCATACAGATAAAATGTGTTCAGTAGTCCTTTCTGTATCATTTGAAACCATAAAATCACCCAAAATTTGATGACCTGAAATCTGAAAATTTTGTAATGCCGGCATCACAGATTTTTTTTATTTTGGACCAAAAATCTAAACTTACAAAATTCTCCATGAATCTCAAACTGTTGCTCGTTTACCCATCCCACACAGATAAAATGTATTCAGTAGTCCTTTCTGTATCATTTGAAACCATAAAATCACCCAAAATTTGTTGACCCGAAATCTGAAAATTTTGTGATGCCGGCATCACAGATTTTTTTAATTTTGGACCAAAAATCCAAACTTACAAAATTCTCAATAAATCTGAAAATTTTGCTCGTTTACCCATCCCACACAGATAAAATGTGTTCAGTAGTCCTTTCTGTATCATATGAAGCCATAAAATCACCCAAAATTTGTTGACCCGAAATCTGAAAATTTTGTGATGCCGGCATCACAGATTTTTTTTATTTTGGACCAAAAATCCAAACTTACAAAATTCTCAATAAATCTCATACTTTTGCTCGTTTACCCATCCCACACAGATAAAATGTGTTCAGTAGTCCTTTCTGTATCATTTGAAACCATATAATCACCCAAAATTTGTTGACCCGAAATCTGAAAATTTTGTGATGCCGGCATCACAGATTTTTTTTATTTTGGACCAAAAATCCAAACTTACAAAATTCTCCATGAATCTCAAACTTTTGCTCGTTTACCCATCCCGCACAGATAAAATGTGCTCAGTAGTCCTTTCTGTATCATTTGAAACCATAAAATCACCCAAAATTTGATGACCTGAAATCTGAAAATTTTGTGATGCCGGCATCACAGATTTTTTTAATTTTGGACCAAAAATCCAAACTTACAAAATTCTCAATAAATCTCATACTTTTGCTCGTTTACCCATCCCATACAGATAAAATGTGTTCAGTAGTCCTTTCTGTATCATTTGAAACCATAAAATCACCCAAAATTTGTTGACCCGAAATCTGAAAATTTTGTGATGCCGGCATCACAGATTTTTTTAATTTTGGACCAAAAATCCAAACTTACAAAATTCTCCATGAATCTCAAACTTTTGCTCGTTTACCCATCCCACACAGATCAAATGTGTTCAGTAGTCCTTTCTGTATCATTTGAAACCATAAAATCACCCAAAATTTGTTGACCCGAAATCTGAAAATTTTGTGATGCCGGCATCACAGATTTTTTTAATTTTGGACCAAAAATCCAAACTTACAAAATTCTCAATAAATCTGAAAATTTTGCTCGTTTACCCATCCCACACAGATAAAATGTGTTCAGTAGTCCTTTCTGTATCATATGAAGCCATAAAATCACCCAAAATTTGTTGACCCGAAATCTGAAAATTTTGTGATGCCGGCATCACAGATTTTTTTGATTTTGGACCAAAAATCCAAACTTACAAAATTCTCCATGAATCTCAAACTTTTGCTCGTTTACCCATCCCACACAGATAAAATGTGTTCAGTAGTCCTTTCTGTATCATTTGAAACCATATAATCACCCAAAATTTGATGACCTGAAATCTGAAAATTTTGTGATGCCGGCATCACAGATTTTTTTAATTTTGGACCAAAAATCCAAACTTACAAAATTCTCAATAAATCTCAAACTTTTGCTCGTTTACCCATCCCACACAGATAAAATGTGTTCAGTAGTCCTTTCTGTATCATTTGAAACCATAAAATCACCCGAAATTTGTTGACCCAAAATCTGAAAATTTTGTGATGCCGGCATCACAGATTTTTTTAATTTTGGACCAAAAATCCAAACTTACAAAATTCTCAATAAATCTGAAAATTTTGCTCGTTTACCCATCCCACACAGATAAAATGTGTTCAGTAGTCCTTTCTGTATCATATGAAGCCATAAAATCACCCAAAATTTGTTGACCCGAAATCTGAAAATTTTGTGAGGCCGGCATCACAGATTTTTTTAATTTTGGACCAAAAATCCAAACTTACAAAATTCTCCATGAATCTCAAACTTTTGCTCGTTTACCCATCCCACACAGATCAAATGTGTTCAGTAGTCCTTTCTGTATCATTTGAAACCATAAAATCACCCAAAATTTGTTGACCCGAAATCTGAAAATTTTGTGATGCCGGCATCACAGATTTTTTTTTATTTTGGACCAAAAATCCAAACTTACAAAATTCTCGAAAAATCTCATACTTTTGCTCGTTTACCCATCCCACACAGATCAAATGTGTTCAGTAGTCCTTTCTGTATCATTTGAAACCATATAATCACCCAAAATTTGTTGACCCGAAATCTGAAAATTTTGTGATGCCGGCATCACAATTTTTTTTTTATTTTGGACCAAAAATCCAAACTTACAAAATTCTCCATGAATCTCAAACTTTTGCTCGTTTACCCATCCCACACAAATAAAATGTGTTCAGTAGTCCTTTCTGTATCATTTGAAACCATAAAATCACCCAAAATTTGATGACCTGAAATCTGAAAATTTTGTGATGCCGGCATCACAGATTTTTTTTATTTTGGACCAAAAATCCAAACTTACAAAATTCTCAATAAATCTCATACTTTTGCTCGTTTACCCATCCCACACAGATAAAATGTGTTCAGTAGTCTGTTCTGTATCATTTGAAACCATAAAATCACCCAATATTTGATGACCCGAAATCTGAAAATGTTGTGATGCCGGCATCACAGATTTTTCTTATTTTGGACCAAAAATCCAAACTTACAAAATTCTCAATAAATCTCATACTTTTGCTCGTTTACCCATCCCACACAGATAAAATGTGTTCAGTAGTCTGTTCTGTATCATTTGAAACCATAAAATCACCCAATATTTGATGACCCGAAATCTGAAAATGTTGTGATGCCGGCATCACTGATTTTTCTTATTTTGGACCAAAAATCCAAACTTACAAAATTCTCCATGAATCTCAAACTGTTGCTCGTTTACCCATCCCACACAGATAAAATGTATTCAGTAGTCCTTTCTGTATCATTTGAAACCATAAAATCACCCAAAATTTGTTGACACGAAATCTGAAAATTTTGTGATGCCGGCATCACAGATTTTTTTAATTTTGGACCAAAAATCCAAACTTACAAAATTCTCCATGAATCTCAAACTTTTGCTCGTTTACCCATCCCACACAGATCAAATGTGTTCAGTAGTCCTTTCTGTATCATTTGAAACCATAAAATCACCCAAAATTTGTTGACCCGAAATCTGAAAATTTTGTGATGCTGGCATCACAGATTTTTTTAATTTTGGACCAAAAATCCAAACTTACAAAATTCTCAATAAATCTGAAAATTTTGCTCATTTACCCATCCCACACAGATAAAATGTGTTCAGTAGTCCTTTCTGTATCATATGAAGCCATAAAATCACCCAAAATTTGTTGACCCGAAATCTGAAAATTTTGTGATGCCGGCATCACAGATTTTTTTGATTTTGGACCAAAAATCCAAACTTACAAAATTCTCCATGAATCTCAAACTTTTGCTCGTTTACCCATCCCACACAGATAAAATGTGTTCAGTAGTCCTTTCTGTATCATTTGAAACCATATAATCACCCAAAATTTGTTGACCCGAAATCTGAAAATTTTGTGATGCCGGCATCACAGATTTTTTTTATTTTGGACCAAAAATCCAAACTTACAAAATTCTCCATGAATCTCAAACTTTTGCTCGTTTACCCATCCCGCACAGATAAAATGTGCTCAGTAGTCCTTTCTGTATCATTTGAAACCATAAAATCACCCAAAATTTGACGACCTGAAATCTGAAAATTTTGTGATGCCGGCATCACAGATTTTTTTAATTTTGGACCAAAAATCCAAACTTACAAAATTCTCAATAAATCTCAAACTTTTGCTCGTTTACCCATCCCACACAGATAAAATGTGTTCAGTAGTCCTTTCTGTATCATTTGAAACCATAAAATCACCCGAAATTTGTTGACCCGAAATCTGAAAATTTTGTGATGCCGGCATCACAGATTTTTTTAATTTTGGACCAAAAATCCAAACTTACAAAATGGTCAATAAATGATAAACTTTTGCTCGTTTACCCATCCCACACAGATCAAATATGTTCAGTAGTCCTTTCTGTATCATTTGAAACCATAAAATCACCCAAAATTTGTCGACCCGAAATCTGAAAATTTTGTGATGCCGGCATCACAGATTTTTTTTATTTTGGACCAAAAATCCAAACTTACAAAATTCTCGAAAAATCTCATACTTTTGCTCGTTTACCCATCCCACACAGATCAAATGTGTTCAGTAGTCCTTTCTGTATCATTTGAAACCATATAATCACCCAAAATTTGTTGACCCGAAATCTGAAAATTTTGTGATGCCGGCATCACAATTTTTTTTTATTTTGGACCAAAAATCCAAACTTACACAATTCTCCATGAATCTCAAACTTTTGCTCGTTTACCCATCCCGCACAGATAAAATGTGCTCAGTAGTCCTTTCTGTATCATTTGAAACCATAAAATCACCCAAAATTTGATGACCTGAAATCTGAAAATTTTGTGATGCCAGCATCACAGATTTTTTTAATTTTGGACCAAAAATCCAAACTTACAAAATTCTCAATAAATCTCAAACTTTTGCTCGTTTACCCATCCCACACAGATAAAATGTGTTCAGTAGTCCTTTCTGTATCATTTGAAACCATAAAATCACCCGCAATTTGTTGACCCGAAATCTGAAAATTTTGTGATGCCGGCATCACAGATTTTTTTAATTTTGGACCAAAAATCCAAACTTACAAAATTCTCCATGAATCTCAAACTTTTGCTCGTTTACCCATCCCACACAGATCAAATATGTTCAGTAGTCCTTTCTGTATCATTTGAAACCATAAAATCACCCAAAATTTGTTGACCCGAAATCTGAAAATTTTGTGATGCCGGCATCACAGATTTTTTTTATTTTGGACCAAAAATCCAAACTTACAAAATTCTCCATGAATCTCAAACTTTTGCTCGTTTACCCATCCCACACAGATAAAATGTGTTCAGTAGTCCTTTCTGTATCATTTGAAACCATAAAATCACCCGAAATTTGTTGACCCGAAATCTGAAAATTTTGTGATGCCGGCATCACAGATTTTTTTAATTTTGGACCAAAAATCCAAACTTACAAAATTCTCAATAAATCTGAAAATTTTGCTCGTTTACCCATCCCACACAGATAAAATGTGTTCAGTAGTCCTTTCTGTATCATATGAAGCCATAAAATCACCCAAAATTTGTTGACCCGAAATCTGAAAATTTTGTGAGGCCGGCATCACAGATTTTTTTAATTTTGGACCAAAAATCCAAACTTACAAAATTCTCCATGAATCTCAAACTTTTGCTCGTTTACCCATCCCACACAGATCAAATATGTTCAGTAGTCCTTTCTGTATCATTTGAAACCATAAAATCACCCAAAATTTGTCGACCCGAAATCTGAAAATTTTGTGATGCCGGCATCACAGATTTTTTTTATTTTGGACCAAAAATCCAAACTTACAAAATTCTCGAAAAATCTCATACTTTTGCTCGTTTACCCATCCCACACAGATCAAATGTGTTCAGTAGTCCTTTCTGTATCATTTGAAACCATATAATCACCCAAAATTTGTTGACCCGAAATCTGAAAATTTTGTGATGCCGGCATCACAATTTTTTTTTATTTTGGACCAAAAATCCAAACTTACACAATTCTCCATGAATCTCAAACTTTTGCTCGTTTACCCATCCCACACAAATAAAATGTGTTCAGTAGTCCTTTCTGTATCATTTGAAACCATAAAATCACCCAAAATTTGTTGACCCGAAATCTGAAAATTTTGTGATGCCGGCATCACAGATTTTTTTTATTTTGGACCAAAAATCCAAACTTACAAAATTCTCAATAAATCTCATACTTTTGCTCGTTTACCCATCCCACACAGATAAAATGTGTTCAGTAGTCTGTTCTGTATCATTTGAAACCATAAAATCACCCAATATTTGATGACCCGAAATCTAAAAATGTTGTGATGCCGGCATCACAGATTTTTCTTATTTTGGACCAAAAATCCAAACTTACAAAATTCTCCATGAATCTCAAACTGTTGCTCGTTTACCCATCCCACACAGATAAAATGTATTCAGTAGTCCTTTCTGTATCATTTGAAACCATAAAATCACCCAAAATTTGTTGACCCGAAATCTGAAAATTTTGTGATGCCGGCATCACAGATTTTTTTAATTTTGGACCAAAAATCCAAACTTACAAAATTCTCAATAAATCTGAAAATTTTGCTCGTTTACCCATCCCACACAGATAAAATGTGTTCAGTAGTCCTTTCTGTATCATATGAAGCCATAAAATCACCCAAAATTTGTTGACCCGAAATCTGAAAATTTTGTGAGGCCGGCATCACAGATTTTTTTAATTTTGGACCAAAAATCCAAACTTACAAAATTCTCCATGAATCTCAAGCTTTTGCTCGTTTACCCATCCCACACAGATCAAATATGTTCAGTAGTCCTTTCTGTATCATTTGAAACCATAAAATCACCGAAAATTTGTCGACCCGAAATCTGAAAATTTTGTGATGCCGGCATCACAGATTTTTTTTATTTTGGACCAAAAATCCAAACTTACAAAATTCTCGAAAAATCTCATACTTTTGCTCGTTTACCCATCCCACACAGATCAAATGTGTTCAGTAGTCCTTTCTGTATCATTTGAAACCATATAATCACCCAAAATTTGTTGACCCGAAATCTGAAAATTTTGTGATGCCGGCATCACAATTTTTTTTTATTTTGGACCAAAAATCCAAACTTACACAATTCTCCATGAATCTCAAACTTTTGCTCGTTTACCCATCCCACACAAATAAAATGTGTTCAGTAGTCCTTTCTGTATCATTTGAAACCATAAAATCACCCAAAATTTGTTGACCCGAAATCTGAAAATTTTGTGATGCCGGCATCACAGATTTTTTTTATTTTGGACCAAAAATCCAAACTTACAAAATTCTCAATAAATCTCATACTTTTGCTCGTTTACCCATCCCACACAGATAAAATGTGTTCAGTAGTCTGTTCTGTATCATTTGAAACCATAAAATCACCCAATATTTGATGACCCGAAATCTAAAAATGTTGTGATGCCGGCATCACAGATTTTTCTTATTTTGGACCAAAAATCCAAACTTACAAAATTCTCCATGAATCTCAAACTGTTGCTCGTTTACCCATCCCACACAGATAAAATGTATTCAGTAGTCCTTTCTGTATCATTTGAAACCATAAAATCACCCAAAATTTGTTGACCCGAAATCTGAAAATTTTGTGATGCCGGCATCACAGATTTTTTTTATTTTGGACCAAAAGTCCAAACTTACAAAATTCTCAATAAATCTCATACTTTTGCTCGTTTACCCATCCCATACAGATAAAATGTGTTCAGTAGTCCTTTCTGTATCATTTGAAACCATAAAATCACCCAAAATTTGATGACCTGAAATCTGAAAATTTTGTGATGCCGGCATCACAGATTTTTTTTATTTTGGACCAAAAATCTAAACTTACAAAATTCTCCATGAATCTCAAACTGTTGCTCGTTTACCCATCCCACACAGATAAAATGTATTCAGTAGTCCTTTCTGTATCATTTGAAACCATAAAATCACCCAAAATTTGTTGACCCGAAATCTGAAAATTTTGTGATGCCGGCATCACAGATTTTTTTAATTTTGGACCAAAAATCCAAACTTACAAAATTCTCAATAAATCTGAAAATTTTGCTCGTTTACCCATCCCACACAGATAAAATGTGTTCAGTAGTCCTTTCTGTATCATATGAAGCCATAAAATCACCCAAAATTTGTTGACCCGAAATCTGAAAATTTTGTGATGCCGGCATCACAGATTTTTTTTATTTTGGACCAAAAATCCAAACTTACAAAATTCTCAATAAATCTGAAAATTTTGCTCGTTTACCCATCCCACACAGATGAAATGTGTTCAGTAGTCCTTTCTGTATCATATGAAACCATAAAATCACCCAAAATTTGTTGACCCGATATCTGAAAATTTTGTGAGGCCGGCATCACAGATTTTTTTAATTTTGGACCAAAAATCCAAACTTACAAAATTCTCAATAAATCTCAAACTTTTGCTCGTTTACCCATCCCACACAGATAAAATGTGTTCAGTAGTCCTTTCTGTATCATTTGAAACCATAAAATCACCCAAAATTTGTTGACCCGAAATCTGAAAATTTTGTGATGCCGGCATCACAGATTTTTTTAATTTTGGACCAAAAATCCAAACTTACAAAATTCTCAATAAATCTGAAAATTTTGCTCGTTTACCTATCCCACACAGATAAAATGTGTTCAGTAGTCCTTTCTGTATCATATGAAGCCATAAAATCACCCAAAATTTGTTGACCCGAAATCTGAAAATTTTGTGAGGCCGGCATCACAGATTTTTTTAATTTTGGACCAAAAATCCAAACTTACAAAATTCTCCATGAATCTCAAACTTTTGCTCGTTTACCCATCCCACACAGATCAAATATGTTCAGTAGTCCTTTCTGTATCATTTGAAACCATAAAATCACCCAAAATTTGTTGACCCGAAATCTGAAAATTTTGTGATGCCGGCATCACAGATTTTTTTTATTTTGGACCAAAAATCCAAACTTACAAAATTCTCCATGAATCTCAAACTTTTGCTCGTTTACCCATCCCGCACAGATAAAATGTGCTCAGTAGTCCTTTCTGTATCATTTGAAACCATAAAATCACCCAAAATTTGATGACCTGAAATCTGAAAATTTTGTGATGCCGGCATCACAGATTTTTTTAATTTTGGACCAAAAATCCAAACTTACAAAATTCTCAATAAATCTCAAACTTTTGCTCGTTTACCCATCCCACACAGATAAAATGTGTTCAGTAGTCCTTTCTGTATCATTTGAAACCATAAAATCACCCGAAATTTGTTGACCCGAAATCTGAAAATTTTGTGATGCCGGCATCACATATTTTTTTAATTTTGGACCAAAAATCCAAACTTACAAAATTCTCAATAAATCTGAAAATTTTGCTCGTTTACCCATCCCACACAGATAAAATGTGTTCAGTAGTCCGTTCTGTATCATATGAAGCCATAAAATCACCCAAAATTTGTTGACCCGAAATCTGAAAATTTTGTGAGGCCGGCATCACAGATTTTTTTAATTTTGGACCAAAAATCCAAACTTACAAAATTCTCCATGAATCTCAAACTTTTGCTCGTTTACCCATCCCACACAGATCAAATATGTTCAGTAGTCCTTTCTGTATCATTTGAAACCATAAAATCACCCAAAATTTGTTGACCCGAAATCTGAAAATTTTGTGATGCCGGCATCACAGATTTTTTTTATTTTGGACCAAAAATCCAAACTTACAAAATTCTCCATGAATCTCAAACTTTTGCTCGTTTACCCATCCCGCACAGATAAAATGTGCTCAGTAGTCCTTTCTGTATCATTTGAAACCATAAAATCACCCAAAATTTGATGACCTGAAATCTGAAAATTTTGTGATGCCGGCATCACAGATTTTTTTGATTTTGGACCAAAAATCCAACCTTACAAAATTCTCCATGAATCTCAAACTTTTGCTCGTTTACCCATCCCACACAGATAAAATGTGTTCAGTAGTCCTTTCTGTATCATTTGAAACCATATAATCACCCAAAATTTGTTGACCCGAAATCTGAAAATTTTGTGATGCCGGCATCACAGATTTTTTTTATTTTGGACCAAAAATCCAAACTTACAAAATTCTCAATAAATCTCATACTTTTGCTCGTTTACCCATCCCACACAGATAAAATGTGTTCAGTAGTCCTTTCTGTATCATTTGAAACCATATAATCACCCAAAATTTGTTGACCCGAAATCTGAAAATTTTGTGATGCCGGCATCACAGATTTTTTTTATTTTGGACCAAAAATCCAAACTTACAAAATTCTCAATAAATCTCATACTTTTGCTCGTTTACCCATCCCACACAGATAAAATGTGTTCAGTAGTCTGTTCTGTATCATTTGAAACCATAAAATCACCCAATATTTGATGACCCGAAATCTGAAAATGTTGTGATGCCGGCATCACAGATTTTTCTTATTTTGGACCAAAAATCCAAACTTACAAAATTCTCAATAAATCTCATACTTTTGCTCGTTTACCCATCCCACACAGATAAAATGTGTTCAGTAGTCTGTTCTGTATCATTTGAAACCATAAAATCACCCAATATTTGATGACCCGAAATCTGAAAATGTTGTGATGCCGGCATCACTGATTTTTCTTATTTTGGACCAAAAATCCAAACTTACAAAATTCTCCATGAATCTCAAACTGTTGCTCGTTTACCCATCCCACACAGATAAAATGTATTCAGTAGTCCTTTCTGTATCATTTGAAACCATAAAATCACCCAAAATTTGTTGACACGAAATCTGAAAATTTTGTGATGCCGGCATCACAGATTTTTTTAATTTTGGACCAAAAATCCAAACTTACAAAATTCTCGAAAAATCTCATACTTTTGCTCGTTTACCCATCCCACACAGATCAAATGTGTTCAGTAGTCCTTTCTGTATCATTTGAAACCATATAATCACCCAAAATTTGTTGACCCGAAATCTGAAAATTTTGTGATGCCGGCATCACAGATTTTTTTGATTTTGGACCAAAAATCCAAACTTACAAAATTCTCCATGAATCTCAAACTTTTGCTCGTTTACCCATCCCGCACAGATAAAATGTGCTCAGTAGTCCTTTCTGTATCATTTGAAACCATAAAATCACCCAAAATTTGATGACCTGAAATCTGAAAATTTTGTGATGCCGGCATCACAGATTTTTTTAATTTTGGACCAAAAATCCAAACTTACAAAATTCTCAATAAATCTCATACTTTTGCTCGTTTACCCATCCCATACAGATAAAATGTGTTCAGTAGTCCTTTCTGTATCATTTGAAACCATAAAATCACCCAAAATTTGTTGACCCGAAATCTGAAAATTTTGTGATGCCGGCATCACAGATTTTTTTAATTTTGGACCAAAAATCCAAACTTACAAAATTCTCCATGAATCTCAAACTTTTGCTCGTTTACCCATCCCACACAGATCAAATGTGTTCAGTAGTCCTTTCTGTATCATTTGAAACCATAAAATCACCCAAAATTTGTTGACCCGAAATCTGAAAATTTTGTGATGCCGGCATCACAGATTTTTTTAATTTTGGACCAAAAATCCAAACTTACAAAATTCTCAATAAATCTGAAAATTTTTGCTCGTTTACCCATCCCACACAGATAAAATGTGTTCAGTAGTCCTTTCTGTATCATATGAAGCCATAAAATCACCCAAAATTTGTTGACCCGAAATCTGAAAATTTTGTGATGCCGGCATCACAGATTTTTTTGATTTTGGACCAAAAATCCAAACTTACAAAATTCTCCATGAATCTCAAACTTTTGCTCGTTTACCCATCCCACACAGATAAAATGTGTTCAGTAGTCCTTTCTGTATCATTTGAAACCATATAATCACCCAAAATTTGATGACCTGAAATCTGAAAATTTTGTGATGCCGGCATCACAGATTTTTTTAATTTTGGACCAAAAATCCAAACTTACAAAATTCTCAATAAATCTCAAACTTTTGCTCGTTTACCCATCCCACACAGATAAAATGTGTTCAGTAGTCCTTTCTGTATCATATGAAGCCATAAAATCACCCAAAATTTGTTGACCCGAAATCTGAAAATTTTGTGAGGCCGGCATCACAGATTTTTTTAATTTTGGACCAAAAATCCAAACTTACAAAATTCTCCATGAATCTCAAACTTTTGCTCGTTTACCCATCCCACACAGATCAAATGTGTTCAGTAGTCCTTTCTGTATCATTTGAAACCATAAAATCACCCAAAATTTGTTGACCCGAAATCTGAAAATTTTGTGATGCCGGCATCACAGATTTTTTTTTATTTTGGACCAAAAATCCAAACTTACAAAATTCTCGAAAAATCTCATACTTTTGCTCGTTTACCCATCCCACACAGATCAAATGTGTTCAGTAGTCCTTTCTGTATCATTTGAAACCATATAATCACCCAAAATTTGTTGACCCGAAATCTGAAAATTTTGTGATGCCGGCATCACAATTTTTTTTTTATTTTGGACCAAAAATCCAAACTTACAAAATTCTCCATGAATCTCAAACTTTTGCTCGTTTACCCATCCCACACAAATAAAATGTGTTCAGTAGTCCTTTCTGTATCATTTGAAACCATAAAATCACCCAAAATTTGATGACCTGAAATCTGAAAATTTTGTGATGCCGGCATCACAGATTTTTTTTATTTTGGACCAAAAATCCAAACTTACAAAATTCTCAATAAATCTCATACTTTTGCTCGTTTACCCATCCCACACAGATAAAATGTGTTCAGTAGTCTGTTCTGTATCATTTGAAACCATAAAATCACCCAATATTTGATGACCCGAAATCTGAAAATGTTGTGATGCCGGCATCACAGATTTTTCTTATTTTGGACCAAAAATCCAAACTTACAAAATTCTCAATAAATCTCATACTTTTGCTCGTTTACCCATCCCACACAGATAAAATGTGTTCAGTAGTCTGTTCTGTATCATTTGAAACCATAAAATCACCCAATATTTGATGACCCGAAATCTGAAAATGTTGTGATGCCGGCATCACTGATTTTTCTTATTTTGGACCAAAAATCCAAACTTACAAAATTCTCCATGAATCTCAAACTGTTGCTCGTTTACCCATCCCACAGATAAAATGTATTCAGTAATCCTTTCTGTATCATTTGAAACCATAAAATCACCCAAAATTTGTTGACACGAAATCTGAAAATTTTGTGATGCCGGCATCACAGATTTTTTTAATTTTGGACCAAAAATCCAAACTTACAAAATTCTCCATGAATCTCAAACTTTTGCTCGTTTACCCATCCCACACAGATCAAATGTGTTCAGTAGTCCTTTCTGTATCATTTGAAACCATAAAATCACCCAAAATTTGTTGACCCGAAATCTGAAAATTTTGTGATGCTGGCATCACAGATTTTTTTAATTTTGGACCAAAAATCCAAACTTACAAAATTCTCAATAAATCTGAAAATTTTGCTCATTTACCCATCCCACACAGATAAAATGTGTTCAGTAGTCCTTTCTGTATCATATGAAGCCATAAAATCACCCAAAATTTGTTGACCCGAAATCTGAAAATTTTGTGATGCCGGCATCACAGATTTTTTTGATTTTGGACCAAAAATCCAAACTTACAAAATTCTCCATGAATCTCAAACTTTTGCTCGTTTACCCATCCCACACAGATAAAATGTGTTCAGTAGTCCTTTCTGTATCATTTGAAACCATATAATCACCCAAAATTTGTTGACCCGAAATCTGAAAATTTTGTGATGCCGGCATCACAGATTTTTTTTATTTTGGACCAAAAATCCAAACTTACAAAATTCTCCATGAATCTCAAACTTTTGCTCGTTTACCCATCCCGCACAGATAAAATGTGCTCAGTAGTCCTTTCTGTATCATTTGAAACCATAAAATCACCCAAAATTTGATGACCTGAAATCTGAAAATTTTGTGATGCCGGCATCACAGATTTTTTTAATTTTGGACCAAAAATCCAAACTTACAAAATTCTCAATAAATCTCAAACTTTTGCTCGTTTACCCATCCCACACAGATAAAATGTGTTCAGTAGTCCTTTCTGTATCATTTGAAACCATAAAATCACCCGAAATTTGTTGACCCGAAATCTGAAAATTTTGTGATGCCGGCATCACAGATTTTTTTAATTTTGGACCAAAAATCCAAACTTACAAAATTCTCAATAAATCTGAAAATTTTGCTCGTTTACCTATCCCACACAGATAAAATGTGTTCAGTAGTCCTTTCTGTATCATATGAAGCCATAAAATCACCCAAAATTTGTTGACCCGAAATCTGAAAATTTTGTGAGGCCGGCATCACAGATTTTTTTAATTTTGGACCAAAAATCCAAACTTACAAAATTCTCCATGAATCTCAAACTTTTGCTCGTTTACCCATCCCACACAGATCAAATATGTTCAGTAGTCCTTTCTGTATCATTTGAAACCATAAAATCACCCAAAATTTGTTGACCCGAAATCTGAAAATTTTGTGATGCCGGCATCACAGATTTTTTTTATTTTGGACCAAAAATCCAAACTTACAAAATTCTCCATGAATCTCAAACTTTTGCTCGTTTACCCATCCCGCACAGATAAAATGTGCTCAGTAGTCCTTTCTGTATCATTTGAAACCATAAAATCACCCAAAATTTGATGACCTGAAATCTGAAAATTTTGTGATGCCGGCATCACAGATTTTTTTAATTTTGGACCAAAAATCCAAACTTACAAAATTCTCAATAAATCTCAAACTTTTGCTCGTTTACCCATCCCACACAGATAAAATGTGTTCAGTAGTCCTTTCTGTATCATTTGAAACCATAAAATCACCCGAAATTTGTTGACCCGAAATCTGAAAATTTTGTGATGCCGGCATCACATATTTTTTTAATTTTGGACCAAAAATCCAAACTTACAAAATTCTCAATAAATCTGAAAATTTTGCTCGTTTACCCATCCCACACAGATAAAATGTGTTCAGTAGTCCGTTCTGTATCATATGAAGCCATAAAATCACCCAAAATTTGTTGACCCGAAATCTGAAAATTTTGTGAGGCCGGCATCACAGATTTTTTTAATTTTGGACCAAAAATCCAAACTTACAAAATTCTCCATGAATCTCAAACTTTTGCTCGTTTACCCATCCCACACAGATCAAATATGTTCAGTAGTCCTTTCTGTATCATTTGAAACCATAAAATCACCCAAAATTTGTTGACCCGAAATCTGAAAATTTTGTGATGCCGGCATCACAGATTTTTTTTATTTTGGACCAAAAATCCAAACTTACAAAATTCTCCATGAATCTCAAACTTTTGCTCGTTTACCCATCCCGCACAGATAAAATGTGCTCAGTAGTCCTTTCTGTATCATTTGAAACCATAAAATCACCCAAAATTTGATGACCTGAAATCTGAAAATTTTGTGATGCCGGCATCACAGATTTTTTTGATTTTGGACCAAAAATCCAACCTTACAAAATTCTCCATGAATCTCAAACTTTTGCTCGTTTACCCATCCCACACAGATAAAATGTGTTCAGTAGTCCTTTCTGTATCATTTGAAACCATATAATCACCCAAAATTTGTTGACCCGAAATCTGAAAATTTTGTGATGCCGGCATCACAGATTTTTTTTATTTTGGACCAAAAATCCAAACTTACAAAATTCTCAATAAATCTCATACTTTTGCTCGTTTACCCATCCCACACAGATAAAATGTGTTCAGTAGTCCTTTCTGTATCATTTGAAACCATATAATCACCCAAAATTTGTTGACCCGAAATCTGAAAATTTTGTGATGCCGGCATCACAGATTTTTTTTATTTTGGACCAAAAATCCAAACTTACAAAATTCTCAATAAATCTCATACTTTTGCTCGTTTACCCATCCCACACAGATAAAATGTGTTCAGTAGTCTGTTCTGTATCATTTGAAACCATAAAATCACCCAATATTTGATGACCCGAAATCTGAAAATGTTGTGATGCCGGCATCACAGATTTTTCTTATTTTGGACCAAAAATCCAAACTTACAAAATTCTCAATAAATCTCATACTTTTGCTCGTTTACCCATCCCACACAGATAAAATGTGTTCAGTAGTCTGTTCTGTATCATTTGAAACCATAAAATCACCCAATATTTGATGACCCGAAATCTGAAAATGTTGTGATGCCGGCATCACTGATTTTTCTTATTTTGGACCAAAAATCCAAACTTACAAAATTCTCCATGAATCTCAAACTGTTGCTCGTTTACCCATCCCACACAGATAAAATGTATTCAGTAGTCCTTTCTGTATCATTTGAAACCATAAAATCACCCAAAATTTGTTGACACGAAATCTGAAAATTTTGTGATGCCGGCATCACAGATTTTTTTAATTTTGGACCAAAAATCCAAACTTACAAAATTCTCGAAAAATCTCATACTTTTGCTCGTTTACCCATCCCACACAGATCAAATGTGTTCAGTAGTCCTTTCTGTATCATTTGAAACCATATAATCACCCAAAATTTGTTGACCCGAAATCTGAAAATTTTGTGATGCCGGCATCACAGATTTTTTTGATTTTGGACCAAAAATCCAACCTTACAAAATTCTCCATGAATCTCAAACTTTTGCTCGTTTACCCATCCCACACAGATAAAATGTGTTCAGTAGTCCTTTCTGTATCATTTGAAACCATATAATCACCCAAAATTTGTTGACCCGAAATCTGAAAATTTTGTGATGCCGGCATCACAGATTTTTTTTATTTTGGACCAAAAATCCAAACTTACAAAATTCTCCATGAATCTCAAACTTTTGCTCGTTTACCCATCCCGCACAGATAAAATGTGCTCAGTAGTCCTTTCTGTATCATTTGAAACCATAAAATCACCCAAAATTTGATGACCTGAAATCTGAAAATTTTGTGATGCCGGCATCACAGATTTTTTTAATTTTGGACCAAAAATCCAAACTTACAAAATTCTCAATAAATCTCATACTTTTGCTCGTTTACCCATCCCATACAGATAAAATGTGTTCAGTAGTCCTTTCTGTATCATTTGAAACCATAAAATCACCCAAAATTTGTTGACCCGAAATCTGAAAATTTTGTGATGCCGGCATCACAGATTTTTTTAATTTTGGACCAAAAATCCAAACTTACAAAATTCTCCATGAATCTCAAACTTTTGCTCGTTTACCCATCCCACACAGATCAAATGTGTTCAGTAGTCCTTTCTGTATCATTTGAAACCATAAAATCACCCAAAATTTGTTGACCCGAAATCTGAAAATTTTGTGATGCCGGCATCACAGATTTTTTTAATTTTGGACCAAAAATCCAAACTTACAAAATTCTCAATAAATCTGAAAATTTTTGCTCGTTTACCCATCCCACACAGATAAAATGTGTTCAGTAGTCCTTTCTGTATCATATGAAGCCATAAAATCACCCAAAATTTGTTGACCCGAAATCTGAAAATTTTGTGATGCCGGCATCACAGATTTTTTTGATTTTGGACCAAAAATCCAAACTTACAAAATTCTCCATGAATCTCAAACTTTTGCTCGTTTACCCATCCCACACAGATAAAATGTGTTCAGTAGTCCTTTCTGTATCATTTGAAACCATATAATCACCCAAAATTTGATGACCTGAAATCTGAAAATTTTGTGATGCCGGCATCACAGATTTTTTTAATTTTGGACCAAAAATCCAAACTTACAAAATTCTCAATAAATCTCAAACTTTTGCTCGTTTACCCATCCCACACAGATAAAATGTGTTCAGTAGTCCTTTCTGTATCATATGAAGCCATAAAATCACCCAAAATTTGTTGACCCGAAATCTGAAAATTTTGTGAGGCCGGCATCACAGATTTTTTTAATTTTGGACCAAAAATCCAAACTTACAAAATTCTCCATGAATCTCAAACTTTTGCTCGTTTACCCATCCCACACAGATCAAATGTGTTCAGTAGTCCTTTCTGTATCATTTGAAACCATAAAATCACCCAAAATTTGTTGACCCGAAATCTGAAAATTTTGTGATGCCGGCATCACAGATTTTTTTTTATTTTGGACCAAAAATCCAAACTTACAAAATTCTCGAAAAATCTCATACTTTTGCTCGTTTACCCATCCCACACAGATCAAATGTGTTCAGTAGTCCTTTCTGTATCATTTGAAACCATATAATCACCCAAAATTTGTTGACCCGAAATCTGAAAATTTTGTGATGCCGGCATCACAATTTTTTTTTTATTTTGGACCAAAAATCCAAACTTACAAAATTCTCCATGAATCTCAAACTTTTGCTCGTTTACCCATCCCACACAAATAAAATGTGTTCAGTAGTCCTTTCTGTATCATTTGAAACCATAAAATCACCCAAAATTTGATGACCTGAAATCTGAAAATTTTGTGATGCCGGCATCACAGATTTTTTTTATTTTGGACCAAAAATCCAAACTTACAAAATTCTCAATAAATCTCATACTTTTGCTCGTTTACCCATCCCACACAGATAAAATGTGTTCAGTAGTCTGTTCTGTATCATTTGAAACCATAAAATCACCCAATATTTGATGACCCGAAATCTGAAAATGTTGTGATGCCGGCATCACAGATTTTTCTTATTTTGGACCAAAAATCCAAACTTACAAAATTCTCAATAAATCTCATACTTTTGCTCGTTTACCCATCCCACACAGATAAAATGTGTTCAGTAGTCTGTTCTGTATCATTTGAAACCATAAAATCACCCAATATTTGATGACCCGAAATCTGAAAATGTTGTGATGCCGGCATCACTGATTTTTCTTATTTTGGACCAAAAATCCAAACTTACAAAATTCTCCATGAATCTCAAACTGTTGCTCGTTTACCCATCCCACAGATAAAATGTATTCAGTAATCCTTTCTGTATCATTTGAAACCATAAAATCACCCAAAATTTGTTGACACGAAATCTGAAAATTTTGTGATGCCGGCATCACAGATTTTTTTAATTTTGGACCAAAAATCCAAACTTACAAAATTCTCCATGAATCTCAAACTTTTGCTCGTTTACCCATCCCACACAGATCAAATGTGTTCAGTAGTCCTTTCTGTATCATTTGAAACCATAAAATCACCCAAAATTTGTTGACCCGAAATCTGAAAATTTTGTGATGCTGGCATCACAGATTTTTTTAATTTTGGACCAAAAATCCAAACTTACAAAATTCTCAATAAATCTGAAAATTTTGCTCATTTACCCATCCCACACAGATAAAATGTGTTCAGTAGTCCTTTCTGTATCATATGAAGCCATAAAATCACCCAAAATTTGTTGACCCGAAATCTGAAAATTTTGTGATGCCGGCATCACAGATTTTTTTGATTTTGGACCAAAAATCCAAACTTACAAAATTCTCCATGAATCTCAAACTTTTGCTCGTTTACCCATCCCACACAGATAAAATGTGTTCAGTAGTCCTTTCTGTATCATTTGAAACCATATAATCACCCAAAATTTGTTGACCCGAAATCTGAAAATTTTGTGATGCCGGCATCACAGATTTTTTTTATTTTGGACCAAAAATCCAAACTTACAAAATTCTCCATGAATCTCAAACTTTTGCTCGTTTACCCATCCCGCACAGATAAAATGTGCTCAGTAGTCCTTTCTGTATCATTTGAAACCATAAAATCACCCAAAATTTGATGACCTGAAATCTGAAAATTTTGTGATGCCGGCATCACAGATTTTTTTAATTTTGGACCAAAAATCCAAACTTACAAAATTCTCAATAAATCTCAAACTTTTGCTCGTTTACCCATCCCACACAGATAAAATGTGTTCAGTAGTCCTTTCTGTATCATTTGAAACCATAAAATCACCCGAAATTTGTTGACCCGAAATCTGAAAATTTTGTGATGCCGGCATCACAGATTTTTTTAATTTTGGACCAAAAATCCAAACTTACAAAATTCTCAATAAATCTGAAAATTTTGCTCGTTTACCTATCCCACACAGATAAAATGTGTTCAGTAGTCCTTTCTGTATCATATGAAGCCATAAAATCACCCAAAATTTGTTGACCCGAAATCTGAAAATTTTGTGAGGCCGGCATCACAGATTTTTTTAATTTTGGACCAAAAATCCAAACTTACAAAATTCTCCATGAATCTCAAACTTTTGCTCGTTTACCCATCCCACACAGATCAAATATGTTCAGTAGTCCTTTCTGTATCATTTGAAACCATAAAATCACCCAAAATTTGTTGACCCGAAATCTGAAAATTTTGTGATGCCGGCATCACAGATTTTTTTTATTTTGGACCAAAAATCCAAACTTACAAAATTCTCCATGAATCTCAAACTTTTGCTCGTTTACCCATCCCGCACAGATAAAATGTGCTCAGTAGTCCTTTCTGTATCATTTGAAACCATAAAATCACCCAAAATTTGATGACCTGAAATCTGAAAATTTTGTGATGCCAGCATCACAGATTTTTTTAATTTTGGACCAAAAATCCAAACTTACAAAATTCTCAATAAATCTCAAACTTTTGCTCGTTTACCCATCCCACACAGATAAAATGTGTTCAGTAGTCCTTTCTGTATCATTTGAAACCATAAAATCACCCGAAATTTGTTGACCCGAAATCTGAAAATTTTGTGATGCCGGCATCACAGATTTTTTTAATTTTGGACCAAAAATCCAAACTTACAAAATTCTCAATAAATCTGAAAATTTTGCTCGTTTACCTATCCCACACAGATAAAATGTGTTCAGTAGTCCTTTCTGTATCATATGAAGCCATAAAATCACCCAAAATTTGTTGACCCGAAATCTGAAAATTTTGTGAGGCCGGCATCACAGATTTTTTTAATTTTGGACCAAAAATCCAAACTTACAAAATTCTCCATGAATCTCAAACTTTTGCTCGTTTACCCATCCCACACAGATCAAATATGTTCAGTAGTCCTTTCTGTATCATTTGAAACCATAAAATCACCCAAAATTTGTTGACCCGAAATCTGAAAATTTTGTGATGCCGGCATCACAGATTTTTTTTATTTTGGACCAAAAATCCAAACTTACAAAATTCTCCATGAATCTCAAACTTTTGCTCGTTTACCCATCCCACACAGATAAAATGTGTTCAGTAGTCCTTTCTGTATCATATGAAGCCATAAAATCACCCAAAATTTGTTGACCCGAAATCTGAAAATTTTGTGAGGCCGGCATCACAGATTTTTTTAATTTTGGACCAAAAATCCAAACTTACAAAATTCTCCATGAATCTCAAACTTTTGCTCGTTTACCCATCCCACACAGATCAAATATGTTCAGTAGTCCTTTCTGTATCATTTGAAACCATAAAATCACCCAAAATTTGTCGACCCGAAATCTGAAAATTTTGTGATGCCGGCATCACAGATTTTTTTTATTTTGGACCAAAAATCCAAACTTACAAAATTCTCGAAAAATCTCATACTTTTGCTCGTTTACCCATCCCACACAGATCAAATGTGTTCAGTAGTCCTTTCTGTATCATTTGAAACCATATAATCACCCAAAATTTGTTGACCCGAAATCTGAAAATTTTGTGATGCCGGCATCACAATTTTTTTTTATTTTGGACCAAAAATCCAAACTTACACAATTCTCCATGAATCTCAAACTTTTGCTCGTTTACCCATCCCACACAAATAAAATGTGTTCAGTAGTCCTTTCTGTATCATTTGAAACCATAAAATCACCCAAAATTTGTTGACCCGAAATCTGAAAATTTTGTGATGCCGGCATCACAGATTTTTTTTATTTTGGACCAAAAATCCAAACTTACAAAATTCTCAATAAATCTCATACTTTTGCTCGTTTACCCATCCCACACAGATAAAATGTGTTCAGTAGTCTGTTCTGTATCATTTGAAACCATAAAATCACCCAATATTTGATGACCCGAAATCTAAAAATGTTGTGATGCCGGCATCACAGATTTTTCTTATTTTGGACCAAAAATCCAAACTTACAAAATTCTCCATGAATCTCAAACTTTTGCTCGTTTACCCATCCCACACAGATAAAATGTATTCAGTAGTCCTTTCTGTATCATTTGAAACCATAAAATCACCCAAAATTTGTTGACCCGAAATCTGAAAATTTTGTGATGCCGGCATCACAGATTTTTTTTATTTTGGACCAAAAGTCCAAACTTACAAAATTCTCAATAAATCTCATACTTTTGCTCGTTTACCCATCCCATACAGATAAAATGTGTTCAGTAGTCCTTTCTGTATCATTTGAAACCATAAAATCACCCAAAATTTGATGACCTGAAATCTGAAAATTTTGTGATGCCGGCATCACAGATTTTTTTTATTTTGGACCAAAAATCTAAACTTACAAAATTCTCCATGAATCTCAAACTGTTGCTCGTTTACCCATCCCACACAGATAAAATGTATTCAGTAGTCCTTTCTGTATCATTTGAAACCATAAAATCACCCAAAATTTGTTGACCCGAAATCTGAAAATTTTGTGATGCCGGCATCACAGATTTTTTTAATTTTGGACCAAAAATCCAAACTTACAAAATTCTCAATAAATCTGAAAATGTTGCTCGTTTACCCATCCCACACAGATAAAATGTGTTCAGTAGTCCTTTCTGTATCATATGAAGCCATAAAATCACCCGAAATTTGTTGACCCGAAATCTGAAAATTTTGTGATGCCGGCATCACAGATTTTTTTAATTTTGGACCAAAAATCCAAACTTACAAAATTCTCAATAAATCTGAAAATTTTGCTCGTTTACCCATCCCACACAGATAAAATGTGTTCAGTAGTCCTTTCTGTATCATATGAAGCCATAAAATCACCCAAAATTTGTTGACCCGAAATCTGAAAATTTTGTGAGGCCGGCATCACAGATTTTTTTAAATTTTGGACCAAAAATCCAAACTTACAAAATTCTCCATGAATCTCAAACTTTTGCTCGTTTACCCATCCCACACAGATCAAATATGTTCAGTAGTCCTTTCTGTATCATTTGAAACCATAAAATCACCCAAAATTTGTCGACCCGAAATCTGAAAATTTTGTGATGCCGGCATCACAGATTTTTTTTATTTTGGACCAAAAATCCAAACTTACAAAATTCTCGAAAAATCTCATACTTTTGCTCGTTTACCCATCCCACACAGATCAAATGTGTTCAGTAGTCCTTTCTGTATCATTTGAAACCATATAATCACCCAAAATTTGTTGACCCGAAATCTGAAAATTTTGTGATGCCGGCATCACAATTTTTTTTTATTTTGGACCAAAAATCCAAACTTACACAATTCTCCATGAATCTCAAACTTTTGCTCGTTTACCCATCCCACACAAATAAAATGTGTTCAGTAGTCCTTTCTGTATCATTTGAAACCATAAAATCACCCAAAATTTGTTGACCCGAAATCTGAAAATTTTGTGATGCCGGCATCACAGATTTTTTTTATTTTGGACCAAAAATCCAAACTTACAAAATTCTCAATAAATCTCATACTTTTGCTCGTTTACCCATCCCACACAGATAAAATGTGTTCAGTAGTCTGTTCTGTATCATTTGAAACCATAAAATCACCCAATATTTGATGACCCGAAATCTAAAAATGTTGTGCTGCCGGCATCACAGATTTTTCTTATTTTGGACCAAAAATCCAAACTTACAAAATTCTCCATGAATCTCAAACTGTTGCTCGTTTACCCATCCCACACAGATAAAATGTATTCAGTAGTCCTTTCTGTATCATTTGAAACCATAAAATCACCCAAAATTTGTTGACCCGAAATCTGAAAATTTTGTGATGCCGGCATCACAGATTTTTTTTATTTTGGACCAAAAGTCCAAACTTACAAAATTCTCAATAAATCTCATACTTTTGCTCGTTTACCCATCCCATACAGATAAAATGTGTTCAGTAGTCCTTTCTGTATCATTTGAAACCATAAAATCACCCAAAATTTGATGACCTGAAATCTGAAAATTTTGTGATGCCGGCATCACAGATTTTTTTTATTTTGGACCAAAAATCTAAACTTACAAAATTCTCCATGAATCTCAAACTGTTGCTCGTTTACCCATCCCACACAGATAAAATGTATTCAGTAGTCCTTTCTGTATCATTTGAAACCATAAAATCACCCAAAATTTGTTGACCCGAAATCTGAAAATTTTGTGATGCCGGCATCACAGATTTTTTTAATTTTGGACCAAAAATCCAAACTTACAAAATTCTCAATAAATCTGAAAATTTTGCTCGTTTACCCATCCCACACAGATAAAATGTGTTCAGTAGTCCTTTCTGTATCATATGAAGCCATAAAATCACCCAAAATTTGTTGACCCGAAATCTGAAAATTTTGTGATGCCGGCATCACAGATTTTTTTTATTTTGGACCAAAAATCCAAACTTACAAAATTCTCAATAAATCTGAAAATTTTGCTCGTTTACCCATCCCACACAGATAAAATGTGTTCAGTAGTCCTTTCTGTATCATATGAAACCATAAAATCACCCAAAATTTGTTGACCCGATATCTGAAAATTTTGTGAGGCCGGCATCACAGATTTTTTTAATTTTGGACCAAAAATCCAAACTTACAAAATTCTCAATAAATCTCAAACTTTTGCTCGTTTACCCATCCCACACAGATAAAATGTGTTCAGTAGTCCTTTCTGTATCATTTGAAACCATAAAATCACCCAAAATTTGTTGACCCGAAATCTGAAAATTTTGTGATGCCGGCATCACAGATTTTTTTAATTTTGGACCAAAAATCCAAACTTACAAAATTCTCAATAAATCTGAAAATTTTGCTCGTTTACCTATCCCACACAGATAAAATGTGTTCAGTAGTCCTTTCTGTATCATATGAAGCCATAAAATCACCCAAAATTTGTTGACCCGAAATCTGAAAATTTTGTGAGGCCGGCATCACAGATTTTTTTAATTTTGGACCAAAAATCCAAACTTACAAAATTCTCCATGAATCTCAAACTTTTGCTCGTTTACCCATCCCACACAGATCAAATATGTTCAGTAGTCCTTTCTGTATCATTTGAAACCATAAAATCACCCAAAATTTGTTGACCCGAAATCTGAAAATTTTGTGATGCCGGCATCACAGATTTTTTTTATTTTGGACCAAAAATCCAAACTTACAAAATTCTCCATGAATCTCAAACTTTTGCTCGTTTACCCATCCCGCACAGATAAAATGTGCTCAGTAGTCCTTTCTGTATCATTTGAAACCATAAAATCACCCAAAATTTGATGACCTGAAATCTGAAAATTTTGTGATGCCGGCATCACAGATTTTTTTAATTTTGGACCAAAAATCCAAACTTACAAAATTCTCAATAAATCTCAAACTTTTGCTCGTTTACCCATCCCACACAGATAAAATGTGTTCAGTAGTCCTTTCTGTATCATTTGAAACCATAAAATCACCCGAAATTTGTTGACCCGAAATCTGAAAATTTTGTGATGCCGGCATCACAATTTTTTTTTATTTTGGACCAAAAATCCAAACTTACACAATTCTCCATGAATCTCAAACTTTTGCTCGTTTACCCATCCCACACAGATAAAATGTGTTCAGTAGTCCGTTCTGTATCATATGAAGCCATAAAATCACCCAAAATTTGTTGACCCGAAATCTGAAAATTTTGTGAGGCCGGCATCACAGATTTTTTTAATTTTGGACCAAAAATCCAAACTTACAAAATTCTCCATGAATCTCAAACTTTTGCTCGTTTACCCATCCCACACAGATCAAATATGTTCAGTAGTCCTTTCTGTATCATTTGAAAACATAAAATCACCCAAAATTTGTTGACCCGAAATCTGAAAATTTTGTGATGCCGGCATCACAGATTTTTTTTATTTTGGACCAAAAATCCAAACTTACAAAATTCTCGAAAAATCTCATACTTTTGCTCGTTTACCCATCCCACACAGATCAAATGTGTTCAGTAGTCCTTTCTGTATCATTTGAAACCATATAATCACCCAAAATTTGTTGACCCGAAATCTGAAAATTTTGTGATGCCGGCATCACAGATTTTTTTGATTTTGGACCAAAAATCCAAACTTACAAAATTCTCAATAAATCTCATACTTTTGCTCGTTTACCCATCCCATACAGATAAAATGTGTTCAGTAGTCCTTTCTGTATCATTTGAAACCATAAAATCACCCAAAATTTGTTGACCCGAAATCTGAAAATTTTGTGATGCCGGCATCACAGATTTTTTTAATTTTGGACCAAAAATCCAAACTTACAAAATTCTCCATGAATCTCAAACTTTTGCTCGTTTACCCATCCCACACAGATCAAATGTGTTCAGTAGTCCTTTCTGTATCATTTGAAACCATAAAATCACCCAAAATTTGTTGACCCGAAATCTGAAAATTTTGTGATGCCGGCATCACAGATTTTTTTAATTTTGGACCAAAAATCCAAACTTACAAAATTCTCAATAAATCTGAAAATTTTGCTCGTTTACCCATCCCACACAGATAAAATGTGTTCAGTAGTCCTTTCTGTATCATATGAAGCCATAAAATCACCCAAAATTTGTTGACCCGAAATCTGAAAATTTTGTGATGCCGGCATCACAGATTTTTTTGATTTTGGACCAAAAATCCAAACTTACAAAATTCTCCATGAATCTCAAACTTTTGCTCGTTTACCCATCCCACACAGATAAAATGTGTTCAGTAGTCCTTTCTGTATCATTTGAAACCATAAAATCACCCGAAATTTGTTGACCCGAAATCTGAAAATTTTGTGATGCCGGCATCACAGATTTTTTTAATTTTGGACCAAAAATCCAAACTTACAAAATTCTCAATAAATCTGAAAATTTTGCTCGTTTACCCATCCCACACAGATAAAATGTGTTCAGTAGTCCTTTCTGTATCATATGAAGCCATAAAATCACCCAAAATTTGTTGACCCGAAATCTGAAAATTTTGTGAGGCCGGCATCACAGATTTTTTTAATTTTGGACCAAAAATCCAAACTTACAAAATTCTCAATAAATCTGAAAATTTTGCTCGTTTACCTATCCCACACAGATAAAATGTGTTCAGTAGTCCTTTCTGTATCATATGAAGCCATAAAATCACCCAAAATTTGTTGACCCGAAATCTGAAAATTTTGTGAGGCCGGCATCACAGATTTTTTTAATTTTGGACCAAAAATCCAAACTTACAAAATTCTCCATGAATCTCAAACTTTTGCTCGTTTACCCATCCCACACAGATAAAATGTGTTCAGTAGTCCTTTCTGTATCATTTGAAACCATAAAATCACCCGAAATTTGTTGACCCGAAATCTGAAAATTTTGTGATGCCGGCATCACAGATTTTTTTAATTTTGGACCAAAAATCCAAACTTACAAAATTCTCAATAAATCTCAAACTTTTGCTCGTTTACCCATCCCACACAGATAAAATGTGTTCAGTAGTCCTTTCTGTATCATTTGAAACCATAAAATCACCCGAAATTTGTTGACCCGAAATCTGAAAATTTTGTGATGCCGGCATCACAGATTTTTTTAATTTTGGACCAAAAATCCAAACTTACAAAATTCTCAATAAATCTGAAAATTTTGCTCGTTTACCTATCCCACACAGATAAAATGTGTTCAGTAGTCCTTTCTGTATCATATGAAGCCATAAAATCACCCAAAATTTGTTGACCCGAAATCTGAAAATTTTGTGAGGCCGGCATCACAGATTTTTTTAATTTTGGACCAAAAATCCAAACTTACAAAATTCTCCATGAATCTCAAACTTTTGCTCGTTTACCCATCCCACACAGATAAAATGTGTTCAGTAGTCCTTTCTGTATCATTTGAAACCATAAAATCACCCGAAATTTGTTGACCCGAAATCTGAAAATTTTGTGATGCCGGCATCACAGATTTTTTTAATTTTGGACCAAAAATCCAAACTTACAAAATTCTCAATAAATCTGAAAATTTTGCTCGTTTACCTATCCCACACAGATAAAATGTGTTCAGTAGTCCTTTCTGTATCATATGAAGCCATAAAATCACCCAAAATTTGTTGACCCGAAATCTGAAAATTTTGTGAGGCCGGCATCACAGATTTTTTTAATTTTGGACCAAAAATCCAAACTTACAAAATTCTCCATGAATCTCAAACTTTTGCTCGTTTACCCATCCCACACAGATAAAATGTGTTCAGTAGTCCTTTCTGTATCATTTGAAACCATAAAATCACCCGAAATTTGTTGACCCGAAATCTGAAAATTTTGTGATGCCGGCATCACAGATTTTTTTAATTTTGGACCAAAAATCCAAACTTACAAAATTCTCAATAAATCTGAAAATTTTGCTCGTTTACCCATCCCACACAGATAAAATGTGTTCAGTAGTCCTTTCTGTATCATATGAAGCCATAAAATCACCCAAAATTTGTTGACCCGAAATCTGAAAATTTTGTGAGGCCGGCATCACAGATTTTTTTAATTTTGGACCAAAAATCCAAACTTACAAAATTCTCCATGAATCTCAAACTTTTGCTCGTTTACCCATCCCACACAGATCAAATATGTTCAGTAGTCCTTTCTGTATCATTTGAAACCATAAAATCACCCAAAATTTGTCGACCCGAAATCTGAAAATTTTGTGATGCCGGCATCACAGATTTTTTTTATTTTGGACCAAAAATCCAAACTTACAAAATTCTCGAAAAATCTCATACTTTTGCTCGTTTACCCATCCCACACAGATCAAATGTGTTCAGTAGTCCTTTCTGTATCATTTGAAACCATATAATCACCCAAAATTTGTTGACCCGAAATCTGAAAATTTTGTGATGCCGGCATCACAATTTTTTTTTATTTTGGACCAAAAATCCAAACTTACAAAATTCTCCATGAATCTCAAACTTTTGCTCGTTTACCCATCCCACACAAATAAAATGTGTTCAGTAGTCCTTTCTGTATCATTTGAAACCATAAAATCACCCAAAATTTGTTGACCCGAAATCTGAAAATTTTGTGATGCCGGCATCACAGATTTTTTTTATTTTGGACCAAAAATCCAAACTTACAAAATTCTCAATAAATCTCATACTTTTGCTCGTTTACCCATCCCACACAGATAAAATGTGTTCAGTAGTCTGTTCTGTATCATTTGAAACCATAAAATCACCCAATATTTGATGACCCGAAATCTGAAAATGTTGTGATGCCGGCATCACTGATTTTTCTTATTTTGGACCAAAAATCCAAACTTACAAAATTCTCCATGAATCTCAAACTGTTGCTCGTTTACCCATCCCACACAGATAAAATGTATTCAGTAGTCCTTTCTGTATCATTTGAAACCATAAAATCACCCAAAATTTGTTGACACGAAATCTGAAAATTTTGTGATGCCGGCATCACAGATTTTTTTAATTTTGGACCAAAAATCCAAACTTACAAAATTCTCCATGAATCTCAAACTTTTGCTCGTTTACCCATCCCACACAGATCAAATGTGTTCAGTAGTCCTTTCTGTATCATTTGAAACCTTAAAATCACCCAAAATTTGTTGACCCGAAATCTGAAAATTTTGTGATGCTGGCATCACAGATTTTTTTAATTTTGGACCAAAAATCCAAACTTACAAAATTCTCAATAAATCTGAAAATTTTGCTCATTTACCCATCCCACACAGATAAAATGTGTTCAGTAGTCCTTTCTGTATCATATGAAGCCATAAAATCACCCAAAATTTGTTGACCCGAAATCTGAAAATTTTGTGATGCCGGCATCACAGATTTTTTTGATTTTGGACCAAAAATCCAAACTTACAAAATTCTCCATGAATCTCAAACTTTTGCTCGTTTACCCATCCCACACAGATAAAATGTGTTCAGTAGTCCTTTCTGTATCATTTGAAACCATATAATCACCCAAAATTTGTTGACCCGAAATCTGAAAATTTTGTGATGCCGGCATCACAGATTTTTTTTATTTTGGACCAAAAATCCAAACTTACAAAATTCTCCATGAATCTCAAACTTTTGCTCGTTTACCCATCCCGCACAGATAAAATGTGCTCAGTAGTCCTTTCTGTATCATTTGAAACCATAAAATCACCCAAAATTTGATGACCTGAAATCTGAAAATTTTGTGATGCCGGCATCACAGATTTTTTTAATTTTGGACCAAAAATCCAAACTTACAAAATTCTCAATAAATCTCAAACTTTTGCTCGTTTACCCATCCCACACAGATAAAATGTGTTCAGTAGTCCTTTCTGTATCATTTGAAACCATAAAATCACCCGAAATTTGTTGACCCGAAATCTGAAAATTTTGTGATGCCGGCATCACAGATTTTTTTAATTTTGGACCAAAAATCCAAACTTACAAAATTCTCAATAAATCTGAAAATTTTGCTCGTTTACCTATCCCACACAGATAAAATGTGTTCAGTAGTCCTTTCTGTATCATATGAAGCCATAAAATCACCCAAAATTTGTTGACCCGAAATCTGAAAATTTTGTGAGGCCGGCATCACAGATTTTTTTAATTTTGGACCAAAAATCCAAACTTACAAAATTCTCCATGAATCTCAAACTTTTGCTCGTTTACCCATCCCACACAGATCAAATATGTTCAGTAGTCCTTTCTGTATCATTTGAAACCATAAAATCACCCAAAATTTGTTGACCCGAAATCTGAAAATTTTGTGATGCCGGCATCACAGATTTTTTTTATTTTGGACCAAAAATCCAAACTTACAAAATTCTCCATGAATCTCAAACTTTTGCTCGTTTACCCATCCCGCACAGATAAAATGTGCTCAGTAGTCCTTTCTGTATCATTTGAAACCATAAAATCACCCAAAATTTGATGACCTGAAATCTGAAAATTTTGTGATGCCAGCATCACAGATTTTTTTAATTTTGCACCAAAAATCCAAACTTACAAAATTCTCAATAAATCTCAAACTTTTGCTCGTTTACCCATCCCACACAGATAAAATGTGTTCAGTAGTCCTTTCTGTATCATTTGAAACCATAAAATCACCCGAAATTTGTTGACCCGAAATCTGAAAATTTTGTGATGCCGGCATCACAGATTTTTTTAATTTTGGACCAAAAATCCAAACTTACAAAATTCTCAATAAATCTGAAAATTTTGCTCGTTTACCTATCCCACACAGATAAAATGTGTTCAGTAGTCCTTTCTGTATCATATGAAGCCATAAAATCACCCAAAATTTGTTGACCCGAAATCTGAAAATTTTGTGAGGCCGGCATCACAGATTTTTTTAATTTTGGACCAAAAATCCAAACTTACAAAATTCTCCATGAATCTCAAACTTTTGCTCGTTTACCCATCCCACACAGATAAAATGTGTTCAGTAGTCCTTTCTGTATCATTTGAAACCATAAAATCACCCGAAATTTGTTGACCCGAAATCTGAAAATTTTGTGATGCCGGCATCACAGATTTTTTTAATTTTGGACCAAAAATCCAAACTTACAAAATTCTCAATAAATCTGAAAATTTTGCTCGTTTACCCATCCCACACAGATAAAATGTGTTCAGTAGTCCTTTCTGTATCATATGAAGCCATAAAATCACCCAAAATTTGTTGACCCGAAATCTGAAAATTTTGTGAGGCCGGCATCACAGATTTTTTTAATTTTGGACCAAAAATCCAAACTTACAAAATTCTCCATGAATCTCAAACTTTTGCTCGTTTACCCATCCCACACAGATCAAATATGTTCAGTAGTCCTTTCTGTATCATTTGAAACCATAAAATCACCCAAAATTTGTCGACCCGAAATCTGAAAATTTTGTGATGCCGGCATCACAGATTTTTTTTATTTTGGACCAAAAATCCAAACTTACAAAATTCTCGAAAAATCTCATACTTTTGCTCGTTTACCCATCCCACACAGATCAAATGTGTTCAGTAGTCCTTTCTGTATCATTTGAAACCATATAATCACCCAAAATTTGTTGACCCGAAATCTGAAAATTTTGTGATGCCGGCATCACAATTTTTTTTTATTTTGGACCAAAAATCCAAACTTACAAAATTCTCCATGAATCTCAAACTTTTGCTCGTTTACCCATCCCACACAGATAAAATGTGTTCAGTAGTCCTTTCTGTATCATTTGAAACCATAAAATCACCCAAAATTTGTTGACCCGAAATCTGAAAATTTTGTGATGCCGGCATCACAGATTTTTTTTATTTTGGACCAAAAATCCAAACTTACAAAATTCTCAATAAATCTCATACTTTTGCTCGTTTACCCATCCCACACAGATAAAATGTGTTCAGTAGTCTGTTCTGTATCATTTGAAACCATAAAATCACCCAATATTTGATGACCCGAAATCTAAAAATGTTGTGATGCCGGTATCACAGATTTTTCTTATTTTGGACCAAAAATCCAAACTTACAAAATTCTCCATGAATCTCAAACTGTTGCTCGTTTACCCATCCCACACAGATAAAATGTATTCAGTAGTCCTTTCTGTATCATTTGAAACCATAAAATCACCCAAAATTTGTTGACCCGAAATCTGAAAATTTTGTGATGCCGGCATCACAGATTTTTTTTATTTTGGACCAAAAGTCCAAACTTACAAAATTCTCAATAAATCTCATACTTTTGCTCGTTTACCCATCCCATACAGATAAAATGTGTTCAGTAGTCCTTTCTGTATCATTTGAAACCATAAAATCACCCAAAATTTGATGACCTGAAATCTGAAAATTTTGTGATGCCGGCATCACAGATTTTTTTTATTTTGGACCAAAAATCTAAACTTACAAAATTCTCCATGAATCTCAAACTGTTGCTCGTTTACCCATCCCACACAGATAAAATGTATTCAGTAGTCCTTTCTGTATCATTTGAAACCATAAAATCACCCAAAATTTGTTGACCCGAAATCTGAAAATTTTGTGATGCCGGCATCACAGATTTTTTTAAATTTGGACCAAAAATCCAAACTTACAAAATTCTCAATAAATCTGAAAATTTGCTCGTTTACCCATCCCACACAGATAAAATGTGTTCAGTAGTCCTTTCTGTATCATATGAAGCCATAAAATCACCCAAAATTTGTTGACCCGAAATCTGAAAATTTTGTGATGCCGGCATCACAGATTTTTTTTATTTTGGACCAAAAATCCAAACTTACAAAATTCTCAATAAATCTCATACTTTTGCTCGTTTACCCATCCCATACAGATAAAATGTGTTCAGTAGTCCTTTCTGTATCATTTGAAACCATAAAATCACCCAAAATTTGTTGACCCGAAATCTGAAAATTTTGTGATGCCGGCATCACAGATTTTTTTTATTTTGGACCAAAAATCCAAACTTACAAAATTCTCGAAAAATCTCATACTTTTGCTCGTTTACCCATCCCACACAGATCAAATGTGTTCAGTAGTCCTTTCTGTATCATTTGAAACCATATAATCACCCAAAATTTGTTGACCCGAAATCTGAAAATTTTGTGATGCCGGCATCACAGATTTTTTTGATTTTGGACCAAAAATCCAACCTTACAAAATTCTCCATGAATCTCAAACTTTTGCTCGTTTACCCATCCCACACAGATAAAATGTGTTCAGTAGTCCTTTCTGTATCATTTGAAACCATATAATCACCCAAAATTTGTTGACCCGAAATCTGAAAATTTTGTGATGCCGGCATCACAGATTTTTTTTATTTTGGACCAAAAATCCAAACTTACAAAATTCTCCATGAATCTCAAACTTGTGCTCGTTTACCCATCCCGCACAGATAAAATGTGCTCAGTAGTCCTTTCTGTATCATTTGAAACCATAAAATCACCCAAAATTTGATGACCTGAAATCTGAAAATTTTGTGATGCCGGCATCACAGATTTTTTTAATTTTGGACCAAAAATCCAAACTTACAAAATTCTCAATAAATCTCATACTTTTGCTCGTTTACCCATCCCATACAGATAAAATGTGTTCAGTAGTCCTTTCTGTATCATTTGAAACCATAAAATCACCCAAAATTTGTTGACCCGAAATCTGAAAATTTTGTGATGCCGGCATCACAGATTTTTTTAATTTTGGACCAAAAATCCAAACTTACAAAATTCTCCATGAATCTCAAACTTTTGCTCGTTTACCCATCCCACACAGATCAAATGTGTTCAGTAGTCCTTTCTGTATCATTTGAAACCATAAAATCACCCAAAATTTGTTGACCCGAAATCTGAAAATTTTGTGATGCCGGCATCACAGATTTTTTTAATTTTGGACCAAAAATCCAAACTTACAAAATTCTCAATAAATCTGAAAATTTTGCTCGTTTACCCATCCCACACAGATAAAATGTGTTCAGTAGTCCTTTCTGTATCATATGAAGCCATAAAATCACCCAAAATTTGTTGACCCGAAATCTGAAAATTTTGTGATGCCGGCATCACAGATTTTTTTTATTTTGGACCAAAAATCCAAACTTACAAAATTCTCCATGAATCTCAAACTTTTGCTCGTTTACCCATCCCACACAGATAAAATGTGTTCAGTAGTCCTTTCTGTATCATTTGAAACCATATAATCACCCAAAATTTGATGACCTGAAATCTGAAAATTTTGTGATGCCGGCATCACAGATTTTTTTAATTTTGGACCAAAAATCCAAACTTACAAAATTCTCAATAAATCTCAAACTTTTGCTCGTTTACCCATCCCACACAGATAAAATGTGTTCAGTAGTCCTTTCTGTATCATTTGAAACCATAAAATCACCCGAAATTTGTTGACCCGAAATCTGAAAATTTTGTGATGCCGGCATCACAGATTTTTTTAATTTTGGACCAAAAATCCAAACTTACAAAATTCTCAATAAATCTGAAAATTTTGCTCGTTTACCCATCCCACACAGATAAAATGTGTTCAGTAGTCCTTTCTGTATCATATGAAGCCATAAAATCACCCAAAATTTGTTGACCCGAAATCTGAAAATTTTGTGAGGCCGGCATCACAGATTTTTTTAATTTTGGACCAAAAATCCAAACTTACAAAATTCTCCATGAATCTCAAACTTTTGCTCGTTTACCCATCCCACACAGATCAAATGTGTTCAGTAGTCCTTTCTGTATCATTTGAAACCATAAAATCACCCAAAATTTGTTGACCCGAAATCTGAAAATTTTGTGATGCCGGCATCACAGATTTTTTTTTATTTTGGACCAAAAATCCAAACTTACAAAATTCTCGAAAAATCTCATACTTTTGCTCGTTTACCCATCCCACACAGATCAAATGTGTTCAGTAGTCTTTTCTGTATCATTTGAAACCATATAATCACCCAAAATTTGTTGACCCGAAATCTGAAAATTTTGTGATGCCGGCATCACAATTTTTTTTTTATTTTGGACCAAAAATCCAAACTTACAAAATTCTCCATGAATCTCAAACTTTTGCTCGTTTACCCATCCCACACAAATAAAATGTGTTCAGTAGTCCTTTCTGTATCATTTGAAACCATAAAATCACCCAAAATTTGATGACCTGAAATCTGAAAATTTTGTGATGCCGGCATCACAGATTTTTTTTATTTTGGACCAAAAATCCAAACTTACAAAATTCTCAATAAATCTCATACTTTTGCTCGTTTACCCATCTTACACAGATAAAATGTGTTCAGTAGTCTGTTCTGTATCATTTGAAACCATAAAATCACCCAATATTTGATGACCCGAAATCTGAAAATGTTGTGATGCCGGCATCACAGATTTTTCTTATTTTGGACCAAAAATCCAAACTTACAAAATTCTCAATAAATCTCATACTTTTGCTCGTTTACCCATCCCACACAGATAAAATGTGTTCAGTAGTCTGTTCTGTATCATTTGAAACCATAAAATCACCCAATATTTGATGACCCGAAATCTGAAAATGTTGTGATGCCGGCATCACTGATTTTTCTTATTTTGGACCAAAAATCCAAACTTACAAAATTCTCCATGAATCTCAAACTGTTGCTCGTTTACCCATCCCACACAGATAAAATGTATTCAGTAGTCCTTTCTGTATCATTTGAAACCATAAAATCACCCAAAATTTGTTGACACGAAATCTGAAAATTTTGTGATGCCGGCATCACAGATTTTTTTAATTTTGGACCAAAAATCCAAACTTACAAAATTCTCCATGAATCTCAAACTTTTGCTCGTTTACCCATCCCACACAGATCAAATGTGTTCAGTAGTCCTTTCTGTATCATTTGAAACCATAAAATCACCCAAAATTTGTTGACCCGAAATCTGAAAATTTTGTGATGCTGGCATCACAGATTTTTTTAATTTTGGACCAAAAATCCAAACTTACAAAATTCTCAATAAATCTGAAAATTTTGCTCATTTACCCATCCCACACAGATAAAATGTGTTCAGTAGTCCTTTCTGTATCATATGAAGCCATAAAATCACCCAAAATTTGTTGACCCGAAATCTGAAAATTTTGTGATGCCGGCATCACAGATTTTTTTTATTTTGGACCAAAAATCCAAACTTACAAAATTCTCAATAAATCTCATACTTTTGCTCGTTTACCCATCCCACACAGATAAAATGTGTTCAGTAGTCTGTTCTGTATCATTTGAAACCATAAAATCACCCAATATTTGATGACCCGAAATCTAAAAATGTTGTGATGCCGGCATCACAGATTTTTCTTATTTTGGACCAAAAATCCAAACTTACAAAATTCTCCATGAATCTCAAACTGTTGCTCGTTTACCCATCCCACACAGATAAAATGTATTCAGTAGTCCTTTCTGTATCATTTGAAACCATAAAATCACCCAAAATTTGTTGACCCGAAATCTGAAAATTTTGTGATGCCGGCATCACAGATTTTTTTTATTTTGGACCAAAAGTCCAAACTTACAAAATTCTCAATAAATCTCATACTTTTGCTCGTTTACCCATCCCATACAGATAAAATGTGTTCAGTAGTCCTTTCTGTATCATTTGAAACCATAAAATCACCCAAAATTTGATGACCTGAAATCTGAAAATTTTGTAATGCCGGCATCACAGATTTTTTTTATTTTGGACCAAAAATCTAAACTTACAAAATTCTCCATGAATCTCAAACTGTTGCTCGTTTACCCATCCCACACAGATAAAATGTATTCAGTAGTCCTTTCTGTATCATTTGAAACCATAAAATCACCCAAAATTTGTTGACCCGAAATCTGAAAATTTTGTGATGCCGGCATCACAGATTTTTTTAATTTTGGACCAAAAATCCAAACTTACAAAATTCTCAATAAATCTGAAAATTTTGCTCGTTTACCCATCCCACACAGATAAAATGTGTTCAGTAGTCCTTTCTGTATCATATGAAGCCATAAAATCACCCAAAATTTGTTGACCCGAAATCTGAAAATTTTGTGATGCCGGCATCACAGATTTTTTTTATTTTGGACCAAAAATCCAAACTTACAAAATTCTCAATAAATCTCATACTTTTGCTCGTTTACCCATCCCATACAGATAAAATGTGTTCAGTAGTCCTTTCTGTATCATTTGAAACCATAAAATCACCCAAAATTTGTTGACCCGAAATCTGAAAATTTTGTGATGCCGGCATCACAGATTTTTTTTATTTTGGACCAAAAATCCAAACTTACAAAATTCTCGAAAAATCTCATACTTTTGCTCGTTTACCCATCCCACTCAGATCAAATGTGTTCAGTAGTCCTTTCTGTATCATTTGAAACCATATAATCACCCAAAATTTGTTGACCCGAAATCTGAAAATTTTGTGATGCCGGCATCACAGATTTTTTTGATTTTGGACCAAAAATCCAACCTTACAAAATTCTCCATGAATCTCAAACTTTTGCTCGTTTACCCATCCCACACAGATAAAATGTGTTCAGTAGTCCTTTCTGTATCATTTGAAACCATATAATCACCCAAAATTTGTTGACCCGAAATCTGAAAATTTTGTGATGCCGGCATCACAGATTTTTTTTATTTTGGACCAAAAATCCAAACTTACAAAATTCTCCATGAATCTCAAACTTTTGCTCGTTTACCCATCCCGCACAGATAAAATGTGCTCAGTAGTCCTTTCTGTATCATTTGAAACCATAAAATCACCCAAAATTTGATGACCTGAAATCTGAAAATTTTGTGATGCCGGCATCACAGATTTTTTTAATTTTGGACCAAAAATCCAAACTTACAAAATTCTCAATAAATCTCATACTTTTGCTCGTTTACCCATCCCATACAGATAAAATGTGTTCAGTAGTCCTTTCTGTATCATTTGAAACCATAAAATCACCCAAAATTTGTTGACCCGAAATCTGAAAATTTTGTGATGCCGGCATCACAGATTTTTTTAATTTTGGACCAAAAATCCAAACTTACAAAATTCTCCATGAATCTCAAACTTTTGCTCGTTTACCCATCCCACACAGATCAAATGTGTTCAGTAGTCCTTTCTGTATCATTTGAAACCATAAAATCACCCAAAATTTGTTGACCCGAAATCTGAAAATTTTGTGATGCCGGCATCACAGATTTTTTTAATTTTGGACCAAAAATCCAAACTTACAAAATTCTCAATAAATCTGAAAATTTTGCTCGTTTACCCATCCCACACAGATAAAATGTGTTCAGTAGTCCTTTCTGTATCATATGAAGCCATAAAATCACCCAAAATTTGTTGACCCGAAATCTGAAAATTTTGTGATGCCGGCATCACAGATTTTTTTTATTTTGGACCAAAAATCCAAACTTACAAAATTCTCCATGAATCTCAAACTTTTGCTCGTTTACCCATCCCACACAGATAAAATGTGTTCAGTAGTCCTTTCTGTATCATTTGAAACCATATAATCACCCAAAATTTGATGACCTGAAATCTGAAAATTTTGTGATGCCGGCATCACAGATTTTTTTAATTTTGGACCAAAAATCCAAACTTACAAAATTCTCAATAAATCTCAAACTTTTGCTCGTTTACCCATCCCACACAGATAAAATGTGTTCAGTAGTCCTTTCTGTATCATTTGAAACCATAAAATCACCCGAAATTTGTTGACCCGAAATCTGAAAATTTTGTGATGCCGGCATCACAGATTTTTTTAATTTTGGACCAAAAATCCAAACTTACAAAATTCTCAATAAATCTGAAAATTTTGCTCGTTTACCCATCCCACACAGATAAAATGTGTTCAGTAGTCCTTTCTGTATCATATGAAGCCATAAAATCACCCAAAATTTGTTGACCCGAAATCTGAAAATTTTGTGAGGCCGGCATCACAGATTTTTTTAATTTTGGACCAAAAATCCAAACTTACAAAATTCTCCATGAATCTCAAACTTTTGCTCGTTTACCCATCCCACACAGATCAAATGTGTTCAGTAGTCCTTTCTGTATCATTTGAAACCATAAAATCACCCAAAATTTGTTGACCCGAAATCTGAAAATTTTGTGATGCCGGCATCACAGATTTTTTTTTATTTTGGACCAAAAATCCAAACTTACAAAATTCTCGAAAAATCTCATACTTTTGCTCGTTTACCCATCCCACACAGATCAAATGTGTTCAGTAGTCCTTTCTGTATCATTTGAAACCATATAATCACCCAAAATTTGTTGACCCGAAATCTGAAAATTTTGTGATGCCGGCATCACAATTTTTTTTTTATTTTGGACCAAAAATCCAAACTTACAAAATTCTCCATGAATCTCAAACTTTTGCTCGTTTACCCATCCCACACAAATAAAATGTGTTCAGTAGTCCTTTCTGTATCATTTGAAACCATAAAATCACCCAAAATTTGATGACCTGAAATCTGAAAATTTTGTGATGCCGGCATCACATATTTTTTTTATTTTGGACCAAAAATCCAAACTTACAAAATTCTCAATAAATCTCATACTTTTGCTCGTTTACCCATCTTACACAGATAAAATGTGTTCAGTTGTCTGTTCTGTATCATTTGAAACCATAAAATCACCCAATATTTGATGACCCGAAATCTGAAAATGTTGTGATGCCGGCATCACAGATTTTTCTTATTTTGGACCAAAAATCCAAACTTACAAAATTCTCAATAAATCTCATACTTTTGCTCGTTTACCCATCCCACACAGATAAAATGTGTTCAGTAGTCTGTTCTGTATCATTTGAAACCATAAAATCACCCAATATTTGATGACCCGAAATCTGAAAATGTTGTGATGCCGGCATCACTGATTTTTCTTATTTTGGACCAAAAATCCAAACTTACAAAATTCTCCATGAATCTCAAACTGTTGCTCGTTTACCCATCCCACACAGATAAAATGTATTCAGTAGTCCTTTCTGTATCATTTGAAACCATAAAATCACCCAAAATTTGTTGACACGAAATCTGAAAATTTTGTGATGCCGGCATCACAGATTTTTTTAATTTTGGACCAAAAATCCAAACTTACAAAATTCTCCATGAATCTCAAACTTTTGCTCGTTTACCCATCCCACACAGATCAAATGTGTTCAGTAGTCCTTTCTGTATCATTTGAAACCATAAAATCACCCAAAATTTGTTGACCCGAAATCTGAAAATTTTGTGATGCTGGCATCACAGATTTTTTTAATTTTGGACCAAAAATCCAAACTTACAAAATTCTCAATAAATCTGAAAATTTTGCTCATTTACCCATCCCACACAGATAAAATGTGTTCAGTAGTCCTTTCTGTATCATATGAAGCCATAAAATCACCCAAAATTTGTTGACCCGAAATCTGAAAATTTTGTGATGCCGGCATCACAGATTTTTTTGATTTTGGACCAAAAATCCAAACTTACAAAATTCTCCATGAATCTCAAACTTTTGCTCGTTTACCCATCCCACACAGATAAAATGTGTTCAGTAGTCCTTTCTGTATCATTTGAAACCATATAATCACCCAAAATTTGTTGACCCGAAATCTGAAAATTTTGTGATGCCGGCATCACAGATTTTTTTTATTTTGGACCAAAAATCCAAACTTACAAAATTCTCCATGAATCTCAAACTTTTGCTCGTTTACCCATCCCGCACAGATAAAATGTGCTCAGTAGTCCTTTCTGTATCATTTGAAACCATAAAATCACCCAAAATTTGATGACCTGAAATCTGAAAATTTTGTGATGCCGGCATCACAGATTTTTTTAATTTTGGACCAAAAATCCAAACTTACAAAATTCTCAATAAATCTGAAAATTTTGCTCGTTTACCTATCCCACACAGATAAAATGTGTTCAGTAGTCCTTTCTGTATCATATGAAGCCATAAAATCACCCAAAATTTGTTGACCCGAAATCTGAAAATTTTGTGAGGCCGGCATCACAGATTTTTTTAATTTTGGACCAAAAATCCAAACTTACAAAATTCTCCATGAATCTCAAACTTTTGCTCGTTTACCCATCCCACACAGATCAAATATGTTCAGTAGTCCTTTCTGTATCATTTGAAACCATAAAATCACCCAAAATTTGTTGACCCGAAATCTGAAAATTTTGTGATGCCGGCATCACAGATTTTTTTTATTTTGGACCAAAAATCCAAACTTACAAAATTCTCCATGAATCTCAAACTTTTGCTCGTTTACCCATCCCGCACAGATAAAATGTGCTCAGTAGTCCTTTCTGTATCATTTGAAACCATAAAATCACCCAAAATTTGATGACCTGAAATCTGAAAATTTTGTGATGCCAGCATCACAGATTTTTTTAATTTTGCACCAAAAATCCAAACTTACAAAATTCTCAATAAATCTCAAACTTTTGCTCGTTTACCCATCCCACACAGATAAAATGTGTTCAGTAGTCCTTTCTGTATCATTTGAAACCATAAAATCACCCGAAATTTGTTGACCCGAAATCTGAAAATTTTGTGATGCCGGCATCACAGATTTTTTTAATTTTGGACCAAAAATCCAAACTTACAAAATTCTCAATAAATCTGAAAATTTTGCTCGTTTACCTATCCCACACAGATAAAATGTGTTCAGTAGTCCTTTCTGTATCATATGAAGCCATAAAATCACCCAAAATTTGTTGACCCGAAATCTGAAAATTTTGTGAGGCCGGCATCACAGATTTTTTTAATTTTGGACCAAAAATCCAAACTTACAAAATTCTCCATGAATCTCAAACTTTTGCTCGTTTACCCATCCCACACAGATAAAATGTGTTCAGTAGTCCTTTCTGTATCATTTGAAACCATAAAATCACCCGAAATTTGTTGACCCGAAATCTGAAAATTTTGTGATGCCGGCATCACAGATTTTTTTAATTTTGGACCAAAAATCCAAACTTACAAAATTCTCAATAAATCTGAAAATTTTGCTCGTTTACCCATCCCACACAGATAAAATGTGTTCAGTAGTCCTTTCTGTATCATATGAAGCCATAAAATCACCCAAAATTTGTTGACCCGAAATCTGAAAATTTTGTGAGGCCGGCATCACAGATTTTTTTAATTTTGGACCAAAAATCCAAACTTACAAAATTCTCCATGAATCTCAAACTTTTGCTCGTTTACCCATCCCACACAGATCAAATATGTTCAGTAGTCCTTTCTGTATCATTTGAAACCATAAAATCACCCAAAATTTGTTGACCCGAAATCTGAAAATTTTGTGATGCCGGCATCACAGATTTTTTTTATTTTGGACCAAAAATCCAAACTTACAAAATTCTCCATGAATCTCAAACTTTTGCTCGTTTACCCATCCCGCACAGATAAAATGTGCTCAGTAGTCCTTTCTGTATCATTTGAAACCATAAAATCACCCAAAATTTGATGACCTGAAATCTGAAAATTTTGTGATGCCAGCATCACAGATTTTTTTAATTTTGCACCAAAAATCCAAACTTACAAAATTCTCAATAAATCTCAAACTTTTGCTCGTTTACCCATCCCACACAGATAAAATGTGTTCAGTAGTCCTTTCTGTATCATTTGAAACCATAAAATCACCCGAAATTTGTTGACCCGAAATCTGAAAATTTTGTGATGCCGGCATCACAGATTTTTTAAATTTTGGACCAAAAATCCAAACTTACAAAATTCTCAATAAATCTGAAAATGTTGCTCGTTTACCTATCCCACACAGATAAAATGTGTTCAGTAGTCCTTTCTGTATCATATGAAGCCATAAAATCACCCAAAATTTGTTGACCCGAAATCTGAAAATTTTGTGAGGCCGGCATCACAGATTTTTTTAATTTTGGACCAAAAATCCAAACTTACAAAATTCTCCATGAATCTCAAACTTTTGCTCGTTTACCCATCCCACACAGATAAAATGTGTTCAGTAGTCCTTTCTGTATCATTTGAAACCATAAAATCACCCGAAATTTGTTGACCCGAAATCTGAAAATTTTGTGATGCCGGCATCACAGATTTTTTTAATTTTGGACCAAAAATCCAAACTTACAAAATTCTCAATAAATCTGAAAATTTTGCTCGTTTACCCATCCCACACAGATAAAATGTGTTCAGTAGTCCTTTCTGTATCATATGAAGCCATAAAATCACCCAAAATTTGTTGACCCGAAATCTGAAAATTTTGTGAGGCCGGCATCACAGATTTTTTTAATTTTGGACCAAAAATCCAAACTTACAAAATTCTCCATGAATCTCAAACTTTTGCTCGTTTACCCATCCCACACAGATCAAATATGTTCAGTAGTCCTTTCTGTATCATTTGAAACCATAAAATCACCCAAAATTTGTCGACCCGAAATCTGGAAATTTTGTGATGCCGGCATCACAGATTTTTTTTATTTTGGACCAAAAATCCAAACTTACAAAATTCTCGAAAAATCTCATACTTTTGCTCGTTTACCCATCCCACACAGATCAAATGTGTTCAGTAGTCCTTTCTGTATCATTTGAAACCATATAATCACCCAAAATTTGTTGACCCGAAATCTGAAAATTTTGTGATGCCGGCATCACAATTTTTTTTTATTTTGGACCAAAAATCCAAACTTACAAAATTCTCCATGAATCTCAAACTTTTGCTCGTTTACCCATCCCACACAAATAAAATGTGTTCAGTAGTCCTTTCTGTATCATTTGAAACCATAAAATCACCCAAAATTTGTTGACCCGAAATCTGAAAATTTTGTGATGCCGGCATCACAGATTTTTTTTATTTTGGACCAAAAATCCAAACTTACAAAATTCTCAATAAATCTCATACTTTTGCTCGTTTACCCATCCCACACAGATAAAATGTGTTCAGTAGTCTGTTCTGTATCATTTGAAACCATAAAATCACCCAATATTTGATGACCCGAAATCTAAAAATGTTGTGATGCCGGCATCACAGATTTTTCTTATTTTGGACCAAAAATCCAAACTTACAAAATTCTCCATGAATCTCAAACTGTTGCTCGTTTACCCATCCCACACAGATAAAATGTATTCAGTAGTCCTTTCTGTATCATTTGAAACCATAAAATCACCCAAAATTTGTTGACCCGAAATCTGAAAATTTTGTGATGCCGGCATCACAGATTTTTTTTATTTTGGACCAAAAGTCCAAACTTACAAAATTCTCAATAAATCTCATACTTTTGCTCGTTTACCCATCCCATACAGATAAAATGTGTTCAGTAGTCCTTTCTGTATCATTTGAAACCATAAAATCACCCAAAATTTGATGACCTGAAATCTGAAAATTTTGTGATGCCGGCATCACAGATTTTTTTTATTTTGGACCAAAAATCTAAACTTACAAAATTCTCCATGAATCTCAAACTGTTGCTCGTTTACCCATCCCACACGGATAAAATGTATTCAGTAGTCCTTTCTGTATCATTTGAAACCATAAAATCACCCAAAATTTGTTGACCCGAAATCTGAAAATTTTGTGATGCCGGCATCACAGATTTTTTTAATTTTGGACCAAAAATCCAAACTTACAAAATTCTCAATAAATCTGAAAATTTTGCTCGTTTACCCATCCCACACAGATAAAATGTGTTCAGTAGTCCTTTCTGTATCATATGAAGCCATAAAATCACCCAAAATTTGTTGACCCGAAATCTGAAAATTTTGTGATGCCGGCATCACAGATTTTTTTTTATTTTGGACCAAAAATCCAAACTTACAAAATTCTCAATAAATCTGAAAATTTTGCTCGTTTACCCATCCCACACAGATAAAATGTGTTCAGTAGTCCTTTCTGTATCATATGAAACCATAAAATCACCCAAAATTTGTTGACCCGATATCTGAAAATTTTGGTAGGCCGGCATCACAGATTTTTTTAATTTTGGACCAAAAATCCAAACTTACAAAATTCTCAATAAATCTCATACTTTTGCTCGTTTACCCATCCCATACAGATAAAATGTGTTCAGTAGTCCTTTCTGTATCATTTGAAACCATAAAATCACCCAAAATTTGATGACCTGAAATCTGAAAATTTTGTGATGCCGGCATCACAGATTTTTTTTATTTTGGACCAAAAATCCAAACTTACAAAATTCTCCAAGAATCTCAAACTGTTGCTCGTTTACCCATCCCACACAGATAAAATGTATTCAGTAGTCCTTTCTGTATCATATGAAGCCATAAAATCACCCAAAATTTGTTGACCCGATATCTGAAAATTTTGTGATGCCGGCATCACAGATTTTTTTAATTTTGGACCAAAAATCCAAACTTACAAAATTCTCCATGAATCTCAAACTTTTGCTCGTTTACCCATCCCACACAGATAAAATGTGTTCAGTAGTCCTTTCTGTATCATTTGAAACCATATAATCACCCAAAATTTGTTGACCCGAAATCTGAAAATTTTGTGATGCCGGCATCACAGATTTTTTTTAATTTTGGACCAAAAATCCAAACTTACAAAATTCTCAATAAATCTGAAAATTTTGCTCGTTTACCCATCCGACACAGATAAAATGTGTTCAGTAGTCCTTTCTGTATCATATGAAGCCATAAAATCACCCAAAATTTGTTGACCCGAAATCTGAAAATTTTGTGATGCCGGCAACACAGAATTTTTTTATTTTGGACCAAAAATCCAAACTTACAAAATTCTCAATAAATCTGAAAATTTTGCTCGTTTACCCATCCCACACAGATAAAATGTGTTCAGTAGTCCTTTCTGTATCATATGAAACCATAAAATCACCCAAAATTTGATGACCTGAAATTTGAAAATTTTGTGATGCCGGCATCACAGATTTTTTTAATTTTGGACCAAAAATCCAAACTTACAAAATTCTCAATAAATCTCAAACTTTTGCTCGTTTACCCATCCCACACTGATAAAATGTGTTCAGTAGTCCTTTCTGTATCATTTAAAACCATAAAATCATCCAAAATTTGTTGACCCGAAATCTGAAAATTTTGTGATGCCGGCATCACAGATTTTTTGTAATTTTGGCCCTAAAACCCAAACTTACAAAATGCTCAATAAATCTCAAACTTTTGCTCGATTACCCATCCCACACTGATAAAACGTGTTCAGTGGTCCTTTTTGTATCATTTGAAACCATAAAATCACCCAAAATTTGTTGACCCGAAATCTGAAAATTTTGTGATGCCGGCATCACAGATTTTTAAAATAATTTTGGCCCAAAACCCCAAACTTACAAAATGCTCAATAAATCTCAAACTTTTGCTCGTTTACCCATCCCACACTAATAAAATGTGTTCAGTAGTCCTTTCTGTATCATTTGAAACCATATAATCACCCAAAATTTGTTGACCCGAAATCTGAAAATTTTGTGATGCCGGCATCACAGATTTTTTTTATTTTGGACCAAAAATCCAAACTTACAAAATTCTCCATGAATCTCAAACTTTTGCTCGTTTACCCATCCCGCACGGATAAAATGTGCTCAGTAGTCCTTTCTGTATCAATTGAAACCATAAAATCACCCAAAATTTGATGACCATAAATTTGAAAATTTTGTGATGCCGGCATCACAGATTTTTGAATTTTGGACCAAAAATCCAAACTTACAAAATTCTCAATAAACCTCAAACTTTTGCTCGTTTACCCATCCCACACAGATAAAATGTGTTCAGTAGTCCTTTCTGTATCATTTGAAACCATAAAATCATCCAAAATTTGTTGACCCAAAATCGGAAAATTTTGTGATGCCGGCATCACAGATTTTTTGTAATTTTGGCCCTAAAACCCAAACTTACAAAATGCTCAATAAATCTCAAACTTTTGCTCGATTACCCATCCCACACTGATAAAACGTGTTCAGTGGTCCTTTTTGTATCATTTGAAACCATAAAATCACCCAAAATTTGTTGACCCGAAATCTGAAAATTTTGTGATGCCGGCATCACAGATTTTTAAAATAATTTTGGCCCAAAACCCCAAACTTACAAAATGCTCAATAAATCTCAAACTTTTGCTCGTTTACCCATCCCACACTGATAAAATGTGTTCAGTAGTCCTTTCTGTATCATTTGAAACCATAAAATCACGCGAAATTTGTTGACCCGAAATCTGAAAGTTTTGTGAAGCCGGCATCACAGATTTTTTAAATTTTGGACCAAAACTCCAAACTTACAAAATGCTCATAAATCTCAAACTTTTGCTCGTTTGGCTATCCCACACTGACAAAATGTGCTCAGTAGTCCTTTCTGTATCATTTGAAACCATAAAATCACCCAAAATTTGTTGACCCGAAATCTGAAAATTTTGTGATGCCGGCATCACAGATTTTTTGGATTTTGGACCAAAAACCCAAACTTACAAAATGCTCAATAAATCTCAAACTTTTGCTCGTTTACCCATCCTACACTGACAAAATGTGCTCAGTAGTCCTTTCTGTATCATTTGAAACCATAAAATCACCGAAAATTTGTTGACCTGAGATATGAAAATGTTGTGATGTCGGCATCACATATTTTCATAAATTTTTGCCCCAAAACCCAAACTTACAAAATTGTCAATAAATCTCAAACTTTTGCTCGATTACCCATCCCACACTGACAAAATGTGCTCAGTAGTCCTTTCTGTATCATTTGAAACCATAAAATCACCCAAAATTTGTTGACCCGAAATCTGAAAATTTTGTGATGCCGGCATCACAGATTTTTTTAATTTTCGCCCAAAAACCCAAACTTCCAAAATGCTCAATAAATCTCAAACTTTTGCTCGTTTACCTATCCCACACTGATAAAATGTGTTCAGTCGTCCTTTCTGTATCATTTGCAATCATAAAATCACCCAAAATTTGTTGACCCGAAATCTGAAAATTTTGTGATGCCGGCATCACAGATTTTTTGGATTTTGGACCAAAAACCCAAACTTACAAAATGCTCAATAAATCTCAAACTTTTGCTCGTTTACCCATCCTACACTGACAAAATGTGCTCAGTAGTCCTTTCTGTATCATTTGAAACCATAAAATCACCAAAAATTTGTTGACCTGAGATATGAAAATTTTGTGATGTCGGCATCACATATTTTCATAAATTTTTGCCCCAAAACCCAAACTTACAAAATTGTCAATAAATCTCAAACTTTTGCTCGATTACCCATCCCACACTGACAAAATGTGCTCAGTAGTCCTTTCTGTATCATTTGAAACCATAAAATCACCCAAAATTTGTTGACCCGAAATCTGAAAATTTTGTGATGCCGGCATCACAGATTTTTTTAATTTTCGCCCAAAAACCCAAACTTCCAAAATGCTCAATAAATCTCAAACTTTTGCTCGTTTACCTATCCCACACTGATGAAATGTGTTCAGTCGTCCTTTCTGTATCATTTGCAATCATAAAATCACCCAAAATTTGTTGACCCGAAATCTGAAAATTTTGTGATTCCGGCATCACAGATTTTTTGGATTTTGGACCAAAAACCCAAACTTACAAAATGCTCAATAAATCTCAAACTTTTGCTCGTTTACCCATCCTACACTGACAAAATGTGCTCAGTAGTCCTTTCTGTATCATTTGAAACCATAAAATCACCGAAAATTTGTTGACCTGAGATATGAAAATGTTGTGATGTCGGCATCACATATTTTCATAAATTTTTGCCCCAAAACCCAAACTTACAAAATTGTCAATAAATCTCAAACTTTTGCTCGATTACCCATCCCACACTGACAAAATGTGCTCAGTAGTCCTTTCTGTATCATTTGAAACCATAAAATCACCCAAAATTTGTTGACCCGAAATCTGAAAATTTTGTGATGCCGGCATCACAGATTTTTTTAATTTTCGCCCAAAAACCCAAACTTCCAAAATGCTCAATAAATCTCAAACTTTTGCTCGTTTACCTATCCCACACTGATGAAATGTGTTCAGTCGTCCTTTCTGTATCATTTGCAATCATAAAATCACCCAAAATTTGTTGACCCGAAATCTGAAAATTTTGTGATGCCGGCATCACAGATTTTTTGGATTTTGGACCAAAAACCCAAACTTACAAAATGCTCAATAAATCTCAAACTTTTGCTCGTTTACCCATCCTACACTGACAAAATGTGCTCAGTAGTCCTTTCTGTATCATTTGAAACCATAAAATCACCAAAAATTTGTTGACCTGAGATATGAAAATTTTGTGATGTCGGCATCACATATTTTCATAAATTTTTGCCCCAAAACCCAAACTTACAAAATTGTCAATAAATCTCAAACTTTTGCTCGATTACCCATCCCACACTGACAAAATGTGCTCAGTAGTCCTTTCTGTATCATTTGAAACCATAAAGTCACCCAAAATTTGTTGACCCGAAATCTGAAAATTTTGTGATGCCGGCATCACAGATTTTTTTAATTTTCGCCCAAAAACCCAAACTTCCAAAATGCTCAATAAATCTCAAACTTTTGCTCGTTTACCTATCCCACACTGATGAAATGTGTTCAGTCGTCCTTTCTGTATCATTTGCAATCATAAAATCACCCACAATTTATTGACCCGAAATCTGAAAATTTTGTGATTCCGGCATCACAGATTTTTTGGATTTTGGACCAAAAACCCAAACTTACAAAATGCTCAATAAATCTCAAACTTTTGCTTGTTTACCCATCCTACACTGACAAAATGTGCTCAGTAGTCCTTTCTGTATCATTTGAAACCATAAAATCACTGAAAATTTGTTGACCTGAGATATGAAAATGTTGTGATGTCGGCATCACATATTTTCATAAATTTTGGCCCAAAAACCCAAACTTACAAAGTTCCCAATAAATCTCAAACTTTTGCTCGCTTACCCATCGACACAGATATTTTGTGACGCCGGCATTATAGTTTCCATTAGTCTGTTCTGTATCATTGGGAACCATGAAATCATCGGAAATTTGTTGACCTCAAATCTGAAATTTGACCATACCGTTGCCAGATGCAATTGTGGTCGCCATGCACTACTGTCCGCTTCTAATACAATTGCACATGCAATCATGTACGGGGCTATGCAAAAACCTTCTAAAGACTTTTTGCAGCAGGAGTATTTCTCATGTCATTCATGACATGCTCTTACATACAGCTTGTATAAAAAAATGGCGAACGTGTACTGTCGACCAAGGGCGTTTAATTTACTGCAGGGACAGTTTTGCTCTGAATTACACAACTGCCTATGCAAAAGTGTCCGGGAGGACACAATTTCATTATTCAGCAGCGTCTGGGCGGACACTATTGCTTATATGCAAAACCGTTCCGCAGACATTTGTGCATATTCAATGAAAATCCAAACTCACCAGTTTCTCTATATATTATCTGAATATTTTGGTCGTATACCCTGTACCGACTGATAAAATGTCTTCAGTAGTCTGTTCTGTATCTTTGGGAACAATGAAATCATCAGAAATTTGTTGACCCAAATCTGAATTTTTGACCATACTGGCATGGTAGATTTTTTCATTTCTGACCAAAAATCAAAACTCCCAAATTTCTCAATAAATCTAAATTGTTTTGGTTGTATACCATAGAGTTATATAAAAGAACTAGAGGGTGCACGAGTGATGCTTTGTGCACAAACGCCACGGGACCGCAAGGTGACAAGCGCGTCAGTCTGTACGCGAATTGAATATGAAATACACGTTTGAGGGTTTTTTTATTGAACGCTCACGCAATGCTGTTTGTTCAACCTACAAAATGGTTGCACAAACACACACTGTGAAATAGCTGTTTTGTCAACTTAGGAAATGGCCGCCTGCTCGCATACCGTGGCGCATCTATAGGCCAGTGCGCGCTATAGTTCTTATTTATAACTCTATGTTGTATACCCAGTCTCGACTGATAAATGTCGTCAGTAGTCTGGTCTGTATCTTTGGGAACCATGAAATCATCGGCACTTTGTTGACCCCAAATCTGAATGTTTGACTATACCGGCACATTGTCGAATTATTTTATTTCGAACCAAAAATCCATACATACAAAATTCACAATAAATCTGAATATTTTGGTTGTATACCTATTCCGACTGATAAAATGTCTTTAGTAGTCTGTTCTGTATCATTGGGAATCATTAAATAATCGGAAATTTGTTGACCCCAAACCTGAATGTTTGACTATACCGGCATGGTCAAATTATTTCATTTTGGACTAAAAATCAAAACTTAATTTATTGAGAAATTTGAATATTTTGGTTTTATGCTCAGTCTCGACTGTTAACATGCCTTCAGTAGTCCGTTCGGCATCAATTGGAACCTTAAAATCATATGAAATTTGTTGACCCCAAATCTGAAATTTTGACCATACCGGTGACAGATGCATTTGTGTTCGCCATGCAATACTGTCCGCTCTGGATACTTTTGCACATGCAATCTTTTCCAGGGCTATGCAAAAAACTTTCGGCGGTTATGTACTTGACTGTACTACATGTATGTGCGCCTGTAAGCGAGCGTGCATGCACTGAACCTACCTACATGCAGCATGAATATTCACATATTTTAAAAACGCCTCTTTTTTCAAGAGGTGCTGCGTTCCTAAAAAGTAGCCCTGTCCTGCTTTGATCCCTGTTTGCAGTGTGAAACGGTCGCACAATATCCGGATTGGAAGTCACACAAGTATTAACCAAAAAGCTGATTTCCTATAGAGCTAGTGTAAAAGTTAGTGTATATCCGTGTTGAAATTTTACCACCAACCCTATCCGGATAAGGTTTGACACGGATCAAAGGTCAATAGTGTGAAAAGGCCTAATGTCTAATTATGTTATAAAAATACTGTTACTTAATTACAAATATAACTTTTATGTAGGCTATTTTTAGTGTAGGCCTATATTCTAACTATGTTTTAATAATAAAAATAATACTTTTGAACTTCTAGTACACTATGGATCATTTCTGTGTTATCAAAATGATTAAAGGTAAACTAGATTTAACTTTTTGTTACTTCTCATGACAGACGCTTTACAGCAACTTATTGGGTGAGGAACATACTTGTGTATGGAACATCGTTGTACCTAACAGCCTCCGCAAGTGCAGAGTTCTTTGCTGACATTGCACTGTCACCGATGGAAGCAGTCAAGGTGCGCATTCAAACAATGCCAGGATTCGCAAATACATTAAGGGAGGTTGAACCAAAGCTTTGGGCCATGGAAGGTATTAGAGGATAGGTCATTTAGAATTTTATAATAGTTTTTTTTTATATTGGACAAGGGCCAAATCTCATCAAGCTTTTTAGCAGAAAATTGTTGAACCAGTTTCTTTGCTAAGCAATAGTTATGGGTTGAACCAGTGGCACCACCGGAACATCATGGAATGTTGGCTGGTAACCTGTATTTGCTTAGCCTTCTTTTCTTGTGCTTAGCAGGTTTCTGTGCTTCATGAAATTGGCAATGGCCATACCATTCCAGACCCATAGGCAAGAACACTTGATTTGTTTTGTTTAGTTCTGTACATTGTTTACTACCTTGGTTGTTTTGTCTATTTGGTGTATATGATTTATTTCAAAACTTATATGCGAGTTTAAAGAATATTTCTAAACCTTTCTCCCATAGATTCTATTAAGGTCTGCCTCCACTCTGGTTGAGACAAATCTCATACACAATGATGAAGTTTGCTTGCTTTGAGAGACATGTGGAGTTCTTGTACAAAAATGTAGTCCCAAAGCCACGCTCCGACTGCACCAAATCAGAACAGCTTGTGGTCACCTTCTTAGTCGGTTACATTGGTAAGTGATTTTTTTTTCTTTTTTCGATATCCTGAAATTTTCATTAACACATGTTGTACTAGCTGTCAACTCTTAACTTATTTAAAATTGTGCAGAGAACAGTCCTAATGCACACAGGGTTGGACAAATCAACCACAAGTTTGAGTCGCCTGCATGTTTTTATTTTCACTAGCTATTTGCTGTGTATTGCACAGAGTGCAAGATGGATTTTACTCTCAGTATTAGGTACTTTCTACAAAGTATGACAGGGTTGTGGACCTTGGTTTTTATTGCATGAATGTACCTCACACACTTCCTTAGATCCTCTCTTGGGATGGTATTACAGTTTAGTTATCATGTAATGGGTGACTTTCTGTAGAGCCATTCAGCAACACTATTAATGTTGTGTTCCATGGGAGTGCTTGAGTCATTGGTGTGTAAGAGTAGAATACCTCCGCTATGAGCAAAATAGTACATATAATATTGTGATGACCTCTTTATGGCTCGACGTTCACCACCCATCTGCATCAACATGTTCTTTGTTGATGTTAGATTCAAGTGAAGGTGTCAAGGCATTTGGTCAACTTTGTACACATGGTGTCATGCTTGTGATGGGGACATTAGTTTTTTTCAATTTGTGTTTTTACATTGACATTTAGTGGGAGGGAGTATTTATTCTGTCAGTTTGTTTCATGGTTTAATAAATAAAATGTAGCAAGGGGTTTCATAAGCCATTTTGAGATATGGTGGACACACTACTATAAGCACTGTAATGGTTTGTGTAAATCTGTCTGTACACACCCAAACCACACAGTGCACTCCTATAGTGGCCACCATATCTCAAAAAGGTTTATTGCGGCACTGGGCCTTTTACTTTTCATTCATTTGAAAATCCTGACATGTATTGTCTCGGTTAGTATCCAGACTTGTATTAATAATACAGATGTTCATAATTCAATTCATCCAGTCTCTGCTTGATCTCTTTTCTTGTCCTTATAGGTTTGTGGAAGGGTTTGGTTGGTACCCTTACTGCTGTACAATGGTTCATCTATGACTCGGTTATAATAAGGTGTACTTCCGTCTGCCCCGCCCACCACCACCAGAGATGCCAGAGAGCCTCAAGCAGAAGTTGGCTGCCAAATAGGTCAATTTAGAAATCCACATAAACCCAGTTAGATAAAAATAAATCAAATTTATTACAGAAATATTTAACTAGGAAAAAAACACAAAGACAACAATTACCATTGTTGTTGATATTTTGTTTTGGTTTGTGGGTTTTTAAAACTGAACTTCTCATGAACACATCATTTAAAATAAAAATTTAAGACTTGAAGACTGGTTATTTAAAAACAATATTTTGGTTTTCAGTTTATCCCACCCATGATGAAAACAAATTAACAATTGTGATCAATAAAGACACCTTTTCCATTCTCTGTTGTTAATTCAGACACACATTTGAAAAATGATTTGACATTGACCGTATAGACTGGACCCTAAGTCCCACAGGAATATTTGTTTCATAGTGATCCTTTGAGTGAGAAAACAAAACCCAAATCCTTCCTTTATTTTTGTCAACTAAGTTGCCGTGCTGTCTTTATGAGATACTGTCAAGAGGGAAGGTCTGTTCTTCTGAACCTTTGAACTTATTTATTGATGTTATAACAGCTCAACATACCTTTTGTGTTGAATTCATTCTAACAACATTTTAAAGGTATGATTTTGAAACATTGGAAACACAGGTTGGGCACTCAGAAACCTTTTGCTCCACTAAACCAGAAACACCATATGTGCTTAAGGGTTAGGAGAAGTAGACAATGAAGTTACCAGAAAGGTCGATTAATGTCAATGATGAAAGCAAACAAATTTCTGCATGAGTGTTTTTCTTTCTTTCATTATTCTCTTTTAAATGTTCACAGGTTTTTTTATTTTATGCATATCTCTCTTGGGATACACTAAGTGAGAATACTAATCTTTGACAATAACCAAAGGTGTCCAACTAACTTTAATTATTAGCTCTTATGTAGAAATCAAAACTTGGAGTTGAACAATAAACAGATTTTCATTATCAATTTGCAGTCAGAGGGTGATCCATTAATCACAATATAAATAACATGAACATGAATTTAGTATAGCAGTGATGACAATTGGAAATTGTCTGTGAAATGAATGGATGTACAAAATAGTATTTTTTAAGAATGTTAATAGCAGTGTTGTCATTGATTGAGATTTTAATGTAATATTTATGAAAGACATTAAATTGCACAATATGACTGTGTGAAGGTTCTAGCCATTCATTCAACATATATTTCATAAGAAGTGTGAATCAATGAACTGACATTATCATGTGTTTTGCAGCAGAGCAAAATAATAAACGAAACTTATGACATCGGTTGTCAAAATAAGGTGTTTCTTGTCGGATTTGAGTTTGTATTAACATGGTTTTACTCCCAATGACCCTGTCCTGGCCTGTTGTAATTCAGTGCCTAAAGGCACTGGACGATTGTAATTACTAAATTAAAAATTAATTGTCAATATAAAACTTACTTGGCTGTTGATAGTATAAATCATTGTGAGAGACGGCTCTTTCTAAAGTAACAAGGTTTTTGAGAGCGGCAATTTCTCACTTGTATACTAAAAGAGGAATAATTAAGCAACAAAAGTTTCCCCATAACTGCCATATGTGAGGGAAGGCAATAAAAACTAATCTTAACAGCGGTTCGGAACTTTTCGTGTGCTCTCGGAACATTCTGACACAGTTTGCGATGATCCCCCACGCAGCAGGTTTGGGGAGTTGTTACATAAGAGTGGACTAACCACTAGGACCTGGTTGTTTATATTTTCATGTTTAAAAGATGCAAGCACTGCTTCAGACCTCAGCAGCAGGTTTGGGGAGTTGTGACATAAGAGTGGACTAACCACTGGGACCTGGTTGTATATATTTTCATGTTTAAAAGATGCAAGCACTGCTTCAGACCTCTTTATCAGATACATTTGTAGCACCAGGTTTGGGGAGTTGTTACATAAGAGTGGACTAACCACTGGGACCTGGTTGTTTATATTTTCATGTTTAAAAGATGCAAACACTGCTTCAGACCTCTTTATCAGGTACATTTGTAGCAGCAGGTTTGGGGAGTTGTTACATAAGAGTGGACTAACCACTAGGACCTGGTTGTAACGCTCGGGTATTCTCCGATGGGCCGAACCTCTGAGGAGTTTAGTATTAAGTGCCTTCCATATGTGAGGGTGTGTTAATAAGAAGTTTCCACTTTATATGGGGACTTAGGCCTACACAAAGTCGCCGCAGTGCTTTTTACAGTATTAAAGAATGTGTAAAAGTTTAAGTGCAAAAGATGTGAATGTAGTGAATGCAACTAAGCTGTATGTGTGTGTCTGTCCTTAAGTTGAGCATGTAGGTCCTAATTACAATGGATCCCACAAAAGGCAATCTCAATAGGAACAATAAATGATCTCAAGGAAGTTTTAAAGCCATTGGACCCTTTCGGTAAACAGTTTTGTCCAAGGCCCACACTTTGTGTTTCACAAATTCTATATCAAATAACAAACCTGTGAAAATTTGGGCTTAATCGGTCATCGGAGTCGGGAGAAAACAACAGGAAAACCCACCCTTGTATTCGCGCCTTTCGCCGTGTCATGACATGTGTTTAAAATAAATCCGTAACGAGAATTGATGTTGTTTTACTGTTTTCTCGAAAAGTAAAGCATTTCATAGAATAATATTTCAAGAGAACTTTTTCACCACTACCGTCTGTAAACCCTGTGAGTTATTTGTAAATCTGTGAATTTTTTTTTTTCCTGTACCGAAAGGGTTCAATGGCTTTAAGGGAACAATAGGTGAACAATAGACAGGACCCTTAATATATTTGGAATCAATTTAATAAAGCCGTGTAGCAGAAAGTGCTGCTGAAGGCTTGGTCACAAAAGACTAGATTTCACCCCTCCCAAAAAAAGTTAAGCCCCTCCCCGACCGATAACTTGATTGGCACACACCTGGCAAGTGAGGGCGCTCGCGTGGTGAAAATAAAGTCAATTAAAGTTTGCTAATTTCTGAAGGTGAATCTGTTATTTTATTCGAACGAACACTGGAATTTAAGCCGTAACCTAAACATTTTTATTAGGTAATATTAACATGTTATAGCTATAAATGATTGGAAAGCAAACAAACAAAGGATAATGAATTACGAAATTGTTTGAAAATGAGCCGCAAATACCGAGGCTAAGTGCGAGTTACACGTTTTGCATTAGGTCATTAAATTTACTGTTGAAATACAAAACCATAATTTAACAAATTTTTTTTCAAATTTCGGTTCACTTTTTTGAGTAACTCGCCCCAAAGATTAGTTCCCCATTGAAACGCACTACGACAGCGGTAATTTTGATGTACAGAAAACAAACATCCCTCAGTAGTTTGTAGAGTTGTTTGCGTACATATCTATACAATTAAAGACATCAGACACTATTGGTAATTTTTAAAGACTAGTCTTGACAGTTGGTGTATCTCAACAAATGCATAAAATAGCAAACTTGTGAAAATTCGAGCTCAATCTGTCGTCGAAGTTGCAAGATATTAATGAAAGAAAAACACCCTTGTCGCAACATGGTCACACGAAGTTGTGTGCTATCAGATGCTTGATTTCGAGACCTCAAATTCTAAATCTGGGGTCTCAAAATCAAATTCGTGGAAAATTACTTCTTTCTCGAAAACGACGTCACTTGGGAGCTGTTTCTCACAATGTTTTATCACATCAACCTCTCCCCGTTACTCGTAATCAAGAAAGGTTTTTTGATAGTAATTATATTTTGAGTAATTACCATAAGTGCCACTCCCTTTAAATAACCAAATGAATAAAAGCGTAATAAAAAACATGGACTGTGCAATTTAGGGGATGTTCGCTTTTTTTCAGGGACCATTCAACTTCTAGTCTCAGCTCCCTGGAAAATAAAAAGTAAAAACCATTGAGTTTCATTTTGAAGTTTGCCGTAAACCACTGATATTAACTTTGGCACGGTAAGGCCATCCTATAATACTTCAACTAATTCGGACATGGGCATACAATTTCAATCCGGGGTCCACCCAAAAACACAAAAGCCATTTACTATTGATATGCAGATTCGGTCTTGGAAACCAATCAGCAACCGGGCGCTGTGTACAGATTAGAAATCAGTGACAAAATGGCCGGAGTTCTTCAAGATTGAACGTCAACACTGCCCTGCGATGACCGTCTCCATTTGACTGCCACTTTTTAAGGGTTTGGCTTTAGATTTTTTAAATACCCATGTCAGGGAATTAGTAGCTGAAAACACTTTTTACTGAATGTTGTAAAATACAGCAGATCGAGAAACTTCATGAGGACATTCAAGGCAAGTCCGGAACTCTCGCACGGGAGCTCCGGACTTGCCGTGCAAGTTGCATGCAGTAACCACGGCGTTAAGGTAAACAATGGAGTCAGCCCGGACAAAATGTTTACTTTTTGCGACTTCGACACTTTTAAGAGTTCAAAGAGTCTTTTTCATACATTCTTTTGATCTTTCTGAATATTCAAGGATGTCATTTTACTTCTTAAGGGGTGGCAGTCAGAAATGGTTAGGACCTTGGCCCGTTGACAGTCTGATTGACAGTGACACACATTATGATTAATGACAGTTGCCATGGTTGCCGTTGCCGTTTTATCAAGACTGCAGTTTACAGCAGAATGAGGATATGATGACACCATTCTCCATTGTCTCACATCATAATGTATCCTTTATGAAAACTAATTTTAACATACCTGCTTACTATTGATGAAGTTTTTGAAGATGTATAATTAAACTGATCTTTTTGTAATCTAAAACAATTATGTACCAAAAGTTTTGGATTTCATTCCTACCCAAGTAATATCATGTGGGTTTTATCACCATGATGTTGATTATTGTGATATTCTTTTAGCCGCGGAATGTAACCATTTCATTTGTTTGTTGATGTATTATCTGTTATGGTCTCTACGATATAAATTATTTTAAACACACATACAACCAAGAAACATGAACTAGTACAGTGTTGATGCTTTAAAGGCCCTCTACTTGAACCTTTTTCATAACAAGGAATGCATGTTGCCATTTAGAGCAGAAAAGACACCACCCAGTTACTCTATTTCTTCCCTGTAAAAACATTATTTAAATTCAGTTTATCATTAACAAATCATCAAATAAAATGTCCCAAACTAAGCTACAACCAAAATTATAAATAGCTACAGTTGTTTGGAGAATTGGAACAATGGAATAAATTTCCTTATGCAACAGTAGTGCACAATACAATTAAATGAAATACTGTTCACAAAAACTAATAGAAGAAAAATAAGCCATGAACAAAACAGGAACTTGGAGGAATTCATTTTTTTATGAAAATTTGTCAACTTCAATATACAAACTTAGAAGCACAAGGACGATATTGGTAATTGGTAATTTCCATGACTAGAACAATTTGAGACTTAGAGCACAATGATGATAATGGTAATTTATAATTTCAATGACTAGAACAACTTGTTTTTTTATAAGGCAAATAACTTTATTAGAGTTATTAATTTTAATGTTAATGTCAATCAAGCAACTCACAAGATCAAAACTAGTTGTTAATTTATAATTTCAATGACTAGAACAACTTGTTTTTTTATAAGGCAAATAACTTGATTAGAGTTATTAATTTTAATGTTAATGTCAATCAAGCAACTCACAAGATCAAAACTAGTTGTTATACTAATTCTTAAAAACTCTTGTAGTTGTATAATGAGGCAAATAACTTGATTAAAGTTATTATCAAACAACTCATAAGATCAAAACTATTTTGTTCAGGCAATACTAGTCAAAGGAAAGTTGTTGACCATTACCATATTTACACCATATAAGTCTTGTGCAAATCTATAAATACTTGTGGAAGTACACTGTAACATGAAAAAACAAAATTGTTGGGTAGGTTATCATAATGCTGAAAATACCACACCATGGTAAATCATTCTGGAGGTGTCTGGCTCTTCATGGGATCCGATTTCAATTTGAAAACCCTGCCTAGTGGCTAACTAGTGTCTTAAAAATAATGAAAGTACAATAGTTTGCTCACCCTGGTTTGAATTTGTAAGCAGAATTAGACACCAGAATCATTCCTACTGCATGGTTTTCATTTAAAGCTTGGAGATGTTATACATGAACATAGTTTGCTGTGCACCCTGGATTAAAGCAGAATTGAACTTCAGAAATCCTGTTAGTGGAAGTACATAGCTTGCTGGTTGCAATTTTTAAGCAGAGTCATGAAACTTTGAAGAATACATGTATAATCAGTGGTATCGTCGTTGTCTAGAGTGTTTCACTCCACTGCAGGAGGAAATCCTCTTCACCAAATCTCCATCTCACTCTATTCAGCGCTGTTGTTGCCAAGCAATGCCCCTGTGTGAACTTAGTTCATCTCTTCATCTTCTATTTTGTCGCCCTCTATTTCTTGTCCACATTCTTGGAGTCCAGTTGGTTGTTTTACATGCCCACCTCTTGTCATGCCTCCTTGCTAGGTGGCCTGCCCATCTCCACTTTTTTGATTTGATCGTCTTGATAATATCCTGCACCCTTGATTTCTTTCTTAGCTCCTGGTTCGTCACTGTCAAGATATTTCTCAGTTTTACTGATTATAGCGTTGCCTAATACCCGGAAATGTGTGTCTTATTAATATTACACTATTCTTCTTACAACAACGAAAGAAAATAAAATTTTTGTGCTCCTTCGCTACGCTCATATGCATGAAAAACAGTTTTAACCGTATGAACAACCAAAATAAGCACACAGATACGCAGTCAAGTATATTCTACGAATTTATTGAAAAACATGGGAATAAGGCCAGGATTCGGCCGACTCTGAAATTTGACAAAGAAAAATGCAGTAAGTGGGTTTTACCTCGAAAAATATTATTTTCACCAGAAGCAGCAGAATAATGCCTGTACGAAGCCCCATCTTGGGCTTGACGAAAGCTTGAAGACCTTTTTTGTAGCTTCCTTCCTTCCAAATCTTTCAGGGCTGCTTCTTCAGCGATTAGGACTTTCTTTTGCACCTCTACCGACTAATCTTTCTTGCCGCCGCTTTCCAGGTGCTGGACAGTTACCCAACCGGCTTTACTTGAGTCTGCGATCTTGATCTTCTGTTTGCGATTGGTAATTAGATCTTCTGCTTTGACGATGGTATCAAAAACTTCTTGTAAGTCGCTTTTTTGTAGAAGTGAGTTCTTCATCCGTGCGAGAAGAATCTCTAGTTTGCCGCAGAAAGCCTACTGTGCCGAGTTACCGGGCTTCGAGAGCTCCCGGGCTTCTAGTTTGTTCTTTATTACTTTCAGCTCAGTGTCGTCCTGAGGTTTGTTATTATTTGATAATGCCTCGAATTTTGAGTTAAAGTAGAGCTGGAACTTCTCAAATAAGGCTTTAGTGTCCAAGTTTCCAGGTTGCTCGGGCATAGACATCGGTAGAAATTTGTCGTAACAAACCAGCGACTGAAAAAGACCTGAACTGGAGACTCATAGATTCCTTTTGCTTATATACTATGTATACGCTTCAGTAGTTTGACATTATGCTTCAATGAGTTTGGAATGTAATGGCATGATCGATCTCAGTATGGTGACATCGATTGCCAGCGCCCTACGCACGTGACCCGGGGTGCTACACACACAATAATTTTGGTATTCAAACAGACAAAATTAAATAGACAATTCAATTCAGTTTCACTGTATTCTTCTTTACAATTCTGTACACATCATCATTTACAATCATTTATATTTACAAACATTCTTAGTATCAGATTCAGGGGAGTCTTCACACAAGAATATAGACAATTTCAAGACTACTTTCCAGTGAAGACTTTCATTCGATTCAGTTGATTAATACTTTCAAGTCCTCACAAATTTATATACAATCACAATATAAATATTAGTTGAGTACTTCCAACCAGTTCAGTGGCTACAGTAACCATACATATGTACATGTAAGCCATCAAAGTTAATAACAGCAATCTTGATTCACCAAGTTGGGTGCTGGCTCCTAACACTGCCTTTAAGTGTGGGTGAGGCTAGTCAAGGCCGCTCACTTGCCACGCCCTTGGCTTCTTCAATCGGTTTGGCCTTCTCGTCTCTCTCTCTCTCTTTCAAGCCTTTCTCAGGATGAATTTCCAGAACAACACTCAGTAATACTCTTGGCTCGGAACTCTTAGGTCGGAACTCGAAACTTGGAAACTCTTAGCTCAGACCTCAGAACCACGATTTCTACATCATGGTGTATCTTATCTGTACAGCGGCAACACTGACCCTGACGATTCTCACAAATAGATGATTGCACTCGGCACTGCCTTCAATAAATAGCCCACTACAAAAGTAATGTCTTCAAAAAGTCGCTGCCCAAAATATGTCTGCTGTAGCTGTAGCTACGCCCGATGACTATATTCTAGAGGTACTATCAAACTCACGTCTTCTCAATCTTGATTTGAAAATCATCTGCCCACTTTCCAGCTCTAACTCTGACTATACTCCAACTTGATCCATCATCATGTCGAGCGCCATCTAGAAGCTCGAGCCTGCCCAGTGATTTTTCTCCAGATGTTCCGGTCCAGCATGCAGGAGCGAAGTTCCTCAGCGCTGGTCAAGCCGGTGTCTCGTTTTAGTGTGTCTACAAAGGAGAGGCATCTTCTCCCACGCGAGGCCTTGCCTTGGGTGGGCTCCCAGAGGATGGTTGGGCAAGCGGCAAGCTCCGAGTGGCGGACACAGTGCCCAGCGCGCTTGAGTCGGCGTTCACGGATCTTCTCTGTGGCCTTTGGCCAACCAGCATACAGGTTGGAGTTTCTCATGTGGTCCTGCCAGGGGATGTTTAGGGCCATACGCAGCATCCTGGTGTAGCAACCATCCAGAGACTTCTCCATACTGGTGGTGAGGGTCCAGGTCTCAGCTCCGTATAGTAGCACTGACTCCACTGTTGCGACAAATAGTGATCTTTTCAGCCGGGCACTCAGCGTTGATGACACTAGTTGATCCACTAGTTCACGACTGTTGTCAATGCCTGACCCTGGCAACTATTGTGAATTTTAGACTTCCCTTTATTTTACAAAGTGAATTCTTTCTCAAGCATGACAACTCCCAAAAGCAAATTTGCTGACAAACCATACATTGAAATCTATAAATAAAAGCAGCAAATCTAAAAGTAACAAAAAGCTGCATGCTGCATATTTTGTGATGAACACAATTCTTTAGCTTGAAATAAACAACACTCTTTAATTATATAAGGGGATTTAATATTTACAGAAATTTACAGAAAATGTAGTACAGTTTGTTATTTTGTAACCTCATGGGATATTTTCTTACCTCATGGGGTATTTTCTTATGCCCTGGTTTGGCTAAATAAAGCAATAATCTATTCAATTTAAATATACAACTTTCTTCTAAGCTAACAAATGTGCTTCTTTCAAGCCTTGGTTGAAACTATATACAAGTCACAACTTTTTCTTGTCAACGTTTAACTCAAAGATTCTGCTTTCGACCTCAAGTACAAGTTGTTTACACCATCCTTAGATTGATCTCAAGGGTTCATCCACTACTAAATCAATAATTCAGAGCACATCTTTGCCTGTTTTCAGTTGCTCTGGACGCCCTGACTCATGTCTCTTGCCTGCTTGTCGACTTCGCCAATCGGTCCTTCAAGTATGGCCTTAGGCCTAGCCCCATAAAGTTGGTCAGTGGTTGACTCAAACTCTTCGTCACGATCAATGGTTGGGCATCATGCGTCTAATTAAAACCGGGGTTGGGTGGTCATGATATTCTCGATGTAGTAGGGCACGGTTCCAGGCTGTGGGCTCTGGTGGAAATCAGTTACTGAAGAATTTCCAAAATCACAATATTTCGCCGTGGACTTTCTATCTCACGGAAACTCTTAATACAGTTGAGTCTGCCCTATAACCTGCAGGGCTTCACTTTAGTAAGCCATATTGGGAAGTTTGACCAAAAGGGTTGAGAGTAACTTATCTTAAAGGTTTTACAGTAAGAAAAACATGTTGAGTACATCTATTTGTAAAGCACAAAACTAAATCATTGAAAACTGACGACCCTTTAGTAAGGAATACTTATTTCTTTGTTGTTCTAAAGCATTTGGGTGACTCATATAATACCTTCGTTAATCCAAGTTAAGTAACTAGACCACAAAATCAGCAAAAAACAGGATAGCCACCAAGGAAATAAAATGTCAGCTTTTACGCATTCTTATGTATCATATATGAGCGAAAACAGCATAAGACTACTGGTGGTACAACCGTGAAAAATTACTTTGCATCATTAGGTAAAATTTTGATATGGTGGTAACCAGACTTAGTCAAATTATAGAGAATCTTGTGAAAGAAATTGCAACCTTATTTTACAATCATCTAGTTTGAAGTTTCAGAACGAATTTGTTCAGTCTGCTTAATCAATCGTATTAGATTTCAAGATCATTATCTTGCATGATTAATAATCACATCGTACCTCGAATAAATCTACAAACTTGTAACTACAAACTTGTAACACAAGTTTGCTTCTTAAATGCATTCGGGCCTTTCATATACTACATTCCTAAATCCAAGTTAAGTAACTAGATCACAAGATCGGCCAAAAACTGAGGATGGCCACCAAGGAAATTAAAATGCCAGCTTTTTCACATTAACATGGATCATATGATCAAGAACAGCATGCAGGTATCAAGATTTCTGTTGGTGAAATTTCGACAGGGTACCCAGACTTAGTCGAAATAGAACTATAGAGAAACTTGCGAAAGAAATTGCAACCTTATTTTCCAATTTTGAAGTTTCTGAACGAATTTGTTCAGTCTGCTTAATTCTAGAATCAATTGTTTCTTATCAGTTGCTTGATAAGGGGCCCGCAATGAAAGAGTGTTTTGTTTTCTCTACGATTGTTTGAGATTAAACAATCTCATTTAACGCTGAATTGTTAATTTGGAAGAACCAAGGGGTGGAATTTCAAAAACCATTCATAATCACAGACATGATCAAGTGAGATGAACAAAATTAGGCCACATTTTTGTGTCTTTGACCATAAATTTATCAGATTTCGAGATCGTTATCTTACATGATTAAAAGTCACATCGTACCTCTCAATACATCTACAAACTTGTCAAACAAATTTGTCTCTAAAATGCATTCAGGCCTTTCATATAATACATTCCTTCATCCAAGTTAAGTATTAGACCACAAAATCGGCCAAAAACAGAGGATGGTTGCCAAGCAAATAAACATCAGCTTTTACACTTTATTATGGATCATAATGATCAAGAACAGCAGGTATTGAGACTTACTGGTGGTGAAATTCCGATGTGATGGTAACCATACATAGTTGAAATAGAACACTAGAGAATCTTGTGAAAGAATTTGCAACTTTCCAATCTTCTAGTTTAAAGTTTTTTGAATGAATTTGTTAAATCTGCTTAAATCTAGAATCAATCGTTTCTTACCAGTTGCTTGATAAGCTACTGATGAGGGATCCGCTATGAAAGAGGGCTCTGTTTTCTCTACGATTATTTGAGATGAAATCAATTCCATGATGAAAACTATTTCGAAAACTTTCTCATTTAGCGCTGATTTATTTGGAAGGACCAAGGGGTGGCATTTCTAAAACGAGATATTGTAACCATTCATAACACAAACATGATCAATTGAGATGAACAAAATTAGTACGGAAATTGTGCGTGTCTTCTTTGACTATGAATTTATCAGATTTCAAGACCGTTGTTTTACATGATTAATAATCACACCGTACCTCTAAATAGATATACAAACTTGTCAAACATGTTTGCTTCTTTAATGCTGACTTAGGGCTGCTGTGGTGTAGTCGAGTGAGTGGGCAGCTCTGGCTCTAGGTCTTGGTCTTATCGATATGGATCGGGCACTCTCTGGACCAGTGTCCTTGCATTCTGCAGTTGTAGCAGACGTCAGCCTTCAACATGCCTGTCAACAAAGAATTGAAAAAACCAACAGAAGAAAAAGAAAACATTATATGTTCCATAATTATGTGTAACTTATATCGTATATAAAATACGGTGTTGTCGAAATGCGACCCTAACTCGGGGTTACCTGGAGATGGGTTAAACTTCTTTCTTCTTTCGATGCTTTTAATGCGGCTTCCTCATCTATTATGGTTCTTTTGGCCTCTTCTGGCGTTCTATCATTTCCTGTCTTGTCTAGCTCTTGTACAGCGGCCCAGCTAGCCAATTGCTACAGTCTGCAATTTTGATTGTTCTCTTTCTTTCTGCAATGATGCCTTCGGCTCCTTTAAGTGCCTCAATGGCTGCTGGAATGTTGATCTTCTCGAGGGCAGCCTTGATTTTATCGTGGGCGATTCCGACTTTTTCGCAGATTTCGAATTGTGCCGAGTTCACATCACGGGTCTTGTCACTACTTTTGCCTCCAATTTATTTGTGAGTTCCTTTATAATGTAAACTTGATCAGCTGTCTTTTCTGGAAATTTGAATGCTTTCCAATTTGTGGTTGAAATATTCTTTGAATTTATTAAATCGTTTCTCTTGATCGCGGGTTGATCTTTATCAGTTGACATTGGAACCTAATATCATATATAAAATGCGCTGTTGTGGAAATGCGACACTAACACTACAGCTGAGTAAGCAGCGGTCTGAATTGGATGCTGTTGCTAAGGACGCTGCTTTTATACTGACATGCATCAATGCACTCAAATGAATGAATCACGACACAGTTCATTCATTTTGCGTAACCCGCGTTTAATTCATGTGACGCATACGATGGGTACTCCTGTCATTCAAACAATAAAAACTACATTTAAGAGAACAAAGTAAAACAACGGTGGGGTGCCCAGGAGAGCATACAAGTCTTGAAAAATAACTATCGCCTAAAGGCGTATGTCTCCTAAATCCCCAAAATACATTAAGGCAAGAGATCAGAGGACATATAAAAAAGCACAGAAGATAATACAAATCACTGAACAACTGTAAAAGGCAAACGAGCAAAGACATACACATACACATAAAGGATATATGTTTAAAGGCAGTGGACACTATTGGTATTTACTCAAAATAGTTGTTAGCATAAAATCTTTCTTGGTGATGAGTAATGGGGAGAGGTTGATGGTATAAAACATTGTCAGAAACGGCTCCCTCTGAAGTGTTGAAATTAACTTTGGCTTATTTATTTTTATTTTCAACAAACTCACAGGATCAAAACCTATTGTTTTGCTCATTTTCCAAAACATAGGATTTCAATCAATACTACTATTTCATGGGAAGTTGTTGACCAATACCATCTTTGTACCGTCATGTGAAAATGTATAATACTTGTTGAAGTTCTAAGAACTAGTTGTTTTAAAATGCAAATATCTTGATTAAAGTTCTTGAATTTAATCACATACTACTTTTGATCAAGCAACTCACGAGATCAAAACTATTTGTTTTGCTCATTTTCAAAAACCTACCAATTTTAAGCAATATTATTTCATGGGATGTTGTTGACTGTTACCAATTCTTTGTACCATGTAAGCTAAGTGCATCCCCTTTAACAGGAATAACTTAAGTTTGCATACAGCTATTTCATAATGCATTAGTTAAGGCACATCATCACATCACTACCTGTCAGGTCAGGTGCATCTGCTAATGATAACCTGTAGCACGTTATAACCTGTCACAGAGCAGGGGTAAGGGGTTCGTGGGGGCTTTATAAAAAAATAAGATAGGTAGTGCACGTTAAAGAACGCAGAACACTTCTTATGCTTTCACCTTGTTTGTTGGTCTAGGCAGAAATACAGCCCTGGAAAAGTAGTTGCGATAACCTAACCCTCCTCCCTTCGGCCGTCGGGAGGAGGGTTACGCTATCGCAACTATAGAACATAAAGGCAAATGTTGTGGAAGTAATCTCTCACCCAAACAATACCAAGTGGATTCTGTCACTGCACATAAAAGAACTGGGAACACCAATCATGGAGGAATAGGTATGAAATCAAAGGGTTTCCATTGCCCCACGTTAGTCAGTTGGACCCAGTGCATGTGATGACCGTGGGGTTTTCATTGCCCAATTACCCTCTTTATTTTGGCATTGCCTCCTTCCCTTCCATTCGACTATGGTTGGATCCTCCTCTAGTGAAATACTCTTCTGTCCGTTGTTAGTCCGACGGACCTAGCGAAATACTCTTCTTTTCGGCGTTGGTCCGACCAACCCGGCACAGGTGATAGATGGGTTTCCATTGATCCACTACCCTCTTTAGTTTGGCATTGCCTCCTTCCCTTCCATTCGGCTATGGTTGGATCCGGGGATCCTCCTCTAGCAAAATACTCTTCTTTTTGGCGTTGGTCCGACCAACCCGGCACATTTGATAGTAGGGTTTCCATTGATCCACTACTGTCTTTATTTTGGCATTGCCTCCTTCCCTTCCATTCGGCTATGGTTGGATCCGGGGATCCTCCTCTAGCAAAATACTCTTCTTTTCGGCGTTGGTCCGACCAACCTGGCACAGGTATTAGTGAAGTTTCCATTGATCCACTACTGTCTTTATTTTGGCATTGCCTCCTTCCCTCCCATTCGGCTATGGTTGGATCCTGGGATCCTCCTCTAGCGAAATACTCTTCTTTTTGGCGTTGTCCGACCAACCTGGCACAGGTATTAGTGAAGTTTCCATTGATCCACTACCCTCTTTATTTTGGCATTGCCTCCTTCCCTTCCATTCGGCTATGGTTGGATCCGGGGATCCTCCTCTAGCAAAATACTCTTCTTTTCGGCGTTGGTCCGACCAACCTGGCACAGGTATTAGTGAAGTTTCCATTGATCCACTACTGTCTTTATTTTGGCATTGCCTCCTTCCCTCCCATTCGGCTATGGTTGGATCCTGGGATCCTCCTCTAGCGAAATACTCTTCTTTTTGGCGTTGTCCGACCAACCTGGCACAGGTATTAGTGAAGTTTCCATTGATCCACTACCCTCTTTATTTTGGCATTGCCTCCTTCCCTCCCATTCGGCTATGGTTGGATCCTGGGATCCTCCACTAGCAAAATACTCTTCTTTTCGGCGTTGGTCCGACCAACCCGGCACAGGTGACACAGGGGTTTCCATTGATCCATTACCCTCTTTATTTTGACGTTCCCTCCTTCCCTTCCATCTGGCTATGATTGGAAACTGGGATCCTACTGGGATCCTCCGACCAACCCGGCACAGGTATTAGTGGGGTTTCTATTGATCCACTACCCTCTTTAGTTTGGCATTGCCTCCTTCCTTTCCATTCGGCTATGGTTGGATCCGGGGATCCTCCTCTAGCGAAATACTCTTCTTTTCGGCATTGGTCCGACCAACCTGGCACAGGTATTAGTGGGGTCCATTGATCCACTACCCTCTTTAGTTTGGCATTGCCTCCTTCCCTTCCATTCAGCTATGGTTGGATCCGGGGATCCTCCTCTAGCAAAATACTCTTCTTTTCGGCGTTGGTCCGACCAACCCAGCACATGTGATAGTAGGGTTTCCATTGATCCACTACTGTCTTTCTTTTGGCATTGCCTCCTTCCCTTCCATTCCGCTATGGTTGGATACTGGGATCCTCCTCTAGCAAAATACTCCTTTTTCGGCATTGGACCGACCAACCCGGCACAGGTATTAGTGGGGTTTCCATTGATCCACTACCCTCTTTATTTTGGCATTGCCTCCTTCCCTTCCATTCCGCTATGGTTGGATCCTGGGATCCTCCTCTAGCAAAATACTCTTCTTTTCGGCGTTGGTCCGACCAACCCGGCACATGTGATAGTAGGGTTTCCATTGATCCACTACTGTCTTTATTTTGGCATTGCCTCCTTCCCTTCCATTCGGCTATGGTTGGATACTGGGATCCTCCTCTAGCAAAATACTCTTTTTTCGGCATTGGTCCGACCAACCCGGCACAGGTATTAGTGGGGTTTCCATTGATCCACTACCCTCTTTATTTTGGCATTGCCTCCTTCCCTTCCATTCGGCTATGGTTGGATCCTGGGATCCTCCTCTAGCGAAATACTCTTCTTTTGGCGTTGGTCCGACCAACCCGGCACAGGTGACACAGGGGTTTCCATTGATCCATTACCCTCTTTATTTTGACGTTCCCTCCTTCCCTTCCATCTGGCTATGGTTGGAAACTGGGATCCTACTGGGATCCTCCGACCAACCCGGCACAGGTATTAGTGGGGTTTCTATTGATCCACTACCCTCTTTAGTTTGGCATTGCCTCCTTCCTTTCCATTCGGCTATGGTTGGATCCGGGGATCCTCCTCTAGCGAAATACTCTTCTTTTCGGCATTGGTCCGACCAACCCGGCACAGGTATTAGTGGGGTTTCCATTGATCCACTACCCTCTTTATTTTGGCATTGCCTCCTTCCCTTCCATTCGGCTATGGTTGGATCCTGGGATCCTCCTCTAGCGAAATACTCTTCTTTTTGCGTTGGTCCGACCAACCCGGCACATGTGATAGGGTTTCCATTTCTCCACTACCCTCTTTATTTTGGCATTGCCTCCTTCCCTTCCATTCGGCTATGGTTGGATCCTGGGATCCTCCTCTAGCGAAATACTCTTCTTTTGGCGTTGGTCCGACCAACCCGGCACATGTGATAGGGTTTTCATTTCTCTACTACTCTCGTTATTTTGGCGTTGCCTCTTTCCACTCCATTTGGCTATGGCTAGAAATTATTCTAAATTATAGTAAATCCAAATCCCACTTCTGTACACCAATGTTACACTTTTTCTTAGGACCTCATATCATCACATCACAACCTGTCAGGTCAGGTGCATCCTGCTAACGTTAATCTGTATCACGTTACAACCTGTCACAGAGTAGGGGGGAGGGGTTCGTGGAGGGGCTTCATAAAAAAATAAGATAGGTAGTGCACATAAAAGAACCCAGAACACTTCTTATGCTTCCAACTTGCTTGGTGGTCTTGGCAGGAGTACAGCCCTGGTACATTTAGTTGCGATAACCTAACCCACCTCCCTTCGGCCGTCGAGAGGAGGGTTACGCTATCGCAACTATAAAACATAATGGCAATAAGGGTTTGATTTTCCACTCAAGCAATACCATGTTTTTGTATCTGCACGAACAAATTCTTGAAAACTTGGCACTCATTTTCACATGTGATAGTAGGGTTTCCATTGATCCACTATACCCTCTTTATTTTGGCATTGCCTCCTTCCCTTCCATTCGGCTATGGTTGGATCCGGGGATCCTCCTCTAGCGAGATACTCTTCTGATCGGCGTTGGTCCGACCAACCCAGCACATGTGTTTGTGGGGTTTCCATTTCTCCACTACCTTCATTATTTTGGCATTGCCTCCTTCCCTTCCATTCGGCTATGGTTGGATCCTAGGATCCTCCTCTAGCGAAATACTCTTCTGATCGGCGTTGGTCCGACCGTCCCAGCACATGTGTTTGTGGGGTTTCCATTTCTCCACTACCTTCTTTATTTTGGCATTGCCTCCTTCCCTTCCATTCGGCTATGGTTGGATCCTGGGATCCTCCTCTAGCGAAATACTCTTCTGATCGGCGTTGGTCCGACCGACCCAGCACATGTGTTTGTGGGGTTTCCATTTCTCCACTTCCTTCTTTATTTTGGCGTTGCCTCCTTCCCTTCCATTCGGCTATGGTTGGATCCTGGGATCCTCCTCTAGCAAAATACTCTTCTTTTGGCGTTCGTCCGACCAACCGGCACATGTATTAGTGGGGTTTCCATTGATCCACTACCCTCTTTATTTTGGCATTGCCTCCTTCCCTTCCATTCGGCTATGGTTGGATCCTGGGATCCTCCTCTAGCGAAATACTCTTCTGATCGGCGTTGGTCCGACCGACCCAGCACATGTGTTTGTGGGGTTTCCATTTCTCCACTTCCTTCTTTGTTTTGGCGTTGCCTCCTTCCCTTCCATTCGGCTATGGTTGGATCCTGGGATCCTCCTTTAGCAAAATACTCTTCTTTTGGCGTTGGTCCGACCAACCGGCACATGTATTAGTGGGGTTTCCATTGATCCACTACCCTCTTTATTTTGGCATTGCCTCCTTCCCTTCCATTCGGCTATGGTTGGATCCTGGGATCCTCCTCTAGCGAAATACTCTTCTGATCGGCGTTGGTCCGACCGTCCCAGCACATGTGTTTGTGGGGTTTCCATTTCTCCACTACCTTCTTTATTTTGGCATTGCCTCCTTCCCTTCCATTCGGCTATGGTTGGATCCTGGGATCCTCCTCTAGCGAAATACTCTTCTTTTCGGCATTGGTCCGACCAATCAGGCACATGTGATAGGGTTTCCATTTCTCCACTACCCTCTTTATTTTGGCACTGCCTCCTTCCATTCAATTCGGCTATGGTTAGAAATTATTCTAAATTATAGTAAATCCAAATCCCACTTCTGTACACCAATGTTACACTTTTTCTTAGGACCTCATATCATCACATCACAACCTGTCAGGTCAGGTGCATCCTGCTAACGTTAACCTGTAGCACGTTACAACCTGTCACAGAGTAGGGGGAAGGGGTTCGTGGGGGGCTTCATCAAAATATAAGATAGGTAGTGCACATAAAAGAACCCAGAACACTTCTTATGCTTCCACCTTGCTTGGTGGTCTTGGCAGGAATACAGCCCTGGTACATTTAGTTGCGATAACCTAACCCACCTCCCTTCGGCCGTCGAGAGGAGGGTTACTATAGAACTATAGAACATAATGGCAGTGAGGGTTTGATTTTCCACTCAAGCAATACCATGTTATGGTATCTGCATGAACAAATTCTTGAAAACTTGGCACTCATTTCACATTGAAGGATTAGTTTCTTGACACCAATGCATACCAATTATAAGGTTGTGTTTTTGTGTCTTCAACTTTGAAGTATAGCCTACATGTGAATACAGTACATTGGGCAAATAATAACAATTCTGAAACTTTTATTATATTGAAATAATAACTTGGGAGGGGGGGGGCAATACAGCTCCATACATGTACTGGCTATGACCACACCATAGGGATTGAAATTTGTAAAGTTTTACCACTTGTAGAAACACACAGTATTTTGATTGAGTACATACTGCAGGATGTGTTCAATTAGAATTGTCATTAGGTTAGTTTTATAAAAGCGAAAACATGACAGTGTGAAAAATTATCTTTGGCCGAACAAAAAAAAAATGTATACAAAATTGTGACACCACCCTTGGTACTTTACAACTCATGGTTACAATTTTGTGTCCATGTCACACCCTTTTTCATTGGGGGCATGAAGTCACTAAAGTTGGCCCAAACATTTAGGTCTCAATTTCACCTGCTGACTGGACAAGTGAGATTTATTAGATTCCAATTAGCTTCATATCTGTCAAACTTCTTATAAACAGAGGCAGTTTCCTATATTAGTGCATGGTGGAGGCAAGGGGTGGTTTTCTAGAGGCCATCCTCAGCAGATAAAATTAAACCATGCATGAATGTAGGTGCTACCATTGTTCGAACGAAATTTACTTCAAAGTTAAATTCTAACTTTACATTTGTTACCTATCTTTGATAATGAAAAGGAGCATTGTGTTTAAAAGATAGCATTAAAAAAAAACACTGGAACACTTTTTAACTGGAACAATTTCTAACTATGAACCTGATGAGGGTGTGTGTAAACACTACTACCACAATCATGATCATTGGTGGGTAATTGAAAGAACCTAATGTCAGAAACAGAGTGTGGTATTACATGATGAGAGACTGACGTGTGATGAGATGTGTGTGTGTGCATTAAAACAAAACCTGTGGCCTTTTTTTGTCTCACAAAAAGTACTGTAGCTTGGAAGGTAGGCTTGGGTGCCATTACAAATAAATGTTGGTAGTTCATGGGTTACCATTGCCAATAGAAATTGCCCAAGCCTACCATAAAACATGAGATGGTGCAGGTGAAGGTGGAAGACTTTTGAAGAAACCAGGGGTCCTTGGTGTGCACCATCAGCAGGGTACCCCAGTTGTATATGAGGACAAAGACACCTAGTTATTTCAGGGAGTTTCCGAGAGAGAATATAGTGGTTTCGGCAAGGAGGAGCTTTCTGGTTGGTGGTTTCTTGATGTTTGGACTTTTGATCAAGATCTGAGACCCTGGGCAGACACTTGCACTTCCTGATGTCCTCCTCAAGCTGTGACCTGTGGTTGTTGGGCATTTCGGCGGTTGCTGTGGGTAATGGCAGGGTGGGAGTTCGCTGGGATGTTTGCTGGTGTATCAGGCCCTGGCTGTATGGTTTGCGAATGTTGCACCATTAAGGATAGCAGCTGATGGAATAGGGGTTATTGTGGTTGCCTGTGTTGTCAGACGGGTCTTCGTAAGTGCTTCTTGAATCTGTGTTAATCTGGGTGGGTGGTTGTCGATAGTTCTATGAGGAGGATGTATGTGGCTAATCGTGAATGTAAGGCGCTTCATAACAGGGTGTAGACTTGTAAGGTGCACATGTAGTCCAGACTTGAGGCTGGCATTGAACGGGGTCCATGGCGCCAGCACAAGTTAGTCCGGTGATGATAACTACTGATTTAATCCATCAATGGTACCTAGATGGGTTAAATTAGTACGAGGGAGCTGGGCGAAACTTGTGTGGATCTCGGGAGATGCCAAGCTCAACTCTGTAGGCTCACATCTTGCTCGTTGGAGCCCCGGTAATGAAGTTCATTGCAGTCTTACAGGCATTATTAGTTACATACATTCTTCCCACTGAACCATCGATAAGCACACATTCAGAGGAACACATTTTCTGGAGGCCAGAGAGCCGGCTGCTGCACAGACGATCACCGTAGCTTTTATCCATCACTTGCCTAACTTGATGCTGCAAGGTTGGCATGGCATGCAGACGGGGCTTGGAACTTTGGCCGTTCCAGTGCCTTCTGCTCTGTTCATTATTCACAGGTGCCAAAGGAATGCCTAATGATCACACCTCACAGCTTGTACAGGTGGGCACCAAGAAGGTCAAGTCTCTGACTAGGGCCTTGGTGTCTTGATCAGGAGCCCAGGCATTGAGATTTCATCAATTGGGGGGTAAGTCCTTGACATTACCACTTCTCTCTCCCCCTTTAAGGAAATAACTAGTGATGTCAAACCACCTGTCCTCATATATAATGCATTCATCGCCAATCCTTATAACACAGTAGTGCATAATCATCTTGCATGCGTGCTGCACACTTAAAACCCTTCGCATCGATACACTTGCAGCTGACCACTTAAAATCACTTATTAGCTAATGAGTGATTTTAAATAAGCACTAAAACATTTCCATTTTGTGTACAGTCTATTCTTGCATCAACAAATACAAACAGGACGAATGGCATGTGTTTAAGAAACTTGATTCAGCCTGTTCAGCTGTGTTCATACTTGATCCCATTGTTTTTGTTCCAAGTCCCTGGGGTCTACTGTAAAATCAAAAGAGAAAAACGAACACAAGTTGGCTGTGTGGAGGAATAAATAAAAACAATTATCAAATTATTCTCACATCTTCTTGTTTTTGTGCTAAAAAGAGTATTTTTAAAAAGAACAATCCTCCATGCTGCATTTTTTATCTAAGTGGCTGCAATTCCCCTTGAAAACTTTTTGTTTCTTCTTATTTTGATAAAATTGCAGTACCAGTTGCAGAAACCAATGTAGATGAGCTGCTGAAAAAATCACATCAAAATTTGTACACTGAATTGTTTATAAACCAAAATTTTAATGACAACCTAGCAATATGGGTTTGTCATTAAAAAGTTAAAAAGAGACATTTACAGCAAGTGGTGCAGCATCAGCGTGTAGTGCAGTCATTTATGCTCCTGGACAGTGTTAAGGATTGCTGGTGATGTGGGTACTCTAAAAGGAAGTAGCTATGATGATGGTTGCCCAGTGACTGGAGTGTGAGCTAGGGTCCCTGCAATGAGGAAACAGGCAGGGTTAAGAAACACACTCCAGTCAGTTTTGTCAATTTGTGTGTTTATTGGTAAACAATCTCAACCACCCCTCCATTTGCAATAAATGCTTTACTCATTATGGAATGGAATAGAACAAGAATGCACATTTCATTGATTACTCATCAGAGTCTAATTGTTTGGAAATACTATTTCATCTGCTCAGGACTATACGATCATTAGTGCAACTGATGGGTTTCATTTAATTACTGTTGCATATTTTGGAGCTCTTGGAGTTTACTGCTTAAAAGTGATCTTCAAGGCTTTTGTTTGGTAAAAAAGGAAACATTTATTTTGGATATATATGTTTTTTAAATTGACACATACTTTTCGAATGACTTTTGATCATTATGTCATGTTTTTTTATATACTTGTTAAGGACATTGGTATGTCTACTCGGGAACAAACATTTTCTACTCAGGAACAAAAGTTTTACAGAAACGAAGGACAAAATGTACAACATAATGAGTACAAGTATGAGTTTATGGAGGGGGTGGTGGGATTGTGGTGGCATTTAGGTGTCGTTATGGTTAGCCAGAAATACTAAGGCTACATTTATAGGGCATACAGCTACTTCCTATTGCATAAGGCACACCATTACATCACATTGGTCAGGTCAGGTGCTTATATTAGCTTGCATCTGCTAGCGGTAAACCTGTAGCCCGTTACAACCTGCCACAGAGAGGGCCCTCCTCACCCTGCTACAAAACACCACTGCATTGTATAGCATGATGCCACCATCCAAACATCCTGGTGGTGAGGACTGGTTTCTTCAAAAGTTAACAGCTGGGCCCAATTTCATAAAGCTGTGAAGCAGATTGGTTTTAATTTCTTTCAAAATAATTTGACGAGCAAGAAAATACTGTGGAACTTTTTATAAACAGTCCACCCGCTTGACTAAATGGTTCCTGCTTATGCTTTGCAAATTAGAACTAATATAAAAATCCACCCTGGAAGCCAAAATTTGTATTATCAAAACAGTTAACAGAACCCATGAATGCATTTCATTGGTTGTGGCAGTGCTTTATTTGTAGATAAAAGACCCAAGTGTTAGATGCATATGACACTTGGGTCTACTTTTACATGTCTTGTACATACTTTGTACTTACAACGCAATCATTTCTACAGTTAATTTCAATAGTTGATCAGTCTAGAGCTTCAGCTTGAAATTGGGTCCAACAGGCCCGTAGTGACACTACTCCTTAAATTACATCTCAAGAAAATCTTGGTTCACTTCATTTCATTTCACTTTATATCTTATAATTGACTCACTTACTTAAGTACTTTCCTGGGGATGAGGTACATACTATCTTTAGCAGTGGATCCATGTGGTGGCCCTTGGGCCCGGGGGCCACCCACTGTCCCATATATACTCTCTTCAGGAAACTTCTTAATAAATAATGTAAAAAGGGAAGAACAAATGTTTTGCAAAACATTTGTTCTTCTCAATTCTCGTCATCAAAAACAAATCGGTCTCTTATGGCAAATTTTCTCATCACACATTGTCAGGTCAGGTGCTTATATCAGCTTGCATCGCTAACGGTATTCTGTAGCCCGTTACAACCTGTCACAGAGAAGGGGGCGGGGCTTGCTTAGCTTGCTCAAGTTAGACACCAATCACTTTGCAGCACAGTTAATTGAGCAGGCTGTCACCAGTGGCATTATTTTTAGGCCCAGCAGGGATTTTGAACCGTACTAGCCATTAGTCAGCTCTCACAATAATAGTGTCCCCCAAGCTACGGGCCTGTAGTAACAACCCCTCCCATCTTCCACTTCACCTGCATGTTCCATCTACCAGCTACGTTTTTGTCATATTCAAGTAGTACACAGTACTAAAGTGAGACAAAAAGAACACTCTTATTCAAAAAAATCTAAAGTTAGCACATTTGGAATTGTTTGTTCAAAAAATATTCCTAAACAAGCTATTTAGATGTCAAACTTTAGTTTAGTGTTTCACTGAAAAGAGGTTCACAGACAATTTTATTTTACGGGATAAAACAAATTTCTTTTGTGCTCAGAAGAAAGTGTTTTAACAAACTTCACCCTAAAGTATAAAGCTGCAGGTTTTGAGTTCACAATTTTGTAAAAATGTGATAAATTGAATCGGTGAATGTCAAGTGTGAGAGAGCGTGGACATTTTATGGAAAATAAATCCCAAACATTTGTACACATGTTGAATTTCAAACAATATATTAATGTACAATGGGACTAAAGTTGAATGGAATCAGAATTATGCTAGTGCCACCCTGTTTCTGACAAGGATCTGAGGGTATTTTACAGAAGTCTTTTTACGTCGCATCTTTAAAGCGGCAGGGTAAACTTTTGGTAATACTGTCCAAGACCGGTATCCTCACTTGTGTATCACAACATTAGCACCAAATAACAAATCTGTACAAATTTGGGCTCAATCATCTGCCATCAAAGCTGCAAGAAAATAATGAAAGAAATAATTGCATAGAAGTACATGCTTCCACATGCTTCAAAGAGGCTTCATGTGTAAAGCCTTTCACAGATTCAAAACTGTTTGTGCAAAAATTACCTCTTTCTCTAAAACTCCATTCTGCAAAGTGGGTAATTTCTAGCACTGTTTATAACTTACAGCTCTTCAGTGCTATTCACCTGATGTCATAAAATTGTATAGTCCTTACCTTGGAGTATCTACCAAAGTACACCCGGCCATAACACAATGCTCCTCTACCAACTTTTCTAGTCCTTGGCTCACTGTTCAGTCCAGCAGGATGACATGATGCAGATATTCATCTATGCATCTTGTATAACCTTATCTGTTTGGGTCGAGATCCCTCTGTGATTTTGTACATTTTCATCCACATTAGTTCAATTTTTTATGGTGTGGTGAAACTCATGGTCTACAACACATGTAGCTAATGGTTCACTCTAATCTGATTTATTTAAAATAAAGTTAATCTTCAGGGGAAAAGAACAGAGAATTGTACAGTAAACTCCAACAAGTCTCGAATGAGTTTGGTAAAATGTATGGGATTTCATTTGAATGAAGGCAAAGAATTTGTAAAGCAAAAGACAAGTTCGGCTATTAATGCTATCCAATTTATCCAGGGCTTCCAGCTGGATTTGTTTGTGTGATTTTTAATCTCCTTTTTATATTGTATATATATATATTTTTATATTGTACAGAAATATATTTTTTACATTGTACATAATATGTAATTGTTTTATATTGTATATATATATATGGACTATACTGTTGGCAGGGGTCTGGGTTAACACATCTTGTTAAACATTTTGGATACTTTTGTTTTAACCTTGACCGCCCCTGTCTTACTGAGTGGGTAATTGAGTGTATTGAGTGTATTGAGATAGTTCTGGGTTTAACTCCTCTCATAGTTTCCTACATTGTATTGAAGGGGAAAACTCTCAACATCTTTTCAAATAATAACTGTTTTTTTTTGTGCTTCAGCAACCTACATATAAAGCCTTGTTTCAATTAATCATTGACAGACAATCTTGGTAAGCTGATGTAAGACATCTGCACTACCATTCAGATTGTAGTGGGTTCAATTCCAACCCAAATCTCGTTCCCAGGTCTGATCAATCTAGCTGCACTTTTTTTCCAGCATAACCCTTGGAAATGGTCATTAAAATGTGCCATGTAATGGCCCTAAGGCATTATAGCCGTAGGATGAGTGAAATCATCAAAGCATTTAAAAATATTTGAATGCCACACCAAGTATTTTCGCAACAGCTCTATTTGTAAAAGCTTTGTACATGTGCTTCCATTCTGGGGTCAACTTATAACATGGTTCTGGGTTCAATTTCTGACTTAGTTTCCCATGCTTACTTGAAGGAACAATTCTGTATATATTTGTTATATCATAATGGTTTTGATGTTTTAGCAAAGTAGACGCATATACTTTTGAGCATTTATATGCAATCTTGTTGGTGTAAGGTATGACATCTGCACTACCATGCAGATTGTTGTGGGTTCGAGTCCCACCCAATTTGTCTATAGGTGCTTGAAGGGCATTAAATATGCATAGAGCTAGATTGCTGAAGATCAAAATGTTACAACATCAACAAATATAATTGAGATGCCATGCCAACCATTTTCACTAAAGCCTTTTTTTTACACCAGCAACTTTTACAGTCACATTATGTACTTCCATTGAATGCACTCTAGATGATTCTGGGTTCAACTTATGCTCCCCATAGAACCAATCAAAGCAGTAACTGATTCTACAGTAAAACCTCTGAACTCGTACACTCCCACTTCTCTCATATTTCTTCAGTCTCCTGACGATTAGCTTTAGTCTAAAGGTTGAGACCAATTAAGAACTTACTTCGTGGTAGTGAAGTTAATAACTATCCTATTAACTTAAGTAGTATTCCCGGCCGATTTTCTACCTTCTGCCCAAGTAGTAATTAAAAAGCTGGGCAGTTCTTTTCAGAACAGAGGACTTGAGAGAAGTCCCCTGAAAATCTTCTCCGTGGTGTAGTAGAATATAGATTATAGCAAGAACAAACTCAACCTGGCAAGTATCTACATGTACACACATGGTGTTGCCACAAACTAAATATATATCAATACCTCACCATGCAATCCCTCAAATCCCATAGAAACCATTTCTTAAACACATTAAAATGACTGACATGTCTCGCCAAAGTATTTTTACAAAATCCTTTTTGTACACTAGCAACTTGTTTGCATGTTCTTCCATTGATCTCAATTGGATGTTTCTTGGTTGGAAACTTATGCTGAAGTTTCCTATTTCCATTGATCTCACTTGGTTGTTCTTGGTTGCAACTTATGCTGAAGTTTCCTACTTCCATTGATCTCACTTGGATGTTTCTTGGTTGCAACTTATGCTGAAGTTTCCTACTTCCATTGATCTCACTTGGATGTTTCTTGATTGAAACTTATGCTGAAGTTTCCTACTTCCATTGATCTCACTTGGATGTTTCTTGGTTGCAACTTACGCTGAAGTTTCCTACTTCCATTGATCTCACTTGGATGTTTCTTGGTTGAAACTTATGCTGAAGTTTCCTACTTCCATTGATCTCACTTGGATGTTTCTTGGTTGCAACTTATGCTGAAGTTTCCTACTTCCATTGATCTCACTTGGATGTTTCTTGATTGAAACTTATGCTGAAGTTTACTATACTTCCATTGATCTCACTTGGATGTTTCTTGGTTGAAACTTATGCTGAAGTTTCCTATTTCAATTGATCTCACTTGGTTGTTCTTGTTGGCAACTTATGCTGAAGTTTCCTACTTCCATTGATCTCACTTGGTTGTTCTTGGTTGCAACTTATGCTGAAGTTTCCTACTTCCATTGATCTCACTTGGATGTTTCTTGGTTGAACTTTATGCTAAAGTTTCCTACTTCCATTGATCTCACTTGGATGTTTCTTGGTTGCAACTTATGCTGAAGTTTACTATACTTCCATTGATCTCACTTGGTTGTTCTTGGTTGCAACTTATGCTGAAGTTTCCTACTTCCATTGATCTCACTTGGTTGTTCTTGTTGGCAACTTATGCTGAAGTTTCCTACTTCCATTGATCTCACTTGGTTGTTCTTGTTGGCAACTTATGCTGAAGTTTCCTACTTCCATTGATCTCACTTGGTTGTTCTTGGTTGCAACTTATGCTGAAGTTTCCTACTTCCATTGATCTCACTTGGATGTTTCTTGGTTGAAACTTATGCTGAAGTTTACTATACTTCCATTGATCTCACTTGGATGTTTCTTGGTTGCAACTTATGCTGAAGTTTCCTACTTCCATTGATCTCACTTGGATGTTTCTTGGTTGCAACTTATGCTGAAGTTTCCTACTTCCATTGATCTCACTTGGATGTTTCTTGATTGAAACTTATGCTGAAGTTTCCTACTTCCATTGATCTCACTTGGATGTTTCTTGGTTGCAACTTACGCTGAAGTTTCCTACTTCCATTGATCTCACTTGGATGTTTCTTGGTTGAAACTTATGCTGAAGTTTCCTACTTCCATTGATCTCACTTGGATGTTTCTTGGTTGCAACTTATGCTAAAGTTTCCTACTTCCATTGATCTCACTTGGATGTTTCTTGGTTGCAACTTATGCTGAAGTTTACTATACTTCCATTGATCTCACTTGGATGTTTCTTGGTTGAAACTTATGCTGAAGTTTACTATACTTCCATTGATCTCACTTGGATGTTTCTTGGTTGCAACTTATGCTGAAGTTTCCTACTTCCATTGATCTCACTTGGATGTTTCTTGGTTGCAACTTATGCTGAAGTTTCCTACTTCCATTGATCTCACTTGGATGTTTCTTGATTGAAACTTATGCTGAAGTTTACTATACTTCCATTGATCTCACTTGGATGTTTCTTGGTCGAAACTTATGCTGAAGTTTACTATACTTCCATTGATCTCACTTGGTTGTTCTTGGTTGCAACTTATGCTGAAGTTTCCTACTTCCATTGATCTCACTTGGATGTTTCTTGGTTGCAACTTATGCTGAAGTTTCCTACTTTAGTTTGGTTAAAAAACTTTATATATTTGTAAACCAGCTTTGTACGTGTGCTTCCATTCCTGGTTCAACTTATGAGACGGTTCTGGGTTCAATTTCTGTCTTAGTTTCCCATGTTTACTTGAAGGAAAAACCCTGCATATCTACTTGAATATCAGGTTTTTATTTTTGCTTCAGCAAAGTAGATGCATATACTTTCGAGCATTTATTCACAATCTTGTTGGTGTAGGGTATGACATCTGCACTACTGAGCAGATTGTTGTGGGTTCGAGTCCCACCCAATTTGCTTATAGGTGATTGAAGGCATTGAATATACATATAGAGCTAGAATGCTAAAGTTAAAAAAATATTATATACAGCATCAGAAAAAATTGAAATGCGACGCCAAGTGTTTTCACAAAAGCCTTATTGTACACCAGCAACTTATACACATTATGTACTTCCATTGAATGCATTATAGATGATTCTGGGTTCAACTTTTGCTCCTCATAGAACCAATCAAAGCAGTGACTGACTGTACACTGAAACCTCTGAACTTACTCCCACTTCTCTCACATCTCTTCAGTCTCCTGACGATGACTAGTGCAAGCTATAGTCCAAAGGTTGAGACCAATTAAGAATTCACTTTGTTTTAGTGAAGTTAATAGCAATCTAATATCTTAAGACGTTTTCCTGGTCGATTTTCTACCTTCCACCCAGGTAGTAGTTAAAAGGCAGGCGGTTCTTTTCGCAACAGAGAAGTCTTCTGAAAATCTACTCTGTGATAGTAGAATAAATAGCAAGAACAAAATCTACCTTGCAATAGACAAAACACATGGTGTTACCAAAAACCAAATGTATATCAATACCTCACCATGCAATGTCTCAAATCCCATAGAAAAAAATTCTTAAACTCATTAAAAGGATTGAAATGTCATGCCAAAGTATTTTCACAAAAGCCTTTTTTGTACACGAGCAACTTGTATGCATTATGTACTTGCATTGATCTCACTTGGATGGTTCTGGGTTCAACTTATGCTGAAGTTTCCTAGTTTTACTTGGTAAAAAATCTTTATATGTTTTTCAGTTTTTATATTTTGTGCTTCAGCGACTTCCCTATGTTAAGCTCCTGCAATACCTTTCAGCATTGATAGGCGTGACAAGGTGTGACATCTGCACAACTATGCAGATTGTTGTGGGTTCGAGTCCCACCCAATTTGTCTATAAATGCTCTAAGGTATTATATAAGCATAGCTAGGTTCCTGAAGTACAAAACTTTCCACAAAATTGAATTGATTGAATCCAAGTAAAATAACAATTCAAAAGCATAATTTGTACCCAAAAGACTTCCTTTTCAGACTTTTGTCACCAAAACTTATGCAAATGAGTTAGAGAAAATATGCTCAGGCAGTTTTCATTATTTAGTTGGTGAGGAACAAATAGCAACTTTGTGTTTGCATGTGCAGGGGTAGAATTTGCTAGAAATAAATGTTAACATTGATTGACAATGTTAACAATTGCATGCTAACAAGCCTTGTGGCTGCACCTTTTGAGCATTGCCAGTTTACCAACCTAGCAAATAACTGTAGTTATGTCATAAAAATATGAGTGACTTTTGAGGTAACTATTAGATTTTGACAATTAAAATCCCTTTTGGAAGTTAATATTCATAAGCATGAAATTCCTCCAGTGTTGCTCAATTGATTAGAAGCCTACAGTGGCCCAACAATTTTAATTATTTTCTTTTGCCAGCAATAGCTGTATCAGCTAAAAAAAATCATTGTGCAAGTTCATCATTCTTTTGACAAAAAGGCCATTTTCACAATTAAGTATACCCAATTAAGTATACCTAAACAACTTTTACTAGTATAAGTCCAAAGGCTCACTCTCTGTTATAAAACTCATATCCAGTTCCAATTCTCCAAAGAAATATTTCCATCTGATAAACTAATAATCCCCCCCCCCCCCCGCCGCCAAAAAAGCAAACAAACAAAAACAAATCACCCCAACAAAAATGCAAGTTATTGTTTGTAACGGCTTGACAAAGGCTGACAAATGACAACACAACGCAACACACATAAACAACAGAAGCAGTCACTATACCAATTATTTTTGCTGTGACAAATTTTCCAACAGCGAAATCTATTTTCACATCATTTAAAAGCCCAGTCAAAACATCTAACTCAGTTTTTAACAATCACTTTTCTAAATTTCAGTGACGTGACCTTTTACAACTGAACTGTAAGAAAACCTGTTTACTGTTAACGATTCTGGAGTAACAGACACCAACTGTGCTTTCAATAGCTTCATGGTACCTGCTTTTGCTATTAAACCTGTTCTGAAAACAATTCACTATTGTGTATCTTATTTTTATTTCTATAGAGTTGCTACTGAATTGCCATGCAGTACGCTAGGATGGTCTTGCAGCAGCAGTGCTTAATGGAACCACACATGGACACGGGGTTGGAAGACCACAAGTCAGCTGGATCTCTGAACTAACGGTAGCGACACAACCACACAACCCTGGAGAAGTAGACGGTTGTTACTACATCACCAGGCAGTAGCCTTCATTGACTGATGTTGATGATGAACGAAGGAAATCAAAAGGAGTTTCAAAAGTGTCACTTTGGACGGATGTTGGATGCTGGTGGGGGCTTAGTGGCCACAGCTCCCCTAGGACCTGGATCCTGCCACTGGTGGACATTTTCAGGAACAAGACTGAGCAGGACACCTCAAGTGATTGCTGAAGAGTAAAGCACAGTTTCTTCTGTGAAGGTACAGAACAATTTGTTTATAAACATGTGAGTTAAACCCATTTTTGTTCCCCATTGAAGTGTGTAACTTGTATAATCGAATATGACTTCTCGTGACAGTACTATCATATCAATCTCAATTATTGAGTTATCACTCAATTAGGCATTGAGGCATTACTCGCATAACTCATTGAGACTTTACTCAATGAGGCATTACTCTAGGGAAATTAAGCTTCTTTTCTGAGTAAACAATTGTAGTGGTTTTTAACTTTTGACTTTGCTAAACAAAAGTTGACAGTATATCTTGATTTGGCTGTATTCCCTGTACCCACAAATCTTTGTTGTCTTTAAACCACTATTGCATCGGGCAGGAGTAGCAGCTTTGTGTAATGAATGCGCTAGTGAATCGAAACGGTTACATATTGCGCTGCCGGACAAGTTTCCCGTGTGACCCTTTTCATATAGGTCGGCATGATTCAAGTATGTAATGACTCCCGAGGTCAGGATATGATATTATTATAAGGACCCTCTTTCACTGCCATTGGTCTGACCATGGCTCCGAACAAAACCAGATTTGTTTGAGAATTTCCCTCAATATGGACATCGCGTGCTGGACCAACGGGTCTGGCAAATAACAGCATTTTACCATGTGTGTAGCAGGCATCATTTTAACAATCACAATGCCTTTTCCATTGTGATTACTTTAAATATTTATTGGACTAAACCAAAGGACGAGGGAAACAATGTGACTGTGTGAATGGCATGTTAGCAATATGTTGACTTTGGGTAATTGGAGAACTGAATACTTTGTACATAAAATACCGGGTGCTGTATCAATATTCTCAATTTTTTTTGATTATCAGACTTTAAAATTTGACTCCTTAAAATCATTGGACACTATTTGTTGTTACTTCAAGTAATTGTTAGTATCAAAATTTCTGGGTAGTTAAACGAGCTCTGGATAACTGTTTATAGTATTAAACATCAGAAACAATTCTTCACAGATTTGTTTTTTATATGCAAAATGTGCGGATCACCAAGTGAGAATCTTTGATAGTATTACCAAATGTAATGTGAAACTAATATCAGGGAGCAATTTCATCTAAATACAACCCAACCTTCGTTAAGACAAATGCAGGATAATTTAATTACCAATCAGAAGTGTCCTATAATCTGGGATCTAATTTTGAAAATAAGTTGAAAACCTCTTTCATCCAAATAGTTGTTTGTACGTGTATGTAAAACCAAACCTGATGTTTGGGGGTCATCCGTTATTACACATTGCAAAGATTTCAATTTCACAAACAAATTTGAAAAAAATGGTTTATATTCTTATTAGCAATTGCTGCTTAACAACTTTCAATGAGACCTGACCCAAAGTGGATCAAGATGGACCAGCAGCTGATGATTCATTTCAGGGCCCAATTTGATAGAGCTGCTTAAACAAAGAGCAGCCTAAACAAAAAGCAACTTAGCAAAAACTACCAGCCTACCAGAGTAACCAGGCAAAGTACCAATCCACATGTACTGATTTTGACTGGTTTCCCGCTAACTTTTCTGATTAAAGAAGTTTTATCAAACTGAAATCCTGCAGCTCTTTCAAAACGGAGCTGCTTAAGCACAAAGAGCAGCTGAGCACAGCAACATTATGCTTACCAGAATAGACTACCAGTAAAGACCCCATGACACATGTGCAATACTCATTTTTGTTAAATAGATAAATGAATCTGCTTATGCAGTTCTATGAAACTAGACCAAGATCGTACTTTCACAGTTTTCGTGCTAAACAAAAATAGCCCCAGAATGTTACGTGTTTTCACCTGTCAGTTATAGTCAGCTATCTGTCTTAGACGGTCTTCGCTTTGTCAGTCATTAAGCCTGTTGCAATAAGCCATTCTTAGATAAGTCGGCGAATAGTAATGAAATATGAACAAACACACATTACTTTATCTTTGATTACAACTGGTCGTCATTATCCAATAATGCCAAACCATCCGTAACAACAATTAGTGATGGCCTGGAAACACCCTAAAGTAAGAATATGAGGCGACCAGCCTTTATCCAGCCTTTATTCAGCCTTTATGCTTAGAAGCGTTGATTGTAAAGGGTCAAGTTATCTTGGCACAATTTCTGATGGCAGAGTCGTAGAATGTGGGTCAAGACCCATAGTCATAGTTATGCCTGTGGTGAACTTTAATGTTAATAGAAGTGTGGATTGTAAATGGTCATCTTGGCTCAAGTTCTGATGGCCGAATCTTAGAATGTGGGTCAAGATTCACATCATTTATAATGAACGCTTCTATATTAACTTAAAGTTCATTACAGGCATGACTATGGGTATGGATCTTGACCCGCATTCTACGATTCAGCCATCAGAATTTGAGGCAAGAAAACTTGACCATTTACATTTAAGTTCTAAAGGCTGAGTCATAGAATGTGGGTCAAAATCAAATGTTATAAGCAAGTGGTAAACTTGAATGCTTAGAAGTGTTTGTTGTAAATTTTCAAATTATCTTCCAGCTTTCGTGCCGGAAGTAAAGCTAAATCGTTGGGTGTGCCTCAAGTTTAAACTATTTCCATTTCAACTGCAGGGAAGGGTACCCTCTTTTAAAAAAGTTGAAAGCACACAAAACAAAATTAGCCTGAACACAACTTGGAGTTTCCAACTTTTAAAAGTACTGGTTCTTTCTAGATATTTTGTTCTTGCATCAGATACTTTGCTTAATCAACATCTCACTGGATAAAAAGAAAAATAGTAGTAAATGTTAAATTTTTTAACGTTTTTAACTTTTTTAACTTTTAAATTTTTAAATGTAAAATAACTTTTTCAACAACTAATGTTCAAATTTCATTGATCTGCTTTCAGCACACAAAAGTAGTTAAGCCAATAAAATTATGCTCACCAGTCTAAGGGTACCAGCTAAAACAATCATGTCACATGGACCATGTGACTACAACACTATCGTTTTTGCCTCTCCTTAAAATGTGTTAAGCGGTATTTTACTGCTTCAGCAGCTTTATGAAGTTGGGCAATTGGTGTTTTTGTAGTTTTTAACAGAAATTTTAAAGATCTTTACATGAGTAATGAAACGTACTTCCTGTCTTAGAAGTCTTAATTGTAGATAATTTTGATTGTAAATGGCGAATCATAATCTTGGCCCAATTTCTGATGGCAGAGTCATAGAATATGGGTCAGATCCATGGTGTTAGTTAAGCATGACATTTTTTGGTCTTGGCAAAGTTAACCCCAGAATGTTCACGTCTTTTTAGCCAAGTGAGGAGATTTCTTTCGTTCTATTGCGCTATGATCTTGATGGAATAGCACCTTATAAATTTTAATTGTTATGTTATGTTAAGTTAACCCCTACTGATCCATCAATGAAAATAGCCTGCTATAAGAAACCTGCATATCTTGATACTGCAATATCTTCTGCTGCATTTAACCATCAATAAGACTGTTTTATGTCAGACAAGGCATCTGGACATCTTCTCCATCTTCTTCAGGATGTTCAGGTAAATGGAAGATATCTCTGCAAGACACAGACTGATGAAAGTGTTTATAACCTGAGAAACATTCAAGGAAATGTAACAAAATGGCATGCCAGCTTTTGTCCTCATTGTATGTTACATTAAGAATCTCAGTCAGATGAAGGCAATCAGATTTCAAGCACAGTCCATCATACCCTGGGAACTGTCTCATCTTCATTGTATTCAAACCTGCTTAAACTACTGAGTCATCAGTATCTACTCCTTATCCATAGATAGTCAGAAGATGCTGCCATCAGAGAGGGCATTTGTCTGAAGTTACTTCATACCTTGTGAAGACATTCCAGAAGTTTCTTGTTCTCAAAAGTTGTATCTTTGGTATGACAGGGTGCTAATCACAATGCATCTAATAAGTGAAGACTCCAGATGGAAGTAGATGCAAGAACTGCACAAAATTGCCACCCAAATCGGTTGTTTATTTCATGAAGTCCAGTCACAGAGTGGATTGTATGTCATGTTTGATACTGATAGAGGACTGTCATATCTAATAAGAACAGCAATGAACAACCAGGATACCAGAATGTGTTGATGATGAATAACCACTGGAAACGAACGTAATTTGAGACTACAGACTCAAGTATATACGCAAGAAATTATAATTGATACCAACATCAGTTGTTTATTTCATGAAGTCCAGTCACAGAGTGGATTGTGTGTCATGAACCATGTTTTATGCTGATAGAGGTTGTCATATCTAATGTAGTTTCAGAGTAACAAGGATACCAATGTTGATAGTGAAATAGTCAAGGGAAACATTTACATTGGAAACACTTATAGGAAAGAATTATAGATGTAGATGCAAGAACTGGATATTTGCCATCAACGACATTGTTTATTTCATGAAGTCCAGTCACAGAGTGGTCTGTATGTCATGTTTGATACTGATGGAGGACTGTCATATCATGGAGGAATAAATTATGTAGTTTCCGAGCAACAATTATTATTGATGGTGACATAGTCAAGGAAAATTATAGATGCAAGAACCGAATATTTGCCACCATCGTCGGTTGTTTTTTCATTCATGAAGTCCAGTCACAGAGTGGATTGTATGTCATGTTTGATACTGATGAGGACTGACCTATCTAATGTTGTTCTGGAGCAATAATTACCAACCAGGATACCAATAAGAGTGAATGGTGAACTAGTCAAGGGAAACATGTCTAAGTGGAGACTCTAGACTGAAGTATAGATGCAAGAACTGCATAGTTGACATCTACATGGGTTGTTTATTTCATGAAGTCCAGTCACAGAGTGTATTGTATGTCATGTTTGATACTGATGAGGACTGACCTATCTAATGTTGTTCTGGAGCAATAATTACTAACCAGGATACCAATAAGAGTTAATGGTGAAATAGTCAAGGGAAACATGTATAAGTGGAGACTCCAGACTGAAGTATAGATGCAAGAACTGCATAGTTGACATCTACATGGGTTGTTTATTTCATGAAGTCCAGTCACAGAGTGGTTTCTATGTCATGTTTGATACTGATGGAGGACTGTCATATCTAATGTAGTTCAAGAGCAATAATGAGCGACCAAGACACCAATAAGTGTTAAATTTTAAATGTTTAACTTTTTAACTTTTAAAAAAAACTTTTTAACTTTTTTAACTATTTTTAACTGCTTAACTTTTGAAAATGTTCAATCTGGGCCCAATGTTACAAATCTGCTTTAAGCATATCACAATTTTTTTAAATGATTAGCTTTTAAAAATTGTCCATGAAGCATATCATGTATGGTGGTAAAATTTGTGCAACACCTAGAGAGAATGTGGGTCAAGATCCATAGTGAAAATTAAACTTGGGGTAAACTTTAATGCTGAGAAGCGTTGATTGTTAATGGTGAAGTTTTCTTGCCTCAAATTCTGATGGCTGAATCTTTGAATGTTGGTCAAGATCCATAGTCATAGTTAAGCCTGTGGTGAACTTTAATGTTAATAGAAGTGTTGATTGTAAATGGTCATCTTGGCTCAAGTTCTGATGGCCGAATCTTAGGATGTGGGTCAAGATCCACACAATTTACAATGAACGCTTCTATATTAACTTAAAGTTCATCACAGGCATGACTATTACTATGGATCTTGACCAACATTCAAAGATTCAGCCATCAGAATTTGAGACAAGAAAACTTCACCATTAACTGTCAACACTTCTAAGCATTAAAGTTTACCCCAGGTTTAATTTTCACTATGGATCTTGACCCACATTATCTATAGGTGTTGCACAAATTTTACCACCATACATGATATGCTTCATGGACAATTTTTAAAAGCTAATCATAAAAAAAAATATGATATGCTGAAAGCGTTGTTTTCAAATTATCTTACAGCTTTGAAGCTGGAAGTAGCTTAATGGTTGGTGTCCCTTAGATGCACGTGTGTGTGACGCAATGTCTTAAGGGAGTACTATTAACAAACAAAAAGAGATGGGTACCCCCTTTAAACAATAATTGAAGTTTAAAATAGTAAAACAATCAAACAAAATTTTGCCTGAACACACATTAGATCAAACACACGATGTGTATTTTGTTCTAATTTAAGATATTTTGGTTAATCAGCATCCTACTGGAGTAGAGAACAATAATAGTAAATTTTAATTTTTTAATGTTTTTAACCTTTTTAACTTTTTAAAATGTTCACATTTCGTTGATCTGCTTTCAGCAGCAAAAGTAAATAAATGAATTCATGCTTACCAGACTGAGGGTACCAAGCAAAAAATTCATATCAAATGCAACATGTGACCGGTGTGTATTGCTCATAGAAAAATATGAAATAACTAATGTTTAGCGGCATTTTGTTCTACAGTAGCTAAGCACAATGAAATGGTGCTTACCAGACTTAAGGATAGCAGCTGTATAGGCATGTCACTTGCACCATGTGACTGGTGTGCTGTCATTTTGCCCTTGCTAAAATGGGTAAATCAGTATTTTAATGCTTAGCAGCTTTATGAAGTTTGGCAACTGGTGTTTCTGTGGTTTTTTTGTCAGTAATTTGTAAGATTTTGGGATGGGTCATGAGGAGGTTGGAGTGGAACTAGTTGTCTTAAAAGTTTTAATTGTAAATAATCTTCATTGTAAATGGCAAAGTTATCTTGGCTCAAGTTCTGATGTTGGGCAGATTCAGATACAGAAATGTTAAGCCTGTGGTGAACTTTAATGCTAAGAAGCGTTGATTGTGAATAGACAAATTATCTTAGCTCACATGTTCTAACGGCAGATTGATAGAATGTGGGTCAAGATCCATAGTCATAGTTTAGACTGTGCTGAACTTTAATGCTTAGAAGGGTTGATTGTATGATCAAGTTATCTTGGCTCAAGTTCTGATGGTTGAATCGTAGATTGTTGGTCAATCGATAGTCATAGTTAAGCCTGTGGTAAAGTTTAATGTTAATAGAAGTGTTGATTGTAAATGGTCATCTTGGCTCAAGTTCTGATGGCCGAATCTTAGGATGTGGGTCAAGATCCACACAATTTACAATTGATGCTTCTATAAAGATTAAAGTTCACCACAGGCTTAGCTATGACTATGGATCTTGGCCAGCAGTCTATAACTCAGCCACTGGAATTTGAACCAAGAAAACTTGACCGTTTCAAATTAACTCTTCGTAGCATTAAAATTCACTTCATGGAACTTCTTGTCTTAAAAATTTGATTTGTAGATAATATTCATTGTAAATGCTTAGGTATCTTGGCTCAAGTTCCCATTGCAGATTCACATATAGAATGTTCAGCCTGTGGTGAACTTTAGTGCTCAGAAGCAAGGAGTGTAAATGGACAAGTGATCTTGGCTCACAAGTTCTCATGGCTTATTATTCATAGAATACGGGTTAAGATCTGTAGTCAGAGTTAAGTCTGTGGTGAACTTTATTACTCAGAATAGTTGATTGAAAGTGGTCAAGTTATCATGGCACTTAACTCATCTCGACACTGAACTCAACGGACTCGCAATCTGATGTCTGAGTCATATATAGGATCCAGATTCGTTGTCGTAGTTAGTTGACAAACTTTGATGAAAGAATTTTTAGCAGCATTTATTGTAAGGTGTAAGATTTCTTCGCACTTGACTCAAGTTCTGATGGCCGGGTCTTAGAATGTGGGTTGAGAACCATAATCATAGTTGTTGTGAACTGCAGTTTAGAATGTATAATAGCCAAGTCATCTGAGCATTGGAACTCATGTACTTATTGTAGGAGTTGTCAAAATGTTAGTTTAGATGCAGACCTTGATGTAGCTAGGGGGATGGGGGCAAAGGGTGAGGACATGTGCCATATAGTGTGTTGTGTTTATTTTATGTTCTGAGGTTTATTGGGGGGGGGGGCGATGGGTTAAGTTTGTGACATGGCATCATCCTCTCATCTTGCCCCCAGGCGCCACGAACCCTATCTGCTTTATTGGATGCATCTATATACACAACTGTACACGATGACAACATGTTTAAAGTTTACTTATAAACATTTAGTGACAATGCTTTGTACTTTCAAGGTATCGATGGTTGTACATCTGCCTAGTGTGCATGTATGGAACTTCTATATAAAACTTGCTTGCTACCCTGGACTTCATGTGTGTACAGCCCCTGGTCGTAGTTAAAGACTGGTCTATTGGTTGACAAGGGTATTTATCCAACACTGATGATTGCCAACATCTCAGCGATCAACATTCTTTTGTTCATGAACATCAATCAAGTCGCTTGTCCGACCACAAGTTGATGTACAGGTCAGATTCAAAGCACTGATTCCAGGATGTTGTTGACCACATGGTTTGTGCGGTTTCTTTCTTCTATAAAATTCTATCTTCAGTCATTGTTCAAAACTTCAGAGAGGACAACATTGATGTACATGTATGAGCTTCTTCATCTAAGGAGACTTGAATGAGGCAATGGTGCTTGTGAATCAATACTCACTGTGTGGGGAAACAGCACTGTCTCTACCAAGCTTCTCCCTGTAGTTGACTGGATTGATGCTCATAAGATGCTACCTCTTTCTTCAGATGACACTATCTCTGATGATAAGATGCTGACTCTCTCTTCATCATCATGATCTGTTGCTTGTGTAGTGGTGCTTTTGAATCTGTTAAAAGCAGTGTTTTGGTGTGACAGCCTTTTTTGCTGATTGGTGGAAAGTTAAATATAATGAAACATGGCCAAAACATTGTTTTATAAGTTTACAAAGTTTTTACTTAAAAGCAGGTTGTTTTTAAAGCCCTGAATCCTTCAATATCCTCTAAATGGTGAACTGGGGAGTAGTCAATTGTGAAGGGCATCATGGTTTATAATTATTGGTACATACAGTAACTTTAGGACAAGAGAGTAAGGCAAGAAATGCTTGTTCACCACATTGGAAAATTTGTATACAGATACATAAAATTATGTGCATTGCTTTGAATGCTATTTCGTTTTTATTATAAATTGTACACTACACATTGCACACAGTGCATGATGCATTTCCTGCCTTAAAGTATTTAGACAACTCTTGTGCATTTAATGTTTTAGTTGCATAAAATTTTGTAGTGCCCTCAATTTTCAAAAATCCTCCACTAAAAGCTACATGGAAATTTGAAGATTTGAGGCTGAGATTATTCAAATTGATACAGCAACTCTAAAGGTCTTCTACATTGTAATGTGATATGCCATTCATAATGTTCAATGTATTTCTTGGGAATATTCTTCTTTTTTTTTTTGAAAGAAAATTTTGTACATAACTTTTTAAAGTTCTCTTTTTGTGAAGATGCCTTTCTTCGATTGTGAAATGCTTATTTCTCTAGTCCATGTCCATATTGAGTGTCGTTAAAGTAGATCATCGCCGTCGTCTTTGTCGTTATGCTCGATTCTGCGCCAATTCGTAATAGCCGGTCGGGCTGCGTTCAACCTCGTCATCTATTCACTGTTGTGCTTCAATGTATTTTTTGGGCACTTGTATTTGATAGGTTTGTTGTTTCTGCTTTGCATCATCTATATACAAACTTCCAAACAAAGTTTTGCATAATGATGTAAAGCTTTTCAAAAAATCAAACACTTTAAATCTTGGCTGTGCTCCATGGGTTGATGTGGCTGGCAGCCAAAGGCGCCCTTGCATGCAATTTAGTTCTAAGCTGCGAGTAATCACCTCCCCCCAAATTATTATAAAATAAGGCAAAGGAATTAGTTTTTAAACCAGTTTAATACAGAAAACCAATTGATCTTCATTGTCATTGTGCATGTATTCTCAAACTGAGGCTATAAATAACACTGCTCACTGCTTACTGCTCGTTTCATTGCTGCTTGAACTTTGTGTGGGTATAGGAACACAAGCCACATATATATGTTTCTTCATCAACTGTGATTTTCAGAACTTGATAGATCTGCTGTCGCAAGAAGTCAGGTTTGAACTTTGTATCTAAGCCCCCTTGGTGTTTGATGATGTGCTTAATGTTAACAATTGTAGTTTTCATTTAGTTTAAGGCGCATCTATGCATGCAATTGTTATGCATTTATTCATTCATTCATTTATTTATTTTTTCTAATTAACAACCAACTGGCAGCTCAAAGGTGATATGTGGCATTATATTAAGTTAAGTTATGTTTAAAAATTACACAGAAAAGACATAAAATAGCACCACCGCTGCATGGGGGAACATGAGTACATTTTAACAAAGATGAAAATAAATACGAGTATAAATTTGACAAACTATGAAAGGGCATTATGAAAAAGCACAGAGTGTTGAGGGAACCCTATAATACATGCAAGGTATACTTAATAATAGGCATGGCTTTAAAATCATCCATACCACTGATCCTCAAACTGTTTGACATGACCCAAAAAATTAGACCACAACCTGTGACAAAATTGCAGAACTGCATCACAAAAGTTATGATTTCTCTCACCTGGCAAGACTGAAGATCTGAAAAGATGTTCTTGAAGATGACATTTCAGATTACTTTATTTCTCAGCAAAGTAAAAATAGTTAAGTTTAGGCCTACAATAGTCGTCAATTTCACAAAACTCTGCCTTTTTGAGGATTAAGACTTACGACAAGTTAAATTCCGTATCCGAAGACGTTCGGACGCATTGAACCCATCCTAAGTAAGAATGATTAACTCGTCCTTTTACGAGGTATGATTAATTCTAGCGTTTGTGAAATTGGCTTTATAATGGTAGTACAATATTTGACTATGCCAGTATATTACATTAGAGTAGTTTAATGTTGTACTAGGATAGTTTTTCTAGGATAGTTTTTCAGTAATATTAGAAGCAGAAGTAAATAAGTAGCAGTAGAATGGTATTAGAATAGTTAATTATGCCAGTATATAACATTAAAGTAGTTTAAGATAGTACTAGGATAGTTTTTCAGTAAATATTAGAAGTAGAAGTAGATAAGTAGCAGTCGATAGAAATAATTTATCAGTAAATGTTTAAATATTAGAAGTAGTAGTAGTAATAGTATATAACAGCATATCTTCAACAACATGTTTTTCTAAAAATCTCTCTTAACCAGGTGAGAGAAATAGCAGCATAAAATGTTTCAGGATCTTTTCAGATCAGTTTCTAGGAAACTTATGGGGAAAAACACCAAAGCTGGCCCTTGTTCTGCAGTAATCAACAATTATAAGCTTCCATTATTGAATGTCAATAGATGAATATAAACCTACAAACAATCACGTTGCAACTAAAAGTTGCATGCTAGTTTGATTCCTAATGCAATAACTTATTATTAAAGGCTTACTCATGGCTCTCTGCTTACTCATGGCTCTCTTCTTACTCATGGCTCTCTGCTTACTCATGGCTCTCTGCTTACTCATGGCTGTACTTAACTCATGGCTCTCTGCTTACTCATGGCTCTCTGCTTACTCATGGCTCTCTGCTTACTCATGGCTCTCTGTTTGCTCATGGCTGTGCTTACTCTTGGCTATGCTTATACTCATGACTATCTGCTTACTCATGGCTCTCTGCTCACTCATGGCTCTCTGCTTACTCGTGGCTCTCTGCTTACTCATGGCTGTGCTTACTCATGGCTCGCTGCTTGCTCATGGCTGTGCTTACTCATGGCCATGCTTACTCATGGCTCTGCTTATACTCATGACTCTCTGCTTACTCATGGCTGTGCTTACTCATGGCTCATGGCTGTGCTTACTCATGGCTCTCTGCTTACTCATGGCTGTACTTACTCATGGTTCTCTGCTTACTCATGGCTCTCTGCTTATTCGTGGCTCTCTGCTTACTCATGGCTGTGCTTACTCATGGCTCTCTGCTTGCTCATGGCTGTGCTTACTCATGGCTCTCTGCTTACTCATGGCTCTCTGCTTTCTCATGGCTGTGCTTACTCATGGTTCTCTGCTTACTCATGGCTCTCTGCTTGCTTATGGCTGTGCTTACTCATGGGTCTCTGCTTGCTCATGGCTGTGCTTACTCATGGCTCTCTGCTTACTCATGGCTCTCTGCTTGCTCATGGCTGTGCTTACTCATGGCTCTCTGCTTACTCAGTGTGTTTGTTCTTGTATCTTTGTGCTTGTGTTGTTTTCTATGTGTTCATTGGCTTCTAAGAGGATTTGTTTGTTTGTTTGATGGTTTGATGGTTTGTTTGTTTGTTTGTCTGTCTGTCTGTCTGTCTGTCTGTCTGTCTGTCTGTCTGTCTGTCTGTCTGTCTGTCTGTCTGTCTGTCTGTCTGTCTGTCTGTCTGTCTGTCTGTCTGTCTGTCTGTCTGTCTGTCTGTCTGTCTGTCTGTCTGTCTGTCTGTCTGTCTGTCTGTCTGTCTGTCTGTCTGTCTGTCTGTCTGTCTGTCTGTCTGTCTGTCTGTCTGTCTGTCTGTCTGTCTGTCTGTCTGTCTGTCTGTTTGTCTGTTTGTCTGTTTGTCTGTTTGTCTGTTTTGTCTGTTTGTCTGTTTTGTCTGTTTTGTCTGTTTGTCTGTTAGTCTGTTTGTCTGTCTGTCTGTCTGTCTGTCTGTTTGTCTGTTTGTTTGTTTGTTTGTTTGTTTGTTTGTTTGTTTGTTTGTTTGTTTGTTTGTTTGTTTGTTTGTTTGTTTTTATAACATTACCTAATTTGTTACTATTTTGAGACGTTTTTATCCTATTATGTTTGTTTACTCTAAAATATTGTTTAAAAGTTTGCCTTGATTTTGTATACAAATAAAACATATGAAGATACAAACTGTTTACTTTGTGAATTTTTGCTTTATTGTCTCTGAGTCTGGGATGGATGGGAACAATCAGGCTTGGGTGGTGCACTTCTGCCTATTTAGGTGTGTCATGTGACATCTCTTTAATGGGGGGGGGGGGGGTGCACTTCTGCCTATATGTGTATGTGACATTTGCTAAATAGCTGGGGTGCACTTCTGGCTAATTAGGTATGTCATGTGGCATTTCCTTAATAGGGGGGGGGGGGGGTACTTCTTCCTAGTTAGCTATGTCCTGTGACACTTCCTTAATGGGGGTGCACTTCTGGCTATGTCAAGTGACATTACCTTAATAGCGGGGCGGGGGGGGGGGGTGTTGGACTACTGCCTAATTAGGTATGTCATGTGACATTTCTTTAATAGGGTGGGTGGGGCTTTGGGGATGCATTTCTGCCTATGTCATGTGACATTTCCTTAATAGGGGGGGGGGGGGGTGAACCTCTGCCTAATTAGGTATGTCATGTGACATTATGTGACATTTTAATAGCGGGTGGTGCTGGGGGTGCACTTTTGCCTAATTAGGTATGTCATGTGACATTTCCGTACAAGCTGGGGGGTGCATTTCTGCCTGAGGGTATGTCATGTGACATTTCCTTAATAGGGGTGGGGTGGGGAACAAGGCCTTCTGCCTTATTAGGTATGTCATGTGACAATTTCTCTGCAGGGGGGGGGGCGCTGCGCTTGTCATGTGACATTTTGTTATTAGGGGGGGTTGCACTTGAGACTAATTAGGTTTGTCATATAATTAGGTCTGCATGTGACATGTTTTCATAAATGTCATGTGACATTTCCTTAATAGCGGGGGTTGGGGCGTTGTTCTCTGCCTTATTAGGTATGTCATGTGACATTTGTTTAATAGGGGGGCTGGGTTTGCACTTCTGCCTTATTAGGTATATGTCATGTGACATTTCCATACATGGGGGCACTTCTGGCTAATTAGGTATATGTCGTGACATTTCCATACATGGGAGGGGGGCACTTCTGGCTAATTAGGTATGTCATGTGACATTTCCTTAGTAGGGGGTGGGGTGGGGGGCAAGGACTTCTGCCTTATTAGGTATGTCATGTGACAATTTCTCTGCAGGGGGGGTGCTGCACTTGTCATGTGACATTTTGTTATTAAGGGGGGGTTGCACTTGAGGCTAGGTACGTCATAATTAGGTCTGCATGTGACATGTTTCATAAATGTCATGTGACATTTCCTTAATAGCGGGGGTGGGGGGGGGGGGGTGGGGGCGTTGTTCTCTTCCTTATTAGGTAATCGTAAAACTGCATCACTACATTCATCATGGCACAAAACTGCACCACACATTACAGTAAACTAGACATTTAATCTATATTTAGTTGAATTGAATTAAATTAAATAAAATCAAATTAAAAATCAAATTAAATATTACTTTAAATTATTTTCACAATATTTTTAAATAAGTTAAACTACAATACACTAATCTAAAATAATAACTTACACTATACTTAATGTAAACAGCACTAAATAAACTAATCTAATCATTTAGCAGGGTGCCGCGCGAAGCGCGGCATCCTGCTAGTCTATAATTAAATTTTGAAACTTATTAATTTGGTTTTCTTTCTTGGATTCTCGCCTCTTGAGGGCGCTGTGTTGCAGCCAGTTACCTGTGTTGCAGCCAGTTACCGTGACAAGTGAACACAAGTCATCGGAACACCTTTGCTATGAATTGGTGATTTTTCCTCGACCCTACAGACCTTGGACACAGGTAAATACAAATTGACTTATTTTATTTCCATTTACAGTGATAATTTTGGTGTTTGGATGATCAAAGAAGTGTTTTTGATGATTTGTTTTGAAAGTTCTCTAACGTTAACGAAGTGAATGGGTTTTTATGCAGCATCTATTTCGTGATAATTTGTTCATAGAGTCGCATCGTAGGAGGTCCTGTTTCCGTGGTGTCCCTAAAATCGTGGCAAATCTTTTACCTCTCTGTGCGCGATGTTTTTCATTTGCCAAGCAAAGAGTCTCCTCTCCAGTGACCAAAACTTAGAAAAAACATGACATAAGCCTTAAGGCTCCGTAGCCCAGGTTGGACTCCTCCGTTGCAGGCAACGCGACGGAGTCCAGGGTATAAACGTCCCGTACCATTGCAAACATTTTTTAAAAATCTGTGAAAAATATTTCTATCTAACTTGGGAGTCTGAACTTTTACTCGCATGTTCCTTGTAGTTGGAACTCAAAGATCGCATTTATTAAAATTGTTGAATTTTCTCCTTTGGTATTAATAATAATATTTTGTGAAAAGAAAATTAAAATTAGCGTGTTTCGATCCCACGTCGTGCACTAACTTCCGTGTAAACACTTTCTTGCACTGATCACTGGCGGCCTACTATTTGCAGCCAAATCGCTGTCAACCTGCGTTAATCAAACACTAAGCAGATGGATAATAGTCGGTGAGCAATTTACACAAAGCGCAGAACTATGCGATACCGAGCATTGTAGCCAAGGTTGGACTCCTCAGTTGCAGGCAACGCGACGGAGTCCAGGTTATAAAGGTCTCGTACCATTGCGAAAAGTTTTCAAAAATCTGTTAAAAATAATTCTACCCAACTCGGGAGTCTGAACTTTTACTCACATGTTCCTTGTAGTTGGAACTCAAAGATCGCATTATTTAAAGTTGTTGAATTTTCTCCTTTGGTGTTAATATTTTGTGCAAAGAAAATTGAAATTAGCGTGTTCCAATCCCACGTCGTGCACTAACTTCCGTGTAAACACTTTCTTGCACTGATCACTGGCGGCGCCATCAACTTGCATCAACCACCCACTAAGCAGATGGATAATAGTCAGCGAGCAATTTACACAAAGCGCAGTACATTAGGCCTGGGCGAATTATTCGAATATCCGGTTAATGGCGAATAGGTTTTCCTATCCGTAACCGCGAATGCCTTTTTTTTCTTAACCGGATATCCGCATAGGGCGCGAATACCTATTTACAAACCGGATAATTCTGTAATTACAACCGAGTAACCGGATATTCTTTAATATCCGAATATCCGCGGACGTCGGGCGACAACTGATATGAATATTTTGTCTGAATCCTTATGAAACTTCTATTAAGACAGCATAAAACAGCATATATTAAGTATTTAACTATGCTCACCTCCGTGAAGAGTTAAAACAATGACATTTCTGACGTAATTTGTTCAAAGATTACAAAAGTTTTCCTTCACGTAGAGTCAATCACGATCAAAAGAAAAAGCAAATCGCCATCTTTAAATTAGATCCGGTCATTTTTATGAATGAACCGAGTGACACTGTCTAAAACTAATATCAATCCGCCCATAAGATCTCATTCACAAACGAACAGCGCCCTCTAGCGGCAAAAAAAAAAAATTTTTAATTTTTTTTTAATTTTATTTTTTTTAAATAGCGCCCTCTAGCGGCAAAAAAAAACTATTCGAATATCCGGTTAATTTCGGATAGTTGGCCAGCGGTATCCGAATAACAAAAATTCACTATTCGCCCAGCACTACAGTACATAGTATACCGAGCATAGCTGCTTGTGCCAAGACTCCATGTGCTGGAAGCGTATCTTTTTCCCAGGACAGATGAGGCCGTTCAATTGGCGCATGCTAAGTGGCCACATCTGTTCTAGGAAAAAAACATACGCATGCAGGAAAGCGCCCTCTGTTGTCCGTCGATATGGCAAGAAGAAGCCATGTGAAAAAAGCAAGATGGCGGCAGACGGCTTTGCTGCTTATAAATATTTTTAAAGAAAAAACTCACTTTGTAACCGAAATTCAACCTGAAACTTAAAAAAATTCTATTTGAGGTGTAGTGCTTTCCAGTTCTATGCCTCCTGGATTTTAAATGTGTATTGGAGGAGTTGAAGGCGATTTGATGGCACCTACCCAGTTGACGGCGAATAGCGGCAAGACAATGCGCTGCACTCTAAAGCCATGCGCACTTGGGCTCACACTATCAATTGGTATACGATGATCAACACCTTGTTAGCTGTAAACTCGTTTAGAATATAGTTAGGGACATCATGAATATATGAACGAAATTTCAGCTTCTCAAATCAGGTAAAAAATAAAGAAAATTGTTGTCAAACTTGTGTTTGCATTGTAGAGAACCTTTATACCCAGGACATCAGTGCAGTGGCACTGACTGACGTCCTACCAGGGCTACGAGCATTGCATCTTGTGCTAAGACTTCATGAGCGCAGCAAAGCATTTTTTCGGATATAATTTCTTCCATGGATATATTTGTTAGCTGTGAACTCTTATTAAAATTTAACATCTTATTAAAATTTAACATCTATTATAGCAGTGAACCGTTGAGAATATAGTGAGGGACACTATGAATATATGAACAGAATTTCAGCTTCTCAAATCAGGTGAAAAATAAAGTAAATTGTAGTCAAACTTGTGTTCACATTGTAAAGAACCTTTTTACCTTTATACGTCAGTGCAGTGGCACTGACTGACGTCCTACCAGGGCTAAAGGCTCTACTGGTGACTTGCACCTTTTCTCAATTTCTCTGCAGGGGGGGGGGGGGGCGCTGCACTTGTCATGTGGCATTTTGTTATTGTGGGGGGGGGGGGGTTGCACTTAAGGCTAATTAGGTATGTCATATAATTAGGTCTGCATGTGACATGTTTTTATAAATGTCATGTGACATTTCCTTAATAGCGGGGCTGGAGGCGTTGTTCTCTGCCTTATTAGGTATGTCATATGTGACATTTGTTTAATGGGGGGCTGGGTGTGCATTTCTGCCTTATTAGGTATATGTCATGTGACATTTCCATACATGGGGGGGGGCACTTCTGGCTAATTACATGTAGGTATATGTCATGTGACATTTCCATAGTAGGGAGTGGGGTGTTGGGGGGCAAGGACTTCTGCCTCATTAGGTATGTCATGTGACAATTTCTCTGCAGGGGGGGGGCGCTGCACTTGTCATGTGGCATTTTGTTATTGGGGGGGGGGGTGCACTTAAGGCTAATTAGGTATGTCATATAATTAGGTCTCCATGTGACATGTTTTCATAAATGTCATGTGACATTTCCTTAATAGCGGGGGTGGGGGCGTTGTTCTCTGCCTTATTAGGTAT